>NW_027222395.1:606060-909090 GCF_041296265.1 Equus caballus
ATGGGACTACGTCAAAGTAAAAGAAATCTTCTGCACGGCAAAGGAAACCCTCCACAAACCTAACAGCTGGCAGAAGAGACTTGCAAACCATATATCGGATAAGGGGTTTCTAGCCCAAATACAGAAAGAACTCACACAGCTCAACAACAACAAAAATCAACAACCCAATTAAAAAGACGGGCAAAAGATCTGAGCAGTGATCTCTCCAAAGAAGACATGCGGATGGCCAACAGGCAAATGGAAAGGTGCTCAACATCATTAGCCATCAGAGAAAGGCAGATCAAAACTACAAGGAGAGGTCACCTTCCTCTGCTCAGAACGGCTCTAATTAACGACACAAGAGACAAGTGTGGGAGAGGATGGGGAGAGACGGCAACTCTCCTACACTGCTGCCGGGAGTGCAGACTGGTGCAGCCACTATGGAAAGCAGTATGGAGCATCCTCGGAAAAACTAAGAATCCGTCTACCATATATATGATCCAGCTAGCCCACGGCCGGGTATTTATCCAAAGCACTCGAAAACACCAATGCAGAAAGACACCTGCACCCCTAGGTTCACTGCAGCATTATTCACAACAGCCAGAACTTGGAAGCAACCTAGGTGCCCACCAAGGGAAGAATGGAGAAAGAAGACGTGGTATGTATACACAATGGAATGCTACTCAGCCCTAAGAAATGGTGAGCTCCGGCCATTTGTGACAACGTGGATGGACCTGGAGGGTATTATGTGAAGTGAAATAAACCAGAGGGAGAAAGTCAAACACCACACGGTGTTTGTGATCTCACTCATAAGTAGAAGATAAAAACAATGACAAACGCACACAGAGCCACGGAGACTGGATTGGTGGTCACCAGAGGGGGAGGGGGGAGGGGAGAGAGCCAAAGGGGTGATGAGGCTCACATGTGAGGTGACGGACTATCATTAGTTTTCGGGTGGTGAACACGATGTAATCCACACAGAATTCGAAATACATTACAACGTACCTCTGAAAGCTACATAATGTTAGAATCCGCTGTTACTGCAATAAAATAAAATAAAATAAAATAGAGAAGTGTTGGAGCCTCAAGAGGCTAACAGGCTTTTGAAAAGTTATTCTAGGGATTTGTATGGCTTAGCTCAGGGCGGCACACACCAGCCTGAGACACAGCTGTGACATAGCCCCTAACTTCAACTAAACTCTATTCCGCCTGGAGGGAAATCAAAACTACTGTAATCATAATTGATTGAAGGCTTCACTTTGTGCCAGATCCTGTGCCGACTGCTTTGCACCAACTGTCTCATTTAATCCTCACATCCAAAAGGCAGGTTACCGTTATTCTCCCCATTTTCAAGGTGAGGAGGCGGAAGCAGAAAGATGGCCATCTGCCTGGAATTCACACAAGGCTTCTCTAGGTAATGACATGACTTTTGGACAAGATTTAAAGGTTTAACACATTCCAGTGAAGACGCAGATCCCAGTATCACAGAACGTGAAAAACACTGAGTCCTGCCACATGTATTAAAACACTAACTATGGATCCTCACAATCTCTTGGCCTGTTTTTTCAGAGGAGGGAAAACCCAGGGTGAAAACCCGTTGAGGAGATGTCTGCAGATGAGGACTAGGTCTGGTCTTTAAAGCCGGGAACTATCCCAGTAGATTCGGAGTCAGTGGGTCCAGAGTAGGCGTCGAGCGTCTCCGTTCTTTGAAAAAGCCCCACAGGCTACACTTCCGTGCCCTTGGAGTTGGGAAGTACAGTCAGGCCCTACATCGGGACGTTTCAGTCAACAACGGGGGTCCCATAAGATTAGTCCCATAGAGCCTAGGTGTGTAGGAGGCTCTGCCGTGTAGGTTTATGAACTCCGTGGTGCTTGCACGATCACGCGATTGCCTGACCGTGACGCACTCCTCACAGCTTAGCCCCACTGTTAAGCAAAGCATGACTGCACTGCCTTAGATTCTCCACGGTTCCAGACCCTGCGCTGTTTAGATGACTGCACACGCAGAGGGCACCGTGTCTGAGGCAGAGAGCGGCTGGAATCACAACAGCTCTCGACGGAGAGTCAAGGAAAGGCGTGCTCTGCTTACACGACTCTCTACTTTTCTCTGTGTCTGAACTATTTTACAGCTAATCTACTTTTTTTAACCAAGCAGCTGTGCCAAAAGAATGTTACCAAGCAATACTAAACAAACCAATATCAACCATACATATTAAATAAGCCTAACCCTACTAGGCTACGGAAAAGGCTTTTATTTCCCTGGGATAATTTGGACAGCATTAGATTCTTTTACCAAGAGCAGCCAAGTCGAGGGAGATTATTTCTAAGTCCACAGTGCTGCAGATGCGGTCAGTAGCAACCGCAAGCTGGAAAGGAAACAAAGTTGGGTGTAATCCATTCCAGTTCACACGTTTCACCAGGGACAGCCTCCAAGCCTTGAATACTTATGTACGCATTTATCCATTTCTTTAACCAACCACTACTAACGCCTACCAAAGGCCAGACACTGCTCGAAGTACTTTACGGATGTGAAATATCCTCTAACCTTTACGCTCGCCTACGGAGTGTGTATGATAATCATCCCCGTTCTACAGATCAGGAAACTGACACGCAGAATGGTACAGTAACTTGCCCAAGTTCACACAGCCCGTAGGCGGCAGAGCCAGGACCCATTTGACAGAGTCTGGCCCCAGAGTCCACGTGCTGAATCACCACGCTTAGTCTCCAAAAACCTGTAGAAAGCGCCAGGCTTAATCGAAAAGTTTTGTTTTCCCCACCCCAGCCTACAGTCCCTACGCGGCCCCAGTCTCCAGGGCATTCTTTCAGCTCCTCTGACAGGCCATGCTCCTCCCTTGCCCTGTCCCAACACTCTCCCGCACAAGTCCTCCTTTTCTTTTAGGCATCCGCTCTCGGCTTCCACATCACTGCCTAAGTCACAAGGTCTAACAGTAAATGCTGCATTTCTCAGCACTCAACACAAAATTGCTTTTACGTACCTCCTAGGTAATTAGTTGCTGCCTGTCTGTCCTTTCCAACTAGGCTGTGAGGTCCCGTACGTCAAACAGCCTGTCAGTCTTGCTCACCAAGTGTCCAGACCACTGGACACGCACCGACCAGAGGAAAGGAAGGACCGGTCCCCAAGTCAACTCTCCAGACTTTCTGTGGAAGGAGGGAACGAACGGAGCACCCTCGAGCCTCACGCTTTCTTTGCCAGACTTTCAAGTGTGGGACACATACCTGTGCTCACAATGCTCCCCGGACAGACCCCACTGCACCCCTATCAGGTAGACCTCTGCACAGGCAAGGCCTTTGGAAAGCACCGGCTCTGCACACAAATATTATGTGGCCCTCGACAGGCCACTTCCCCTGAACCGGCCTGAGCTTCAGGGCCACAAGAGGCTTCGTGAAGACCCCAACGGAACGTAGCCTCGAAAAGAGGGAGACCTGCACTCCTCAGAACGCATGGAGACCAGTGTCGTTACCGACGTCGCGTCTGTCCTTCCAAGAAGCCAAGACCACGGGTGCCGCTTCAGCGCCCGACTCCCGGGCACCGCATCCCCAGGCTGGCCCCTGGGCAGGTGCCCGGCACACACCGCCCGTTCCACGAACGCGTGAAGGGCACGAAGAGACCCCCTCGCTCCCCGCGCCGCACAGCTGTCCCGCCACCTGACGGGCACCTCTCGGCGCACAAGCCTATTCCTCAGGGACACGCTCGCCTCCCACCAGCCCCCAGGCCCACGCCCCCAGGTACCTCTCCCAGACGGAATCCTCTTCGCAGGCGCCCTGGTCGTCCGTGTCCGGCAGGCAGGAAGAGCGGGAGCTGAAGGACGGCCTCCTCAGGCTAGCGGCCGGCCGTGGCTGTGGAAGGCCCGGGCTGCTGTGCCCAGCGGGGACACGGAGCGGCGTCCACGGACGCCGGGGCAACGGACGAGCCCGGCCCGGGAGAGAGCAGCAGAGCGCGGCCGGACTCCGCCGGGCTCGGCTCTGGGCAGGCAGGCGCGGCTGGCCGACGCCTCCCCGGACGGCGGCCCAGCAGCCGCGCGCTCCCCGCGCGCGCCGCCGCCCCCACGCTCCCCGGCCGCTGCCCCGCCCCCCCTCCGGCGGTGGACTGCGGACAGCCACAGGGACACCCTCCTGGGAGAACTCCTGGGGCCCCGCCCACACGCTGCTTCGGCCCTCCGCGGAGCGGCCAGGTGCGCTGACAGGGACGCAGGGGCCCCGCTACGCTGGCTCTCGGGGGAACTGCAGCCTCCTCGGGTTTGACTTGAATGTCACACCCGAAACCATGCAACGCCCACAAGAAAGCATAGGCAGTATGCTCTTTGACATCAGTCTTAGCAGCCTAGTTTCAAGTACCACGTCTGACTGGGCAATGCAAACAAAACACAAAAGGAACAAATGGGACTACGTCAAAGTAAAAGAAATCTTCTGCACGGCAAAGGAAACCCTCCACAAAACCAAAACACAACCTAACAGCTGGCAGAAGAGACTTGCAAACCATATATCGGATAAGGGGTTTCTAGCCCAAATACAGAAAGAACTCACACAGCTCAACAACAACAAAAATCAACAACCCAATTAAAAAGACGGGCAAAAGATCTGAGCAGTGATCTCTCCAAAGAAGACATGCGGATGGCCAACAGGCAAATGGAAAGGTGCTCAACATCATTAGCCATCAGAGAAAGGCAGATCAAAACTACAAGGAGAGGTCACCTTCCTCTGCTCAGAACGGCTCTAATTAACGACACAAGAGACAAGTGTGGGAGAGGATGGGGAGAGACGGCAACTCTCCTACACTGCTGCCGGGAGTGCAGACTGGTGCAGCCACTATGGAAAGCAGTATGGAGCATCCTCGGAAAAACTAAGAATCCGTCTACCATATATATGATCCAGCTAGCCCACGGCCGGGTATTTATCCAAAGCACTCGAAAACACCAATGCAGAAAGACACCTGCACCCCTAGGTTCACTGCAGCATTATTCACAACAGCCAGAACTTGGAAGCAACCTAGGTGCCCACCAAGGGAAGAATGGAGAAAGAAGACGTGGTATGTATACACAATGGAATGCTACTCAGCCCTAAGAAATGGTGAGCTCCGGCCATTTGTGACAACGTGGATGGACCTGGAGGGTATTATGTGAAGTGAAATAAACCAGAGGGAGAAAGTCAAACACCACACGGTGTTTGTGATCTCACTCATAAGTAGAAGATAAAAACAATGACAAACGCACACAGAGCCACGGAGACTGGATTGGTGGTCACCAGAGGGGGAGGGGGGAGGGGAGAGAGCCAAAGGGGTGATGAGGCTCACATGTGAGGTGACGGACTATCATTAGTTTTCGGGTGGTGAACACGATGTAATCCACACAGAATTCGAAATACATTACAACGTACCTCTGAAAGCTACATAATGTTAGAATCCGCTGTTACTGCAATAAAATAAAATAAAATAAAATAGAGAAGTGTTGGAGCCTCAAGAGGCTAACAGGCTTTTGAAAAGTTATTCTAGGGATTTGTATGGCTTAGCTCAGGGCGGCACACACCAGCCTGAGACACAGCTGTGACATAGCCCCTAACTTCAACTAAACTCTATTCCGCCTGGAGGGAAATCAAAACTACTGTAATCATAATTGATTGAAGGCTTCACTTTGTGCCAGATCCTGTGCCGACTGCTTTGCACCAACTGTCTCATTTAATCCTCACATCCAAAAGGCAGGTTACCGTTATTCTCCCCATTTTCAAGGTGAGGAGGCGGAAGCAGAAAGATGGCCATCTGCCTGGAATTCACACAAGGCTTCTCTAGGTAATGACATGACTTTTGGACAAGATTTAAAGGTTTAACACATTCCAGTGAAGACGCAGATCCCAGTATCACAGAACGTGAAAAACACTGAGTCCTGCCACATGTATTAAAACACTAACTATGGATCCTCACAATCTCTTGGCCTGTTTTTTCAGAGGAGGGAAAACCCAGGGTGAAAACCCGTTGAGGAGATGTCTGCAGATGAGGACTAGGTCTGGTCTTTAAAGCCGGGAACTATCCCAGTAGATTCGGAGTCAGTGGGTCCAGAGTAGGCGTCGAGCGTCTCCGTTCTTTGAAAAAGCCCCACAGGCTACACTTCCGTGCCCTTGGAGTTGGGAAGTACAGTCAGGCCCTACATCGGGACGTTTCAGTCAACAACGGGGGTCCCATAAGATTAGTCCCATAGAGCCTAGGTGTGTAGGAGGCTCTGCCGTGTAGGTTTATGAACTCCGTGGTGCTTGCACGATCACGCGATTGCCTGACCGTGACGCACTCCTCACAGCTTAGCCCCACTGTTAAGCAAAGCATGACTGCACTGCCTTAGATTCTCCACGGTTCCAGACCCTGCGCTGTTTAGATGACTGCACACGCAGAGGGCACCGTGTCTGAGGCAGAGAGCGGCTGGAATCACAACAGCTCTCGACGGAGAGTCAAGGAAAGGCGTGCTCTGCTTACACGACTCTCTACTTTTCTCTGTGTCTGAACTATTTTACAGCTAATCTACTTTTTTTAACCAAGCAGCTGTGCCAAAAGAATGTTACCAAGCAATACTAAACAAACCAATATCAACCATACATATTAAATAAGCCTAACCCTACTAGGCTACGGAAAAGGCTTTTATTTCCCTGGGATAATTTGGACAGCATTAGATTCTTTTACCAAGAGCAGCCAAGTCGAGGGAGATTATTTCTAAGTCCACAGTGCTGCAGATGCGGTCAGTAGCAACCGCAAGCTGGAAAGGAAACAAAGTTGGGTGTAATCCATTCCAGTTCACACGTTTCACCAGGGACAGCCTCCAAGCCTTGAATACTTATGTACGCATTTATCCATTTCTTTAACCAACCACTACTAACGCCTACCAAAGGCCAGACACTGCTCGAAGTACTTTACGGATGTGAAATATCCTCTAACCTTTACGCTCGCCTACGGAGTGTGTATGATAATCATCCCCGTTCTACAGATCAGGAAACTGACACGCAGAATGGTACAGTAACTTGCCCAAGTTCACACAGCCCGTAGGCGGCAGAGCCAGGACCCATTTGACAGAGTCTGGCCCCAGAGTCCACGTGCTGAATCACCACGCTTAGTCTCCAAAAACCTGTAGAAAGCGCCAGGCTTAATCGAAAAGTTTTGTTTTCCCCACCCCAGCCTACAGTCCCTACGCGGCCCCAGTCTCCAGGGCATTCTTTCAGCTCCTCTGACAGGCCATGCTCCTCCCTTGCCCTGTCCCAACACTCTCCCGCACAAGTCCTCCTTTTCTTTTAGGCATCCGCTCTCGGCTTCCACATCACTGCCTAAGTCACAAGGTCTAACAGTAAATGCTGCATTTCTCAGCACTCAACACAAAATTGCTTTTACGTACCTCCTAGGTAATTAGTTGCTGCCTGTCTGTCCTTTCCAACTAGGCTGTGAGGTCCCGTACGTCAAACAGCCTGTCAGTCTTGCTCACCAAGTGTCCAGACCACTGGACACGCACCGACCAGAGGAAAGGAAGGACCGGTCCCCAAGTCAACTCTCCAGACTTTCTGTGGAAGGAGGGAACGAACGGAGCACCCTCGAGCCTCACGCTTTCTTTGCCAGACTTTCAAGTGTGGGACACATACCTGTGCTCACAATGCTCCCCGGACAGACCCCACTGCACCCCTATCAGGTAGACCTCTGCACAGGCAAGGCCTTTGGAAAGCACCGGCTCTGCACACAAATATTATGTGGCCCTCGACAGGCCACTTCCCCTGAACCGGCCTGAGCTTCAGGGCCACAAGAGGCTTCGTGAAGACCCCAACGGAACGTAGCCTCGAAAAGAGGGAGACCTGCACTCCTCAGAACGCATGGAGACCAGTGTCGTTACCGACGTCGCGTCTGTCCTTCCAAGAAGCCAAGACCACGGGTGCCGCTTCAGCGCCCGACTCCCGGGCACCGCATCCCCAGGCTGGCCCCTGGGCAGGTGCCCGGCACACACCGCCCGTTCCACGAACGCGTGAAGGGCACGAAGAGACCCCCTCGCTGCCCGCGCCGCACAGCTGTCCCGCCACCTGACGGGCACCTCTCGGCGCACAAGCCTATTCCTCAGGGACACGCTCGCCTCCCACCAGCCCCCAGGCCCACGCCCCCAGGTACCTCTCCCAGACGGAATCCTCTTCGCAGGCGCCCTGGTCGTCCGTGTCCGGCAGGCAGGAAGAGCGGGAGCTGAAGGACGGCCTCCTCAGGCTAGCGGCCGGCCGTGGCTGTGGAAGGCCCGGGCTGCTGTGCCCAGCGGGGACACGGAGCGGCGTCCACGGACGCCGGGGCAACGGACGAGCCCGGCCCGGGAGAGAGCAGCAGAGCGCGGCCGGACTCCGCCGGGCTCGGCTCTGGGCAGGCAGGCGCGGCTGGCCGACGCCTCCCCGGACGGCGGCCCAGCAGCCGCGCGCTCCCCGCGCGCGCCGCCGCCCCCACGCTCCCCGGCCGCTGCCCCGCCCCCCCTCCGGCGGTGGACTGCGGACAGCCACAGGGACACCCTCCTGGGAGAACTCCTGGGGCCCCGCCCACACGCTGCTTCGGCCCTCCGCGGAGCGGCCAGGTGCGCTGACAGGGACGCAGGGGCCCCGCTACGCTGGCTCTCGGGGGAACTGCAGCCTCCTCGGGTTTGACTTGAATGTCACACCCGAAACCATGCAACGCCCACAAGAAAGCATAGGCAGTATGCTCTTTGACATCAGTCTTAGCAGCCTAGTTTCAAGTACCACGTCTGACTGGGCAATGCAAACAAAACACAAAAGGAACAAATGGGACTACGTCAAAGTAAAAGAAATCTTCTGCACGGCAAAGGAAACCCTCCACAAACCTAACAGCTGGCAGAAGAGACTTGCAAACCATATATCGGATAAGGGGTTTCTAGCCCAAATACAGAAAGAACTCACACAGCTCAACAACAACAAAAATCAACAACCCAATTAAAAAGACGGGCAAAAGATCTGAGCAGTGATCTCTCCAAAGAAGACATGCGGATGGCCAACAGGCAAATGGAAAGGTGCTCAACATCATTAGCCATCAGAGAAAGGCAGATCAAAACTACAAGGAGAGGTCACCTTCCTCTGCTCAGAACGGCTCTAATTAACGACACAAGAGACAAGTGTGGGAGAGGATGGGGAGAGACGGCAACTCTCCTACACTGCTGCCGGGAGTGCAGACTGGTGCAGCCACTATGGAAAGCAGTATGGAGCATCCTCGGAAAAACTAAGAATCCGTCTACCATATATATGATCCAGCTAGCCCACGGCCGGGTATTTATCCAAAGCACTCGAAAACACCAATGCAGAAAGACACCTGCACCCCTAGGTTCACTGCAGCATTATTCACAACAGCCAGAACTTGGAAGCAACCTAGGTGCCCACCAAGGGAAGAATGGAGAAAGAAGACGTGGTATGTATACACAATGGAATGCTACTCAGCCCTAAGAAATGGTGAGCTCCGGCCATTTGTGACAACGTGGATGGACCTGGAGGGTATTATGTGAAGTGAAATAAACCAGAGGGAGAAAGTCAAACACCACACGGTGTTTGTGATCTCACTCATAAGTAGAAGATAAAAACAATGACAAACGCACACAGAGCCACGGAGACTGGATTGGTGGTCACCAGAGGGGGAGGGGGGAGGGGAGAGAGCCAAAGGGGTGATGAGGCTCACATGTGAGGTGACGGACTATCATTAGTTTTCGGGTGGTGAACACGATGTAATCCACACAGAATTCGAAATACATTACAACGTACCTCTGAAAGCTACATAATGTTAGAATCCGCTGTTACTGCAATAAAATAAAATAAAATAAAATAGAGAAGTGTTGGAGCCTCAAGAGGCTAACAGGCTTTTGAAAAGTTATTCTAGGGATTTGT
Organism: Equus caballus; assembly: GCF_041296265.1. Lineage (NCBI taxonomy): Eukaryota > Metazoa > Chordata > Mammalia > Perissodactyla > Equidae > Equus > Equus caballus. Next base: position 615,934 of record NW_027222395.1, read on the forward strand.
ATGGCTTAGCTCAGGGCGGCACACACCAGCCTGAGACACAGCTGTGACATAGCCCCTAACTTCAACTAAACTCTATTCCGCCTGGAGGGAAATCAAAACTACTGTAATCATAATTGATTGAAGGCTTCACTTTGTGCCAGATCCTGTGCCGACTGCTTTGCACCAACTGTCTCATTTAATCCTCACATCCAAAAGGCAGGTTACCGTTATTCTCCCCATTTTCAAGGTGAGGAGGCGGAAGCAGAAAGATGGCCATCTGCCTGGAATTCACACAAGGCTTCTCTAGGTAATGACACGACTTTTGGACAAGATTTAAAGGTTTAACACATTCCAGTGAAGACGCAGATCCCAGTATCACAGAACGTGAAAAACACTGAGTCCTGCCACATGTATTAAAACACTAACTATGGATCCTCACAATCTCTTGGCCTGTTTTTTCAGAGGAGGGAAAACCCAGGGTGAAAACCCGTTGAGGAGATGTCTGCAGATGAGGACTAGGTCTGGTCTTTAAAGCCGGGAACTATCCCAGTAGATTCGGAGTCAGTGGGTCCAGAGTAGGCGTCGAGCGTCTCCGTTCTTTGAAAAAGCCCCACAGGCTACACTTCCGTGCCCTTGGAGTTGGGAAGTACAGTCAGGCCCTACATCGGGACGTTTCAGTCAACAACGGGGGTCCCATAAGATTAGTCCCATAGAGCCTAGGTGTGTAGGAGGCTCTGCCGTGTAGGTTTATGAACTCCGTGGTGCTTGCACGATCACGCGATTGCCTGACCGTGACGCACTCCTCACAGCTTAGCCCCACTGTTAAGCAAAGCATGACTGCACTGCCTTAGATTCTCCACGGTTCCAGACCCTGCGCTGTTTAGATGACTGCACACGCAGAGGGCACCGTGTCTGAGGCAGAGAGCGGCTGGAATCACAACAGCTCTCGACGGAGAGTCAAGGAAAGGCGTGCTCTGCTTACACGACTCTCTACTTTTCTCTGTGTCTGAACTATTTTACAGCTAATCTACTTTTTTTAACCAAGCAGCTGTGCCAAAAGAATGTTACCAAGCAATACTAAACAAACCAATATCAACCATACATATTAAATAAGCCTAACCCTACTAGGCTACGGAAAAGGCTTTTATTTCCCTGGGATAATTTGGACAGCATTAGATTCTTTTACCAAGAGCAGCCAAGTCGAGGGAGATTATTTCTAAGTCCACAGTGCTGCAGATGCGGTCAGTAGCAACCGCAAGCTGGAAAGGAAACAAAGTTGGGTGTAATCCATTCCAGTTCACACGTTTCACCAGGGACAGCCTCCAAGCCTTGAATACTTATGTACGCATTTATCCATTTCTTTAACCAACCACTACTAACGCCTACCAAAGGCCAGACACTGCTCGAAGTACTTTACGGATGTGAAATATCCTCTAACCTTTACGCTCGCCTACGGAGTGTGTATGATAATCATCCCCGTTCTACAGATCAGGAAACTGACACGCAGAATGGTACAGTAACTTGCCCAAGTTCACACAGCCCGTAGGCGGCAGAGCCAGGACCCATTTGACAGAGTCTGGCCCCAGAGTCCACGTGCTGAATCACCACGCTTAGTCTCCAAAAACCTGTAGAAAGCGCCAGGCTTAATCGAAAAGTTTTGTTTTCCCCACCCCAGCCTACAGTCCCTACGCGGCCCCAGTCTCCAGGGCATTCTTTCAGCTCCTCTGACAGGCCATGCTCCTCCCTTGCCCTGTCCCAACACTCTCCCGCACAAGTCCTCCTTTTCTTTTAGGCATCCGCTCTCGGCTTCCACATCACTGCCTAAGTCACAAGGTCTAACAGTAAATGCTGCATTTCTCAGCACTCAACACAAAATTGCTTTTACGTACCTCCTAGGTAATTAGTTGCTGCCTGTCTGTCCTTTCCAACTAGGCTGTGAGGTCCCGTACGTCAAACAGCCTGTCAGTCTTGCTCACCAAGTGTCCAGACCACTGGACACGCACCGACCAGAGGAAAGGAAGGACCGGTCCCCAAGTCAACTCTCCAGACTTTCTGTGGAAGGAGGGAACGAACGGAGCACCCTCGAGCCTCACGCTTTCTTTGCCAGACTTTCAAGTGTGGGACACATACCTGTGCTCACAATGCTCCCCGGACAGACCCCACTGCACCCCTATCAGGTAGACCTCTGCACAGGCAAGGCCTTTGGAAAGCACCGGCTCTGCACACAAATATTATGTGGCCCTCGACAGGCCACTTCCCCTGAACCGGCCTGAGCTTCAGGGCCACAAGAGGCTTCGTGAAGACCCCAACGGAACGTAGCCTCGAAAAGAGGGAGACCTGCACTCCTCAGAACGCATGGAGACCAGTGTCGTTACCGACGTCGCGTCTGTCCTTCCAAGAAGCCAAGACCATGGGTGCCGCTTCAGCGCCCGACTCCCGGGCACCGCATCCCCAGGCTGGCCCCTGGGCAGGTGCCCGGCACACACCGCCCGTTCCACGAACGCGTGAAGGGCACGAAGAGACCCCCTCGCTCCCCGCGCCGCACAGCTGTCCCGCCACCTGACGGGCACCTCTCGGCGCACAAGCCTATTCCTCAGGGACACGCTCGCCTCCCACCAGCCCCCAGGCCCACGCCCCCAGGTACCTCTCCCAGACGGAATCCTCTTCGCAGGCGCCCTGGTCGTCCGTGTCCGGCAGGCAGGAAGAGCGGGAGCTGAAGGACGGCCTCCTCAGGCTAGCGGCCGGCCGTGGCTGTGGAAGGCCCGGGCTGCTGTGCCCAGCGGGGACACGGAGCGGCGTCCACGGACGCCGGGGCAACGGACGAGCCCGGCCCGGGAGAGAGCAGCAGAGCGCGGCCGGACTCCGCCGGGCTCGGCTCTGGGCAGGCAGGCGCGGCTGGCCGACGCCTCCCCGGACGGCGGCCCAGCAGCCGCGCGCTCCCCGCGCGCGCCGCCGCCCCCACGCTCCCCGGCCGCTGCCCCGCCCCCCCTCCGGCGGTGGACTGCGGACAGCCACAGGGACACCCTCCTGGGAGAACTCCTGGGGCCCCGCCCACACGCTGCTTCGGCCCTCCGCGGAGCGGCCAGGTGCGCTGACAGGGACGCAGGGGCCCCGCTACGCTGGCTCTCGGGGGAACTGCAGCCTCCTCGGGTTTGACTTGAATGTCACACCCGAAACCATGCAACGCCCACAAGAAAGCATAGGCAGTATGCTCTTTGACATCAGTCTTAGCAGCCTAGTTTCAAGTACCACGTCTGACTGGGCAATGCAAACAAAACACAAAAGGAACAAATGGGACTACGTCAAAGTAAAAGAAATCTTCTGCACGGCAAAGGAAACCCTCCACAAAACCAAAACACAACCTAACAGCTGGCAGAAGAGACTTGCAAACCATATATCGGATAAGGGGTTTCTAGCCCAAATACAGAAAGAACTCACACAGCTCAACAACAACAAAAATCAACAACCCAATTAAAAAGACGGGCAAAAGATCTGAGCAGTGATCTCTCCAAAGAAGACATGCGGATGGCCAACAGGCAAATGGAAAGGTGCTCAACATCATTAGCCATCAGAGAAAGGCAGATCAAAACTACAAGGAGAGGTCACCTTCCTCTGCTCAGAACGGCTCTAATTAACGACACAAGAGACAAGTGTGGGAGAGGATGGGGAGAGACGGCAACTCTCCTACACTGCTGCCGGGAGTGCAGACTGGTGCAGCCACTATGGAAAGCAGTATGGAGCATCCTCGGAAAAACTAAGAATCCGTCTACCATATATATGATCCAGCTAGCCCACGGCCGGGTATTTATCCAAAGCACTCGAAAACACCAATGCAGAAAGACACCTGCACCCCTAGGTTCACTGCAGCATTATTCACAACAGCCAGAACTTGGAAGCAACCTAGGTGCCCACCAAGGGAAGAATGGAGAAAGAAGACGTGGTATGTATACACAATGGAATGCTACTCAGCCCTAAGAAATGGTGAGCTCCGGCCATTTGTGACAACGTGGATGGACCTGGAGGGTATTATGTGAAGTGAAATAAACCAGAGGGAGAAAGTCAAACACCACACGGTGTTTGTGATCTCACTCATAAGTAGAAGATAAAAACAATGACAAACGCACACAGAGCCACGGAGACTGGATTGGTGGTCACCAGAGGGGGAGGGGGGAGGGGAGAGAGCCAAAGGGGTGATGAGGCTCACATGTGAGGTGACGGACTATCATTAGTTTTCGGGTGGTGAACACGATGTAATCCACACAGAATTCGAAATACATTACAACGTACCTCTGAAAGCTACATAATGTTAGAATCCGCTGTTACTGCAATAAAATAAAATAAAATAAAATAGAGAAGTGTTGGAGCCTCAAGAGGCTAACAGGCTTTTGAAAAGTTATTCTAGGGATTTGTATGGCTTAGCTCAGGGCGGCACACACCAGCCTGAGACACAGCTGTGACATAGCCCCTAACTTCAACTAAACTCTATTCCGCCTGGAGGGAAATCAAAACTACTGTAATCATAATTGATTGAAGGCTTCACTTTGTGCCAGATCCTGTGCCGACTGCTTTGCACCAACTGTCTCATTTAATCCTCACATCCAAAAGGCAGGTTACCGTTATTCTCCCCATTTTCAAGGTGAGGAGGCGGAAGCAGAAAGATGGCCATCTGCCTGGAATTCACACAAGGCTTCTCTAGGTAATGACATGACTTTTGGACAAGATTTAAAGGTTTAACACATTCCAGTGAAGACGCAGATCCCAGTATCACAGAACGTGAAAAACACTGAGTCCTGCCACATGTATTAAAACACTAACTATGGATCCTCACAATCTCTTGGCCTGTTTTTTCAGAGGAGGGAAAACCCAGGGTGAAAACCCGTTGAGGAGATGTCTGCAGATGAGGACTAGGTCTGGTCTTTAAAGCCGGGAACTATCCCAGTAGATTCGGAGTCAGTGGGTCCAGAGTAGGCGTCGAGCGTCTCCGTTCTTTGAAAAAGCCCCACAGGCTACACTTCCGTGCCCTTGGAGTTGGGAAGTACAGTCAGGCCCTACATCGGGACGTTTCAGTCAACAACGGGGGTCCCATAAGATTAGTCCCATAGAGCCTAGGTGTGTAGGAGGCTCTGCCGTGTAGGTTTATGAACTCCGTGGTGCTTGCACGATCACGCGATTGCCTGACCGTGACGCACTCCTCACAGCTTAGCCCCACTGTTAAGCAAAGCATGACTGCACTGCCTTAGATTCTCCACGGTTCCAGACCCTGCGCTGTTTAGATGACTGCACACGCAGAGGGCACCGTGTCTGAGGCAGAGAGCGGCTGGAATCACAACAGCTCTCGACGGAGAGTCAAGGAAAGGCGTGCTCTGCTTACACGACTCTCTACTTTTCTCTGTGTCTGAACTATTTTACAGCTAATCTACTTTTTTTAACCAAGCAGCTGTGCCAAAAGAATGTTACCAAGCAATACTAAACAAACCAATATCAACCATACATATTAAATAAGCCTAACCCTACTAGGCTACGGAAAAGGCTTTTATTTCCCTGGGATAATTTGGACAGCATTAGATTCTTTTACCAAGAGCAGCCAAGTCGAGGGAGATTATTTCTAAGTCCACAGTGCTGCAGATGCGGTCAGTAGCAACCGCAAGCTGGAAAGGAAACAAAGTTGGGTGTAATCCATTCCAGTTCACACGTTTCACCAGGGACAGCCTCCAAGCCTTGAATACTTATGTACGCATTTATCCATTTCTTTAACCAACCACTACTAACGCCTACCAAAGGCCAGACACTGCTCGAAGTACTTTACGGATGTGAAATATCCTCTAACCTTTACGCTCGCCTACGGAGTGTGTATGATAATCATCCCCGTTCTACAGATCAGGAAACTGACACGCAGAATGGTACAGTAACTTGCCCAAGTTCACACAGCCCGTAGGCGGCAGAGCCAGGACCCATTTGACAGAGTCTGGCCCCAGAGTCCACGTGCTGAATCACCACGCTTAGTCTCCAAAAACCTGTAGAAAGCGCCAGGCTTAATCGAAAAGTTTTGTTTTCCCCACCCCAGCCTACAGTCCCTACGCGGCCCCAGTCTCCAGGGCATTCTTTCAGCTCCTCTGACAGGCCATGCTCCTCCCTTGCCCTGTCCCAACACTCTCCCGCACAAGTCCTCCTTTTCTTTTAGGCATCCGCTCTCGGCTTCCACATCACTGCCTAAGTCACAAGGTCTAACAGTAAATGCTGCATTTCTCAGCACTCAACACAAAATTGCTTTTACGTACCTCCTAGGTAATTAGTTGCTGCCTGTCTGTCCTTTCCAACTAGGCTGTGAGGTCCCGTACGTCAAACAGCCTGTCAGTCTTGCTCACCAAGTGTCCAGACCACTGGACACGCACCGACCAGAGGAAAGGAAGGACCGGTCCCCAAGTCAACTCTCCAGACTTTCTGTGGAAGGAGGGAACGAACGGAGCACCCTCGAGCCTCACGCTTTCTTTGCCAGACTTTCAAGTGTGGGACACATACCTGTGCTCACAATGCTCCCCGGACAGACCCCACTGCACCCCTATCAGGTAGACCTCTGCACAGGCAAGGCCTTTGGAAAGCACCGGCTCTGCACACAAATATTATGTGGCCCTCGACAGGCCACTTCCCCTGAACCGGCCTGAGCTTCAGGGCCACAAGAGGCTTCGTGAAGACCCCAACGGAACGTAGCCTCGAAAAGAGGGAGACCTGCACTCCTCAGAACGCATGGAGACCAGTGTCGTTACCGACGTCGCGTCTGTCCTTCCAAGAAGCCAAGACCACGGGTGCCGCTTCAGCGCCCGACTCCCGGGCACCGCATCCCCAGGCTGGCCCCTGGGCAGGTGCCCGGCACACACCGCCCGTTCCACGAACGCGTGAAGGGCACGAAGAGACCCCCTCGCTCCCCGCGCCGCACAGCTGTCCCGCCACCTGACGGGCACCTCTCGGCGCACAAGCCTATTCCTCAGGGACACGCTCGCCTCCCACCAGCCCCCAGGCCCACGCCCCCAGGTACCTCTCCCAGACGGAATCCTCTTCGCAGGCGCCCTGGTCGTCCGTGTCCGGCAGGCAGGAAGAGCGGGAGCTGAAGGACGGCCTCCTCAGGCTAGCGGCCGGCCGTGGCTGTGGAAGGCCCGGGCTGCTGTGCCCAGCGGGGACACGGAGCGGCGTCCACGGACGCCGGGGCAACGGACGAGCCCGGCCCGGGAGAGAGCAGCAGAGCGCGGCCGGACTCCGCCGGGCTCGGCTCTGGGCAGGCAGGCGCGGCTGGCCGACGCCTCCCCGGACGGCGGCCCAGCAGCCGCGCGCTCCCCGCGCGCGCCGCCGCCCCCACGCTCCCCGGCCGCTGCCCCGCCCCCCCTCCGGCGGTGGACTGCGGACAGCCACAGGGACACCCTCCTGGGAGAACTCCTGGGGCCCCGCCCACACGCTGCTTCGGCCCTCCGCGGAGCGGCCAGGTGCGCTGACAGGGACGCAGGGGCCCCGCTACGCTGGCTCTCGGGGGAACTGCAGCCTCCTCGGGTTTGACTTGAATGTCACACCCGAAACCATGCAACGCCCACAAGAAAGCATAGGCAGTATGCTCTTTGACATCAGTCTTAGCAGCCTAGTTTCAAGTACCACGTCTGACTGGGCAATGCAAACAAAACACAAAAGGAACAAATGGGACTACGTCAAAGTAAAAGAAATCTTCTGCACGGCAAAGGAAACCCTCCACAAAACCAAAACACAACCTAACAGCTGGCAGAAGAGACTTGCAAACCATATATCGGATAAGGGGTTTCTAGCCCAAATACAGAAAGAACTCACACAGCTCAACAACAACAAAAATCAACAACCCAATTAAAAAGACGGGCAAAAGATCTGAGCAGTGATCTCTCCAAAGAAGACATGCGGATGGCCAACAGGCAAATGGAAAGGTGCTCAACATCATTAGCCATCAGAGAAAGGCAGATCAAAACTACAAGGAGAGGTCACCTTCCTCTGCTCAGAACGGCTCTAATTAACGACACAAGAGACAAGTGTGGGAGAGGATGGGGAGAGACGGCAACTCTCCTACACTGCTGCCGGGAGTGCAGACTGGTGCAGCCACTATGGAAAGCAGTATGGAGCATCCTCGGAAAAACTAAGAATCCGTCTACCATATATATGATCCAGCTAGCCCACGGCCGGGTATTTATCCAAAGCACTCGAAAACACCAATGCAGAAAGACACCTGCACCCCTAGGTTCACTGCAGCATTATTCACAACAGCCAGAACTTGGAAGCAACCTAGGTGCCCACCAAGGGAAGAATGGAGAAAGAAGACGTGGTATGTATACACAATGGAATGCTACTCAGCCCTAAGAAATGGTGAGCTCCGGCCATTTGTGACAACGTGGATGGACCTGGAGGGTATTATGTGAAGTGAAATAAACCAGAGGGAGAAAGTCAAACACCACACGGTGTTTGTGATCTCACTCATAAGTAGAAGATAAAAACAATGACAAACGCACACAGAGCCACGGAGACTGGATTGGTGGTCACCAGAGGGGGAGGGGGGAGGGGAGAGAGCCAAAGGGGTGATGAGGCTCACATGTGAGGTGACGGACTATCATTAGTTTTCGGGTGGTGAACACGATGTAATCCACACAGAATTCGAAATACATTACAACGTACCTCTGAAAGCTACATAATGTTAGAATCCGCTGTTACTGCAATAAAATAAAATAAAATAAAATAGAGAAGTGTTGGAGCCTCAAGAGGCTAACAGGCTTTTGAAAAGTTATTCTAGGGATTTGTATGGCTTAGCTCAGGGCGGCACACACCAGCCTGAGACACAGCTGTGACATAGCCCCTAACTTCAACTAAACTCTATTCCGCCTGGAGGGAAATCAAAACTACTGTAATCATAATTGATTGAAGGCTTCACTTTGTGCCAGATCCTGTGCCGACTGCTTTGCACCAACTGTCTCATTTAATCCTCACATCCAAAAGGCAGGTTACCGTTATTCTCCCCATTTTCAAGGTGAGGAGGCGGAAGCAGAAAGATGGCCATCTGCCTGGAATTCACACAAGGCTTCTCTAGGTAATGACATGACTTTTGGACAAGATTTAAAGGTTTAACACATTCCAGTGAAGACGCAGATCCCAGTATCACAGAACGTGAAAAACACTGAGTCCTGCCACATGTATTAAAACACTAACTATGGATCCTCACAATCTCTTGGCCTGTTTTTTCAGAGGAGGGAAAACCCAGGGTGAAAACCCGTTGAGGAGATGTCTGCAGATGAGGACTAGGTCTGGTCTTTAAAGCCGGGAACTATCCCAGTAGATTCGGAGTCAGTGGGTCCAGAGTAGGCGTCGAGCGTCTCCGTTCTTTGAAAAAGCCCCACAGGCTACACTTCCGTGCCCTTGGAGTTGGGAAGTACAGTCAGGCCCTACATCGGGACGTTTCAGTCAACAACGGGGGTCCCATAAGATTAGTCCCATAGAGCCTAGGTGTGTAGGAGGCTCTGCCGTGTAGGTTTATGAACTCCGTGGTGCTTGCACGATCACGCGATTGCCTGACCGTGACGCACTCCTCACAGCTTAGCCCCACTGTTAAGCAAAGCATGACTGCACTGCCTTAGATTCTCCACGGTTCCAGACCCTGCGCTGTTTAGATGACTGCACACGCAGAGGGCACCGTGTCTGAGGCAGAGAGCGGCTGGAATCACAACAGCTCTCGACGGAGAGTCAAGGAAAGGCGTGCTCTGCTTACACGACTCTCTACTTTTCTCTGTGTCTGAACTATTTTACAGCTAATCTACTTTTTTTAACCAAGCAGCTGTGCCAAAAGAATGTTACCAAGCAATACTAAACAAACCAATATCAACCATACATATTAAATAAGCCTAACCCTACTAGGCTACGGAAAAGGCTTTTATTTCCCTGGGATAATTTGGACAGCATTAGATTCTTTTACCAAGAGCAGCCAAGTCGAGGGAGATTATTTCTAAGTCCACAGTGCTGCAGATGCGGTCAGTAGCAACCGCAAGCTGGAAAGGAAACAAAGTTGGGTGTAATCCATTCCAGTTCACACGTTTCACCAGGGACAGCCTCCAAGCCTTGAATACTTATGTACGCATTTATCCATTTCTTTAACCAACCACTACTAACGCCTACCAAAGGCCAGACACTGCTCGAAGTACTTTACGGATGTGAAATATCCTCTAACCTTTACGCTCGCCTACGGAGTGTGTATGATAATCATCCCCGTTCTACAGATCAGGAAACTGACACGCAGAATGGTACAGTAACTTGCCCAAGTTCACACAGCCCGTAGGCGGCAGAGCCAGGACCCATTTGACAGAGTCTGGCCCCAGAGTCCACGTGCTGAATCACCACGCTTAGTCTCCAAAAACCTGTAGAAAGCGCCAGGCTTAATCGAAAAGTTTTGTTTTCCCCACCCCAGCCTACAGTCCCTACGCGGCCCCAGTCTCCAGGGCATTCTTTCAGCTCCTCTGACAGGCCATGCTCCTCCCTTGCCCTGTCCCAACACTCTCCCGCACAAGTCCTCCTTTTCTTTTAGGCATCCGCTCTCGGCTTCCACATCACTGCCTAAGTCACAAGGTCTAACAGTAAATGCTGCATTTCTCAGCACTCAACACAAAATTGCTTTTACGTACCTCCTAGGTAATTAGTTGCTGCCTGTCTGTCCTTTCCAACTAGGCTGTGAGGTCCCGTACGTCAAACAGCCTGTCAGTCTTGCTCACCAAGTGTCCAGACCACTGGACACGCACCGACCAGAGGAAAGGAAGGACCGGTCCCCAAGTCAACTCTCCAGACTTTCTGTGGAAGGAGGGAACGAACGGAGCACCCTCGAGCCTCACGCTTTCTTTGCCAGACTTTCAAGTGTGGGACACATACCTGTGCTCACAATGCTCCCCGGACAGACCCCACTGCACCCCTATCAGGTAGACCTCTGCACAGGCAAGGCCTTTGGAAAGCACCGGCTCTGCACACAAATATTATGTGGCCCTCGACAGGCCACTTCCCCTGAACCGGCCTGAGCTTCAGGGCCACAAGAGGCTTCGTGAAGACCCCAACGGAACGTAGCCTCGAAAAGAGGGAGACCTGCACTCCTCAGAACGCATGGAGACCAGTGTCGTTACCGACGTCGCGTCTGTCCTTCCAAGAAGCCAAGACCACGGGTGCCGCTTCAGCGCCCGACTCCCGGGCACCGCATCCCCAGGCTGGCCCCTGGGCAGGTGCCCGGCACACACCGCCCGTTCCACGAACGCGTGAAGGGCACGAAGAGACCCCCTCGCTCCCCGCGCCGCACAGCTGTCCCGCCACCTGACGGGCACCTCTCGGCGCACAAGCCTATTCCTCAGGGACACGCTCGCCTCCCACCAGCCCCCAGGCCCACGCCCCCAGGTACCTCTCCCAGACGGAATCCTCTTCGCAGGCGCCCTGGTCGTCCGTGTCCGGCAGGCAGGAAGAGCGGGAGCTGAAGGACGGCCTCCTCAGGCTAGCGGCCGGCCGTGGCTGTGGAAGGCCCGGGCTGCTGTGCCCAGCGGGGACACGGAGCGGCGTCCACGGACGCCGGGGCAACGGACGAGCCCGGCCCGGGAGAGAGCAGCAGAGCGCGGCCGGACTCCGCCGGGCTCGGCTCTGGGCAGGCAGGCGCGGCTGGCCGACGCCTCCCCGGACGGCGGCCCAGCAGCCGCGCGCTCCCCGCGCGCGCCGCCGCCCCCACGCTCCCCGGCCGCTGCCCCGCCCCCCCTCCGGCGGTGGACTGCGGACAGCCACAGGGACACCCTCCTGGGAGAACTCCTGGGGCCCCGCCCACACGCTGCTTCGGCCCTCCGCGGAGCGGCCAGGTGCGCTGACAGGGACGCAGGGGCCCCGCTACGCTGGCTCTCGGGGGAACTGCAGCCTCCTCGGGTTTGACTTGAATGTCACACCCGAAACCATGCAACGCCCACAAGAAAGCATAGGCAGTATGCTCTTTGACATCAGTCTTAGCAGCCTAGTTTCAAGTACCACGTCTGACTGGGCAATGCAAACAAAACACAAAAGGAACAAATGGGACTACGTCAAAGTAAAAGAAATCTTCTGCACGGCAAAGGAAACCCTCCACAAACCTAACAGCTGGCAGAAGAGACTTGCAAACCATATATCGGATAAGGGGTTTCTAGCCCAAATACAGAAAGAACTCACACAGCTCAACAACAACAAAAATCAACAACCCAATTAAAAAGACGGGCAAAAGATCTGAGCAGTGATCTCTCCAAAGAAGACATGCGGATGGCCAACAGGCAAATGGAAAGGTGCTCAACATCATTAGCCATCAGAGAAAGGCAGATCAAAACTACAAGGAGAGGTCACCTTCCTCTGCTCAGAACGGCTCTAATTAACGACACAAGAGACAAGTGTGGGAGAGGATGGGGAGAGACGGCAACTCTCCTACACTGCTGCCGGGAGTGCAGACTGGTGCAGCCACTATGGAAAGCAGTATGGAGCATCCTCGGAAAAACTAAGAATCCGTCTACCATATATATGATCCAGCTAGCCCACGGCTGGGTATTTATCCAAAGCACTCGAAAACACCAATGCAGAAAGACACCTGCACCCCTAGGTTCACTGCAGCATTATTCACAACAGCCAGAACTTGGAAGCAACCTAGGTGCCCACCAAGGGAAGAATGGAGAAAGAAGACGTGGTATGTATACACAATGGAATGCTACTCAGCCCTAAGAAATGGTGAGCTCCGGCCATTTGTGACAACGTGGATGGACCTGGAGGGTATTATGTGAAGTGAAATAAACCAGAGGGAGAAAGTCAAACACCACACGGTGTTTGTGATCTCACTCATAAGTAGAAGATAAAAACAATGACAAACGCACACAGAGCCACGGAGACTGGATTGGTGGTCACCAGAGGGGGAGGGGGGAGGGGAGAGAGCCAAAGGGGTGATGAGGCTCACATGTGAGGTGACGGACTATCATTAGTTTTCGGGTGGTGAACACGATGTAATCCACACAGAATTCGAAATACATTACAACGTACCTCTGAAAGCTACATAATGTTAGAATCCGCTGTTACTGCAATAAAATAAAATAAAATAAAATAGAGAAGTGTTGGAGCCTCAAGAGGCTAACAGGCTTTTGAAAAGTTATTCTAGGGATTTGTATGGCTTAGCTCAGGGCGGCACACACCAGCCTGAGACACAGCTGTGACATAGCCCCTAACTTCAACTAAACTCTATTCCGCCTGGAGGGAAATCAAAACTACTGTAATCATAATTGATTGAAGGCTTCACTTTGTGCCAGATCCTGTGCCGACTGCTTTGCACCAACTGTCTCATTTAATCCTCACATCCAAAAGGCAGGTTACCGTTATTCTCCCCATTTTCAAGGTGAGGAGGCGGAAGCAGAAAGATGGCCATCTGCCTGGAATTCACACAAGGCTTCTCTAGGTAATGACATGACTTTTGGACAAGATTTAAAGGTTTAACACATTCCAGTGAAGACGCAGATCCCAGTATCACAGAACGTGAAAAACACTGAGTCCTGCCACATGTATTAAAACACTAACTATGGATCCTCACAATCTCTTGGCCTGTTTTTTCAGAGGAGGGAAAACCCAGGGTGAAAACCCGTTGAGGAGATGTCTGCAGATGAGGACTAGGTCTGGTCTTTAAAGCCGGGAACTATCCCAGTAGATTCGGAGTCAGTGGGTCCAGAGTAGGCGTCGAGCGTCTCCGTTCTTTGAAAAAGCCCCACAGGCTACACTTCCGTGCCCTTGGAGTTGGGAAGTACAGTCAGGCCCTACATCGGGACGTTTCAGTCAACAACGGGGGTCCCATAAGATTAGTCCCATAGAGCCTAGGTGTGTAGGAGGCTCTGCCGTGTAGGTTTATGAACTCCGTGGTGCTTGCACGATCACGCGATTGCCTGACCGTGACGCACTCCTCACAGCTTAGCCCCACTGTTAAGCAAAGCATGACTGCACTGCCTTAGATTCTCCACGGTTCCAGACCCTGCGCTGTTTAGATGACTGCACACGCAGAGGGCACCGTGTCTGAGGCAGAGAGCGGCTGGAATCACAACAGCTCTCGACGGAGAGTCAAGGAAAGGCGTGCTCTGCTTACACGACTCTCTACTTTTCTCTGTGTCTGAACTATTTTACAGCTAATCTACTTTTTTTAACCAAGCAGCTGTGCCAAAAGAATGTTACCAAGCAATACTAAACAAACCAATATCAACCATACATATTAAATAAGCCTAACCCTACTAGGCTACGGAAAAGGCTTTTATTTCCCTGGGATAATTTGGACAGCATTAGATTCTTTTACCAAGAGCAGCCAAGTCGAGGGAGATTATTTCTAAGTCCACAGTGCTGCAGATGCGGTCAGTAGCAACCGCAAGCTGGAAAGGAAACAAAGTTGGGTGTAATCCATTCCAGTTCACACGTTTCACCAGGGACAGCCTCCAAGCCTTGAATACTTATGTACGCATTTATCCATTTCTTTAACCAACCACTACTAACGCCTACCAAAGGCCAGACACTGCTCGAAGTACTTTACGGATGTGAAATATCCTCTAACCTTTACGCTCGCCTACGGAGTGTGTATGATAATCATCCCCGTTCTACAGATCAGGAAACTGACACGCAGAATGGTACAGTAACTTGCCCAAGTTCACACAGCCCGTAGGCGGCAGAGCCAGGACCCATTTGACAGAGTCTGGCCCCAGAGTCCACGTGCTGAATCACCACGCTTAGTCTCCAAAAACCTGTAGAAAGCGCCAGGCTTAATCGAAAAGTTTTGTTTTCCCCACCCCAGCCTACAGTCCCTACGCGGCCCCAGTCTCCAGGGCATTCTTTCAGCTCCTCTGACAGGCCATGCTCCTCCCTTGCCCTGTCCCAACACTCTCCCGCACAAGTCCTCCTTTTCTTTTAGGCATCCGCTCTCGGCTTCCACATCACTGCCTAAGTCACAAGGTCTAACAGTAAATGCTGCATTTCTCAGCACTCAACACAAAATTGCTTTTACGTACCTCCTAGGTAATTAGTTGCTGCCTGTCTGTCCTTTCCAACTAGGCTGTGAGGTCCCGTACGTCAAACAGCCTGTCAGTCTTGCTCACCAAGTGTCCAGACCACTGGACACGCACCGACCAGAGGAAAGGAAGGACCGGTCCCCAAGTCAACTCTCCAGACTTTCTGTGGAAGGAGGGAACGAACGGAGCACCCTCGAGCCTCACGCTTTCTTTGCCAGACTTTCAAGTGTGGGACACATACCTGTGCTCACAATGCTCCCCGGACAGACCCCACTGCACCCCTATCAGGTAGACCTCTGCACAGGCAAGGCCTTTGGAAAGCACCGGCTCTGCACACAAATATTATGTGGCCCTCGACAGGCCACTTCCCCTGAACCGGCCTGAGCTTCAGGGCCACAAGAGGCTTCGTGAAGACCCCAACGGAACGTAGCCTCGAAAAGAGGGAGACCTGCACTCCTCAGAACGCATGGAGACCAGTGTCGTTACCGACGTCGCGTCTGTCCTTCCAAGAAGCCAAGACCACGGGTGCCGCTTCAGCGCCCGACTCCCGGGCACCGCATCCCCAGGCTGGCCCCTGGGCAGGTGCCCGGCACACACCGCCCGTTCCACGAACGCGTGAAGGGCACGAAGAGACCCCCTCGCTCCCCGCGCCGCACAGCTGTCCCGCCACCTGACGGGCACCTCTCGGCGCACAAGCCTATTCCTCAGGGACACGCTCGCCTCCCACCAGCCCCCAGGCCCACGCCCCCAGGTACCTCTCCCAGACGGAATCCTCTTCGCAGGCGCCCTGGTCGTCCGTGTCCGGCAGGCAGGAAGAGCGGGAGCTGAAGGACGGCCTCCTCAGGCTAGCGGCCGGCCGTGGCTGTGGAAGGCCCGGGCTGCTGTGCCCAGCGGGGACACGGAGCGGCGTCCACGGACGCCGGGGCAACGGACGAGCCCGGCCCGGGAGAGAGCAGCAGAGCGCGGCCGGACTCCGCCGGGCTCGGCTCTGGGCAGGCAGGCGCGGCTGGCCGACGCCTCCCCGGACGGCGGCCCAGCAGCCGCGCGCTCCCCGCGCGCGCCGCCGCCCCCACGCTCCCCGGCCGCTGCCCCGCCCCCCCTCCGGCGGTGGACTGCGGACAGCCACAGGGACACCCTCCTGGGAGAACTCCTGGGGCCCCGCCCACACGCTGCTTCGGCCCTCCGCGGAGCGGCCAGGTGCGCTGACAGGGACGCAGGGGCCCCGCTACGCTGGCTCTCGGGGGAACTGCAGCCTCCTCGGGTTTGACTTGAATGTCACACCCGAAACCATGCAACGCCCACAAGAAAGCATAGGCAGTATGCTCTTTGACATCAGTCTTAGCAGCCTAGTTTCAAGTACCACGTCTGACTGGGCAATGCAAACAAAACACAAAAGGAACAAATGGGACTACGTCAAAGTAAAAGAAATCTTCTGCACGGCAAAGGAAACCCTCCACAAAACCAAAACACAACCTAACAGCTGGCAGAAGAGACTTGCAAACCATATATCGGATAAGGGGTTTCTAGCCCAAATACAGAAAGAACTCACACAGCTCAACAACAACAAAAATCAACAACCCAATTAAAAAGACGGGCAAAAGATCTGAGCAGTGATCTCTCCAAAGAAGACATGCGGATGGCCAACAGGCAAATGGAAAGGTGCTCAACATCATTAGCCATCAGAGAAAGGCAGATCAAAACTACAAGGAGAGGTCACCTTCCTCTGCTCAGAACGGCTCTAATTAACGACACAAGAGACAAGTGTGGGAGAGGATGGGGAGAGACGGCAACTCTCCTACACTGCTGCCGGGAGTGCAGACTGGTGCAGCCACTATGGAAAGCAGTATGGAGCATCCTCGGAAAAACTAAGAATCCGTCTACCATATATATGATCCAGCTAGCCCACGGCTGGGTATTTATCCAAAGCACTCGAAAACACCAATGCAGAAAGACACCTGCACCCCTAGGTTCACTGCAGCATTATTCACAACAGCCAGAACTTGGAAGCAACCTAGGTGCCCACCAAGGGAAGAATGGAGAAAGAAGACGTGGTATGTATACACAATGGAATGCTACTCAGCCCTAAGAAATGGTGAGCTCCGGCCATTTGTGACAACGTGGATGGACCTGGAGGGTATTATGTGAAGTGAAATAAACCAGAGGGAGAAAGTCAAACACCACACGGTGTTTGTGATCTCACTCATAAGTAGAAGATAAAAACAATGACAAACGCACACAGAGCCACGGAGACTGGATTGGTGGTCACCAGAGGGGGAGGGGGGAGGGGAGAGAGCCAAAGGGGTGATGAGGCTCACATGTGAGGTGACGGACTATCATTAGTTTTCGGGTGGTGAACACGATGTAATCCACACAGAATTCGAAATACATTACAACGTACCTCTGAAAGCTACATAATGTTAGAATCCGCTGTTACTGCAATAAAATAAAATAAAATAAAATAGAGAAGTGTTGGAGCCTCAAGAGGCTAACAGGCTTTTGAAAAGTTATTCTAGGGATTTGTATGGCTTAGCTCAGGGCGGCACACACCAGCCTGAGACACAGCTGTGACATAGCCCCTAACTTCAACTAAACTCTATTCCGCCTGGAGGGAAATCAAAACTACTGTAATCATAATTGATTGAAGGCTTCACTTTGTGCCAGATCCTGTGCCGACTGCTTTGCACCAACTGTCTCATTTAATCCTCACATCCAAAAGGCAGGTTACCGTTATTCTCCCCATTTTCAAGGTGAGGAGGCGGAAGCAGAAAGATGGCCATCTGCCTGGAATTCACACAAGGCTTCTCTAGGTAATGACACGACTTTTGGACAAGATTTAAAGGTTTAACACATTCCAGTGAAGACGCAGATCCCAGTATCACAGAACGTGAAAAACACTGAGTCCTGCCACATGTATTAAAACACTAACTATGGATCCTCACAATCTCTTGGCCTGTTTTTTCAGAGGAGGGAAAACCCAGGGTGAAAACCCGTTGAGGAGATGTCTGCAGATGAGGACTAGGTCTGGTCTTTAAAGCCGGGAACTATCCCAGTAGATTCGGAGTCAGTGGGTCCAGAGTAGGCGTCGAGCGTCTCCGTTCTTTGAAAAAGCCCCACAGGCTACACTTCCGTGCCCTTGGAGTTGGGAAGTACAGTCAGGCCCTACATCGGGACGTTTCAGTCAACAACGGGGGTCCCATAAGATTAGTCCCATAGAGCCTAGGTGTGTAGGAGGCTCTGCCGTGTAGGTTTATGAACTCCGTGGTGCTTGCACGATCACGCGATTGCCTGACCGTGACGCACTCCTCACAGCTTAGCCCCACTGTTAAGCAAAGCATGACTGCACTGCCTTAGATTCTCCACGGTTCCAGACCCTGCGCTGTTTAGATGACTGCACACGCAGAGGGCACCGTGTCTGAGGCAGAGAGCGGCTGGAATCACAACAGCTCTCGACGGAGAGTCAAGGAAAGGCGTGCTCTGCTTACACGACTCTCTACTTTTCTCTGTGTCTGAACTATTTTACAGCTAATCTACTTTTTTTAACCAAGCAGCTGTGCCAAAAGAATGTTACCAAGCAATACTAAACAAACCAATATCAACCATACATATTAAATAAGCCTAACCCTACTAGGCTACGGAAAAGGCTTTTATTTCCCTGGGATAATTTGGACAGCATTAGATTCTTTTACCAAGAGCAGCCAAGTCGAGGGAGATTATTTCTAAGTCCACAGTGCTGCAGATGCGGTCAGTAGCAACCGCAAGCTGGAAAGGAAACAAAGTTGGGTGTAATCCATTCCAGTTCACACGTTTCACCAGGGACAGCCTCCAAGCCTTGAATACTTATGTACGCATTTATCCATTTCTTTAACCAACCACTACTAACGCCTACCAAAGGCCAGACACTGCTCGAAGTACTTTACGGATGTGAAATATCCTCTAACCTTTACGCTCGCCTACGGAGTGTGTATGATAATCATCCCCGTTCTACAGATCAGGAAACTGACACGCAGAATGGTACAGTAACTTGCCCAAGTTCACACAGCCCGTAGGCGGCAGAGCCAGGACCCATTTGACAGAGTCTGGCCCCAGAGTCCACGTGCTGAATCACCACGCTTAGTCTCCAAAAACCTGTAGAAAGCGCCAGGCTTAATCGAAAAGTTTTGTTTTCCCCACCCCAGCCTACAGTCCCTACGCGGCCCCAGTCTCCAGGGCATTCTTTCAGCTCCTCTGACAGGCCATGCTCCTCCCTTGCCCTGTCCCAACACTCTCCCGCACAAGTCCTCCTTTTCTTTTAGGCATCCGCTCTCGGCTTCCACATCACTGCCTAAGTCACAAGGTCTAACAGTAAATGCTGCATTTCTCAGCACTCAACACAAAATTGCTTTTACGTACCTCCTAGGTAATTAGTTGCTGCCTGTCTGTCCTTTCCAACTAGGCTGTGAGGTCCCGTACGTCAAACAGCCTGTCAGTCTTGCTCACCAAGTGTCCAGACCACTGGACACGCACCGACCAGAGGAAAGGAAGGACCGGTCCCCAAGTCAACTCTCCAGACTTTCTGTGGAAGGAGGGAACGAACGGAGCACCCTCGAGCCTCACGCTTTCTTTGCCAGACTTTCAAGTGTGGGACACATACCTGTGCTCACAATGCTCCCCGGACAGACCCCACTGCACCCCTATCAGGTAGACCTCTGCACAGGCAAGGCCTTTGGAAAGCACCGGCTCTGCACACAAATATTATGTGGCCCTCGACAGGCCACTTCCCCTGAACCGGCCTGAGCTTCAGGGCCACAAGAGGCTTCGTGAAGACCCCAACGGAACGTAGCCTCGAAAAGAGGGAGACCTGCACTCCTCAGAACGCATGGAGACCAGTGTCGTTACCGACGTCGCGTCTGTCCTTCCAAGAAGCCAAGACCACGGGTGCCGCTTCAGCGCCCGACTCCCGGGCACCGCATCCCCAGGCTGGCCCCTGGGCAGGTGCCCGGCACACACCGCCCGTTCCACGAACGCGTGAAGGGCACGAAGAGACCCCCTCGCTCCCCGCGCCGCACAGCTGTCCCGCCACCTGACGGGCACCTCTCGGCGCACAAGCCTATTCCTCAGGGACACGCTCGCCTCCCACCAGCCCCCAGGTACCTCTCCCAGACGGAATCCTCTTCGCAGGCGCCCTGGTCGTCCGTGTCCGGCAGGCAGGAAGAGCGGGAGCTGAAGGACGGCCTCCTCAGGCTAGCGGCCGGCCGTGGCTGTGGAAGGCCCGGGCTGCTGTGCCCAGCGGGGACACGGAGCGGCGTCCACGGACGCCGGGGCAACGGACGAGCCCGGCCCGGGAGAGAGCAGCAGAGCGCGGCCGGACTCCGCCGGGCTCGGCTCTGGGCAGGCAGGCGCGGCTGGCCGACGCCTCCCCGGACGGCGGCCCAGCAGCCGCGCGCTCCCCGCGCGCGCCGCCGCCCCCACGCTCCCCGGCCGCTGCCCCGCCCCCCCTCCGGCGGTGGACTGCGGACAGCCACAGGGACACCCTCCTGGGAGAACTCCTGGGGCCCCGCCCACACGCTGCTTCGGCCCTCCGCGGAGCGGCCAGGTGCGCTGACAGGGACGCAGGGGCCCCGCTACGCTGGCTCTCGGGGGAACTGCAGCCTCCTCGGGTTTGACTTGAATGTCACACCCGAAACCATGCAACGCCCACAAGAAAGCATAGGCAGTATGCTCTTTGACATCAGTCTTAGCAGCCTAGTTTCAAGTACCACGTCTGACTGGGCAATGCAAACAAAACACAAAAGGAACAAATGGGACTACGTCAAAGTAAAAGAAATCTTCTGCACGGCAAAGGAAACCCTCCACAAAACCAAAACACAACCTAACAGCTGGCAGAAGAGACTTGCAAACCATATATCGGATAAGGGGTTTCTAGCCCAAATACAGAAAGAACTCACACAGCTCAACAACAACAAAAATCAACAACCCAATTAAAAAGACGGGCAAAAGATCTGAGCAGTGATCTCTCCAAAGAAGACATGCGGATGGCCAACAGGCAAATGGAAAGGTGCTCAACATCATTAGCCATCAGAGAAAGGCAGATCAAAACTACAAGGAGAGGTCACCTTCCTCTGCTCAGAACGGCTCTAATTAACGACACAAGAGACAAGTGTGGGAGAGGATGGGGAGAGACGGCAACTCTCCTACACTGCTGCCGGGAGTGCAGACTGGTGCAGCCACTATGGAAAGCAGTATGGAGCATCCTCGGAAAAACTAAGAATCCGTCTACCATATATATGATCCAGCTAGCCCACGGCCGGGTATTTATCCAAAGCACTCGAAAACACCAATGCAGAAAGACACCTGCACCCCTAGGTTCACTGCAGCATTATTCACAACAGCCAGAACTTGGAAGCAACCTAGGTGCCCACCAAGGGAAGAATGGAGAAAGAAGACGTGGTATGTATACACAATGGAATGCTACTCAGCCCTAAGAAATGGTGAGCTCCGGCCATTTGTGACAACGTGGATGGACCTGGAGGGTATTATGTGAAGTGAAATAAACCAGAGGGAGAAAGTCAAACACCACACGGTGTTTGTGATCTCACTCATAAGTAGAAGATAAAAACAATGACAAACGCACACAGAGCCACGGAGACTGGATTGGTGGTCACCAGAGGGGGAGGGGGGAGGGGAGAGAGCCAAAGGGGTGATGAGGCTCACATGTGAGGTGACGGACTATCATTAGTTTTCGGGTGGTGAACACGATGTAATCCACACAGAATTCGAAATACATTACAACGTACCTCTGAAAGCTACATAATGTTAGAATCCGCTGTTACTGCAATAAAATAAAATAAAATAAAATAGAGAAGTGTTGGAGCCTCAAGAGGCTAACAGGCTTTTGAAAAGTTATTCTAGGGATTTGTATGGCTTAGCTCAGGGCGGCACACACCAGCCTGAGACACAGCTGTGACATAGCCCCTAACTTCAACTAAACTCTATTCCGCCTGGAGGGAAATCAAAACTACTGTAATCATAATTGATTGAAGGCTTCACTTTGTGCCAGATCCTGTGCCGACTGCTTTGCACCAACTGTCTCATTTAATCCTCACATCCAAAAGGCAGGTTACCGTTATTCTCCCCATTTTCAAGGTGAGGAGGCGGAAGCAGAAAGATGGCCATCTGCCTGGAATTCACACAAGGCTTCTCTAGGTAATGACACGACTTTTGGACAAGATTTAAAGGTTTAACACATTCCAGTGAAGACGCAGATCCCAGTATCACAGAACGTGAAAAACACTGAGTCCTGCCACATGTATTAAAACACTAACTATGGATCCTCACAATCTCTTGGCCTGTTTTTTCAGAGGAGGGAAAACCCAGGGTGAAAACCCGTTGAGGAGATGTCTGCAGATGAGGACTAGGTCTGGTCTTTAAAGCCGGGAACTATCCCAGTAGATTCGGAGTCAGTGGGTCCAGAGTAGGCGTCGAGCGTCTCCGTTCTTTGAAAAAGCCCCACAGGCTACACTTCCGTGCCCTTGGAGTTGGGAAGTACAGTCAGGCCCTACATCGGGACGTTTCAGTCAACAACGGGGGTCCCATAAGATTAGTCCCATAGAGCCTAGGTGTGTAGGAGGCT
The DNA here is from genome assembly GCF_041296265.1 of Equus caballus. Classification (NCBI taxonomy): domain Eukaryota; kingdom Metazoa; phylum Chordata; class Mammalia; order Perissodactyla; family Equidae; genus Equus; species Equus caballus. Next base: position 638,566 of record NW_027222395.1, read on the forward strand.
CTGCCGTGTAGGTTTATGAACTCCGTGGTGCTTGCACGATCACGCGATTGCCTGACCGTGACGCACTCCTCACAGCTTAGCCCCACTGTTAAGCAAAGCATGACTGCACTGCCTTAGATTCTCCACGGTTCCAGACCCTGCGCTGTTTAGATGACTGCACACGCAGAGGGCACCGTGTCTGAGGCAGAGAGCGGCTGGAATCACAACAGCTCTCGACGGAGAGTCAAGGAAAGGCGTGCTCTGCTTACACGACTCTCTACTTTTCTCTGTGTCTGAACTATTTTACAGCTAATCTACTTTTTTTAACCAAGCAGCTGTGCCAAAAGAATGTTACCAAGCAATACTAAACAAACCAATATCAACCATACATATTAAATAAGCCTAACCCTACTAGGCTACGGAAAAGGCTTTTATTTCCCTGGGATAATTTGGACAGCATTAGATTCTTTTACCAAGAGCAGCCAAGTCGAGGGAGATTATTTCTAAGTCCACAGTGCTGCAGATGCGGTCAGTAGCAACCGCAAGCTGGAAAGGAAACAAAGTTGGGTGTAATCCATTCCAGTTCACACGTTTCACCAGGGACAGCCTCCAAGCCTTGAATACTTATGTACGCATTTATCCATTTCTTTAACCAACCACTACTAACGCCTACCAAAGGCCAGACACTGCTCGAAGTACTTTACGGATGTGAAATATCCTCTAACCTTTACGCTCGCCTACGGAGTGTGTATGATAATCATCCCCGTTCTACAGATCAGGAAACTGACACGCAGAATGGTACAGTAACTTGCCCAAGTTCACACAGCCCGTAGGCGGCAGAGCCAGGACCCATTTGACAGAGTCTGGCCCCAGAGTCCACGTGCTGAATCACCACGCTTAGTCTCCAAAAACCTGTAGAAAGCGCCAGGCTTAATCGAAAAGTTTTGTTTTCCCCACCCCAGCCTACAGTCCCTACGCGGCCCCAGTCTCCAGGGCATTCTTTCAGCTCCTCTGACAGGCCATGCTCCTCCCTTGCCCTGTCCCAACACTCTCCCGCACAAGTCCTCCTTTTCTTTTAGGCATCCGCTCTCGGCTTCCACATCACTGCCTAAGTCACAAGGTCTAACAGTAAATGCTGCATTTCTCAGCACTCAACACAAAATTGCTTTTACGTACCTCCTAGGTAATTAGTTGCTGCCTGTCTGTCCTTTCCAACTAGGCTGTGAGGTCCCGTACGTCAAACAGCCTGTCAGTCTTGCTCACCAAGTGTCCAGACCACTGGACACGCACCGACCAGAGGAAAGGAAGGACCGGTCCCCAAGTCAACTCTCCAGACTTTCTGTGGAAGGAGGGAACGAACGGAGCACCCTCGAGCCTCACGCTTTCTTTGCCAGACTTTCAAGTGTGGGACACATACCTGTGCTCACAATGCTCCCCGGACAGACCCCACTGCACCCCTATCAGGTAGACCTCTGCACAGGCAAGGCCTTTGGAAAGCACCGGCTCTGCACACAAATATTATGTGGCCTTCGACAGGCCACTTCCCCTGAACCGGCCTGAGCTTCAGGGCCACAAGAGGCTTCGTGAAGACCCCAACGGAACGTAGCCTCGAAAAGAGGGAGACCTGCACTCCTCAGAACGCATGGAGACCAGTGTCGTTACCGACGTCGCGTCTGTCCTTCCAAGAAGCCAAGACCACGGGTGCCGCTTCAGCGCCCGACTCCCGGGCACCGCATCCCCAGGCTGGCCCCTGGGCAGGTGCCCGGCACACACCGCCCGTTCCACGAACGCGTGAAGGGCACGAAGAGACCCCCTCGCTCCCCGCGCCGCACAGCTGTCCCGCCACCTGACGGGCACCTCTCGGCGCACAAGCCTATTCCTCAGGGACACGCTCGCCTCCCACCAGCCCCCAGGCCCACGCCCCCAGGTACCTCTCCCAGACGGAATCCTCTTCGCAGGCGCCCTGGTCGTCCGTGTCCGGCAGGCAGGAAGAGCGGGAGCTGAAGGACGGCCTCCTCAGGCTAGCGGCCGGCCGTGGCTGTGGAAGGCCCGGGCTGCTGTGCCCAGCGGGGACACGGAGCGGCGTCCACGGACGCCGGGGCAACGGACGAGCCCGGCCCGGGAGAGAGCAGCAGAGCGCGGCCGGACTCCGCCGGGCTCGGCTCTGGGCAGGCAGGCGCGGCTGGCCGACGCCTCCCCGGACGGCGGCCCAGCAGCCGCGCGCTCCCCGCGCGCGCCGCCGCCCCCACGCTCCCCGGCCGCTGCCCCGCCCCCCCTCCGGCGGTGGACTGCGGACAGCCACAGGGACACCCTCCTGGGAGAACTCCTGGGGCCCCGCCCACACGCTGCTTCGGCCCTCCGCGGAGCGGCCAGGTGCGCTGACAGGGACGCAGGGGCCCCGCTACGCTGGCTCTCGGGGGAACTGCAGCCTCCTCGGGTTTGACTTGAATGTCACACCCGAAACCATGCAACGCCCACAAGAAAGCATAGGCAGTATGCTCTTTGACATCAGTCTTAGCAGCCTAGTTTCAAGTACCACGTCTGACTGGGCAATGCAAACAAAACACAAAAGGAACAAATGGGACTACGTCAAAGTAAAAGAAATCTTCTGCACGGCAAAGGAAACCCTCCACAAAACCAAAACACAACCTAACAGCTGGCAGAAGAGACTTGCAAACCATATATCGGATAAGGGGTTTCTAGCCCAAATACAGAAAGAACTCACACAGCTCAACAACAACAAAAATCAACAACCCAATTAAAAAGACGGGCAAAAGATCTGAGCAGTGATCTCTCCAAAGAAGACATGCGGATGGCCAACAGGCAAATGGAAAGGTGCTCAACATCATTAGCCATCAGAGAAAGGCAGATCAAAACTACAAGGAGAGGTCACCTTCCTCTGCTCAGAACGGCTCTAATTAACGACACAAGAGACAAGTGTGGGAGAGGATGGGGAGAGACGGCAACTCTCCTACACTGCTGCTGGGAGTGCAGACTGGTGCAGCCACTATGGAAAGCAGTATGGAGCATCCTCGGAAAAACTAAGAATCCGTCTACCATATATATGATCCAGCTAGCCCACGGCCGGGTATTTATCCAAAGCACTCGAAAACACCAATGCAGAAAGACACCTGCACCCCTAGGTTCACTGCAGCATTATTCACAACAGCCAGAACTTGGAAGCAACCTAGGTGCCCACCAAGGGAAGAATGGAGAAAGAAGACGTGGTATGTATACACAATGGAATGCTACTCAGCCCTAAGAAATGGTGAGCTCCGGCCATTTGTGACAACGTGGATGGACCTGGAGGGTATTATGTGAAGTGAAATAAACCAGAGGGAGAAAGTCAAACACCACACGGTGTTTGTGATCTCACTCATAAGTAGAAGATAAAAACAATGACAAACGCACACAGAGCCACGGAGACTGGATTGGTGGTCACCAGAGGGGGAGGGGGGAGGGGAGAGAGCCAAAGGGGTGATGAGGCTCACATGTGAGGTGACGGACTATCATTAGTTTTCGGGTGGTGAACACGATGTAATCCACACAGAATTCGAAATACATTACAACGTACCTCTGAAAGCTACATAATGTTAGAATCCGCTGTTACTGCAATAAAATAAAATAAAATAAAATAGAGAAGTGTTGGAGCCTCAAGAGGCTAACAGGCTTTTGAAAAGTTATTCTAGGGATTTGTATGGCTTAGCTCAGGGCGGCACACACCAGCCTGAGACACAGCTGTGACATAGCCCCTAACTTCAACTAAACTCTATTCCGCCTGGAGGGAAATCAAAACTACTGTAATCATAATTGATTGAAGGCTTCACTTTGTGCCAGATCCTGTGCCGACTGCTTTGCACCAACTGTCTCATTTAATCCTCACATCCAAAAGGCAGGTTACCGTTATTCTCCCCATTTTCAAGGTGAGGAGGCGGAAGCAGAAAGATGGCCATCTGCCTGGAATTCACACAAGGCTTCTCTAGGTAATGACATGACTTTTGGACAAGATTTAAAGGTTTAACACATTCCAGTGAAGACGCAGATCCCAGTATCACAGAACGTGAAAAACACTGAGTCCTGCCACATGTATTAAAACACTAACTATGGATCCTCACAATCTCTTGGCCTGTTTTTTCAGAGGAGGGAAAACCCAGGGTGAAAACCCGTTGAGGAGATGTCTGCAGATGAGGACTAGGTCTGGTCTTTAAAGCCGGGAACTATCCCAGTAGATTCGGAGTCAGTGGGTCCAGAGTAGGCGTCGAGCGTCTCCGTTCTTTGAAAAAGCCCCACAGGCTACACTTCCGTGCCCTTGGAGTTGGGAAGTACAGTCAGGCCCTACATCGGGACGTTTCAGTCAACAACGGGGGTCCCATAAGATTAGTCCCATAGAGCCTAGGTGTGTAGGAGGCTCTGCCGTGTAGGTTTATGAACTCCGTGGTGCTTGCACGATCACGCGATTGCCTGACCGTGACGCACTCCTCACAGCTTAGCCCCACTGTTAAGCAAAGCATGACTGCACTGCCTTAGATTCTCCACGGTTCCAGACCCTGCGCTGTTTAGATGACTGCACACGCAGAGGGCACCGTGTCTGAGGCAGAGAGCGGCTGGAATCACAACAGCTCTCGACGGAGAGTCAAGGAAAGGCGTGCTCTGCTTACACGACTCTCTACTTTTCTCTGTGTCTGAACTATTTTACAGCTAATCTACTTTTTTTAACCAAGCAGCTGTGCCAAAAGAATGTTACCAAGCAATACTAAACAAACCAATATCAACCATACATATTAAATAAGCCTAACCCTACTAGGCTACGGAAAAGGCTTTTATTTCCCTGGGATAATTTGGACAGCATTAGATTCTTTTACCAAGAGCAGCCAAGTCGAGGGAGATTATTTCTAAGTCCACAGTGCTGCAGATGCGGTCAGTAGCAACCGCAAGCTGGAAAGGAAACAAAGTTGGGTGTAATCCATTCCAGTTCACACGTTTCACCAGGGACAGCCTCCAAGCCTTGAATACTTATGTACGCATTTATCCATTTCTTTAACCAACCACTACTAACGCCTACCAAAGGCCAGACACTGCTCGAAGTACTTTACGGATGTGAAATATCCTCTAACCTTTACGCTCGCCTACGGAGTGTGTATGATAATCATCCCCGTTCTACAGATCAGGAAACTGACACGCAGAATGGTACAGTAACTTGCCCAAGTTCACACAGCCCGTAGGCGGCAGAGCCAGGACCCATTTGACAGAGTCTGGCCCCAGAGTCCACGTGCTGAATCACCACGCTTAGTCTCCAAAAACCTGTAGAAAGCGCCAGGCTTAATCGAAAAGTTTTGTTTTCCCCACCCCAGCCTACAGTCCCTACGCGGCCCCAGTCTCCAGGGCATTCTTTCAGCTCCTCTGACAGGCCATGCTCCTCCCTTGCCCTGTCCCAACACTCTCCCGCACAAGTCCTCCTTTTCTTTTAGGCATCCGCTCTCGGCTTCCACATCACTGCCTAAGTCACAAGGTCTAACAGTAAATGCTGCATTTCTCAGCACTCAACACAAAATTGCTTTTACGTACCTCCTAGGTAATTAGTTGCTGCCTGTCTGTCCTTTCCAACTAGGCTGTGAGGTCCCGTACGTCAAACAGCCTGTCAGTCTTGCTCACCAAGTGTCCAGACCACTGGACACGCACCGACCAGAGGAAAGGAAGGACCGGTCCCCAAGTCAACTCTCCAGACTTTCTGTGGAAGGAGGGAACGAACGGAGCACCCTCGAGCCTCACGCTTTCTTTGCCAGACTTTCAAGTGTGGGACACATACCTGTGCTCACAATGCTCCCCGGACAGACCCCACTGCACCCCTATCAGGTAGACCTCTGCACAGGCAAGGCCTTTGGAAAGCACCGGCTCTGCACACAAATATTATGTGGCCCTCGACAGGCCACTTCCCCTGAACCGGCCTGAGCTTCAGGGCCACAAGAGGCTTCGTGAAGACCCCAACGGAACGTAGCCTCGAAAAGAGGGAGACCTGCACTCCTCAGAACGCATGGAGACCAGTGTCGTTACCGACGTCGCGTCTGTCCTTCCAAGAAGCCAAGACCACGGGTGCCGCTTCAGCGCCCGACTCCCGGGCACCGCATCCCCAGGCTGGCCCCTGGGCAGGTGCCCGGCACACACCGCCCGTTCCACGAACGCGTGAAGGGCACGAAGAGACCCCCTCGCTCCCCGCGCCGCACAGCTGTCCCGCCACCTGACGGGCACCTCTCGGCGCACAAGCCTATTCCTCAGGGACACGCTCGCCTCCCACCAGCCCCCAGGCCCACGCCCCCAGGTACCTCTCCCAGACGGAATCCTCTTCGCAGGCGCCCTGGTCGTCCGTGTCCGGCAGGCAGGAAGAGCGGGAGCTGAAGGACGGCCTCCTCAGGCTAGCGGCCGGCCGTGGCTGTGGAAGGCCCGGGCTGCTGTGCCCAGCGGGGACACGGAGCGGCGTCCACGGACGCCGGGGCAACGGACGAGCCCGGCCCGGGAGAGAGCAGCAGAGCGCGGCCGGACTCCGCCGGGCTCGGCTCTGGGCAGGCAGGCGCGGCTGGCCGACGCCTCCCCGGACGGCGGCCCAGCAGCCGCGCGCTCCCCGCGCGCGCCGCCGCCCCCACGCTCCCCGGCCGCTGCCCCGCCCCCCCTCCGGCGGTGGACTGCGGACAGCCACAGGGACACCCTCCTGGGAGAACTCCTGGGGCCCCGCCCACACGCTGCTTCGGCCCTCCGCGGAGCGGCCAGGTGCGCTGACAGGGACGCAGGGGCCCCGCTACGCTGGCTCTCGGGGGAACTGCAGCCTCCTCGGGTTTGACTTGAATGTCACACCCGAAACCATGCAACGCCCACAAGAAAGCATAGGCAGTATGCTCTTTGACATCAGTCTTAGCAGCCTAGTTTCAAGTACCACGTCTGACTGGGCAATGCAAACAAAACACAAAAGGAACAAATGGGACTACGTCAAAGTAAAAGAAATCTTCTGCACGGCAAAGGAAACCCTCCACAAAACCAAAACACAACCTAACAGCTGGCAGAAGAGACTTGCAAACCATATATCGGATAAGGGGTTTCTAGCCCAAATACAGAAAGAACTCACACAGCTCAACAACAACAAAAATCAACAACCCAATTAAAAAGACGGGCAAAAGATCTGAGCAGTGATCTCTCCAAAGAAGACATGCGGATGGCCAACAGGCAAATGGAAAGGTGCTCAACATCATTAGCCATCAGAGAAAGGCAGATCAAAACTACAAGGAGAGGTCACCTTCCTCTGCTCAGAACGGCTCTAATTAACGACACAAGAGACAAGTGTGGGAGAGGATGGGGAGAGACGGCAACTCTCCTACACTGCTGCCGGGAGTGCAGACTGGTGCAGCCACTATGGAAAGCAGTATGGAGCATCCTCGGAAAAACTAAGAATCCGTCTACCATATATATGATCCAGCTAGCCCACGGCCGGGTATTTATCCAAAGCACTCGAAAACACCAATGCAGAAAGACACCTGCACCCCTAGGTTCACTGCAGCATTATTCACAACAGCCAGAACTTGGAAGCAACCTAGGTGCCCACCAAGGGAAGAATGGAGAAAGAAGACGTGGTATGTATACACAATGGAATGCTACTCAGCCCTAAGAAATGGTGAGCTCCGGCCATTTGTGACAACGTGGATGGACCTGGAGGGTATTATGTGAAGTGAAATAAACCAGAGGGAGAAAGTCAAACACCACACGGTGTTTGTGATCTCACTCATAAGTAGAAGATAAAAACAATGACAAACGCACACAGAGCCACGGAGACTGGATTGGTGGTCACCAGAGGGGGAGGGGGGAGGGGAGAGAGCCAAAGGGGTGATGAGGCTCACATGTGAGGTGACGGACTATCATTAGTTTTCGGGTGGTGAACACGATGTAATCCACACAGAATTCGAAATACATTACAACGTACCTCTGAAAGCTACATAATGTTAGAATCCGCTGTTACTGCAATAAAATAAAATAAAATAAAATAGAGAAGTGTTGGAGCCTCAAGAGGCTAACAGGCTTTTGAAAAGTTATTCTAGGGATTTGTATGGCTTAGCTCAGGGCGGCACACACCAGCCTGAGACACAGCTGTGACATAGCCCCTAACTTCAACTAAACTCTATTCCGCCTGGAGGGAAATCAAAACTACTGTAATCATAATTGATTGAAGGCTTCACTTTGTGCCAGATCCTGTGCCGACTGCTTTGCACCAACTGTCTCATTTAATCCTCACATCCAAAAGGCAGGTTACCGTTATTCTCCCCATTTTCAAGGTGAGGAGGCGGAAGCAGAAAGATGGCCATCTGCCTGGAATTCACACAAGGCTTCTCTAGGTAATGACATGACTTTTGGACAAGATTTAAAGGTTTAACACATTCCAGTGAAGACGCAGATCCCAGTATCACAGAACGTGAAAAACACTGAGTCCTGCCACATGTATTAAAACACTAACTATGGATCCTCACAATCTCTTGGCCTGTTTTTTCAGAGGAGGGAAAACCCAGGGTGAAAACCCGTTGAGGAGATGTCTGCAGATGAGGACTAGGTCTGGTCTTTAAAGCCGGGAACTATCCCAGTAGATTCGGAGTCAGTGGGTCCAGAGTAGGCGTCGAGCGTCTCCGTTCTTTGAAAAAGCCCCACAGGCTACACTTCCGTGCCCTTGGAGTTGGGAAGTACAGTCAGGCCCTACATCGGGACGTTTCAGTCAACAACGGGGGTCCCATAAGATTAGTCCCATAGAGCCTAGGTGTGTAGGAGGCTCTGCCGTGTAGGTTTATGAACTCCGTGGTGCTTGCACGATCACGCGATTGCCTGACCGTGACGCACTCCTCACAGCTTAGCCCCACTGTTAAGCAAAGCATGACTGCACTGCCTTAGATTCTCCACGGTTCCAGACCCTGCGCTGTTTAGATGACTGCACACGCAGAGGGCACCGTGTCTGAGGCAGAGAGCGGCTGGAATCACAACAGCTCTCGACGGAGAGTCAAGGAAAGGCGTGCTCTGCTTACACGACTCTCTACTTTTCTCTGTGTCTGAACTATTTTACAGCTAATCTACTTTTTTTAACCAAGCAGCTGTGCCAAAAGAATGTTACCAAGCAATACTAAACAAACCAATATCAACCATACATATTAAATAAGCCTAACCCTACTAGGCTACGGAAAAGGCTTTTATTTCCCTGGGATAATTTGGACAGCATTAGATTCTTTTACCAAGAGCAGCCAAGTCGAGGGAGATTATTTCTAAGTCCACAGTGCTGCAGATGCGGTCAGTAGCAACCGCAAGCTGGAAAGGAAACAAAGTTGGGTGTAATCCATTCCAGTTCACACGTTTCACCAGGGACAGCCTCCAAGCCTTGAATACTTATGTACGCATTTATCCATTTCTTTAACCAACCACTACTAACGCCTACCAAAGGCCAGACACTGCTCGAAGTACTTTACGGATGTGAAATATCCTCTAACCTTTACGCTCGCCTACGGAGTGTGTATGATAATCATCCCCGTTCTACAGATCAGGAAACTGACACGCAGAATGGTACAGTAACTTGCCCAAGTTCACACAGCCCGTAGGCGGCAGAGCCAGGACCCATTTGACAGAGTCTGGCCCCAGAGTCCACGTGCTGAATCACCACGCTTAGTCTCCAAAAACCTGTAGAAAGCGCCAGGCTTAATCGAAAAGTTTTGTTTTCCCCACCCCAGCCTACAGTCCCTACGCGGCCCCAGTCTCCAGGGCATTCTTTCAGCTCCTCTGACAGGCCATGCTCCTCCCTTGCCCTGTCCCAACACTCTCCCGCACAAGTCCTCCTTTTCTTTTAGGCATCCGCTCTCGGCTTCCACATCACTGCCTAAGTCACAAGGTCTAACAGTAAATGCTGCATTTCTCAGCACTCAACACAAAATTGCTTTTACGTACCTCCTAGGTAATTAGTTGCTGCCTGTCTGTCCTTTCCAACTAGGCTGTGAGGTCCCGTACGTCAAACAGCCTGTCAGTCTTGCTCACCAAGTGTCCAGACCACTGGACACGCACCGACCAGAGGAAAGGAAGGACCGGTCCCCAAGTCAACTCTCCAGACTTTCTGTGGAAGGAGGGAACGAACGGAGCACCCTCGAGCCTCACGCTTTCTTTGCCAGACTTTCAAGTGTGGGACACATACCTGTGCTCACAATGCTCCCCGGACAGACCCCACTGCACCCCTATCAGGTAGACCTCTGCACAGGCAAGGCCTTTGGAAAGCACCGGCTCTGCACACAAATATTATGTGGCCCTCGACAGGCCACTTCCCCTGAACCGGCCTGAGCTTCAGGGCCACAAGAGGCTTCGTGAAGACCCCAACGGAACGTAGCCTCGAAAAGAGGGAGACCTGCACTCCTCAGAACGCATGGAGACCAGTGTCGTTACCGACGTCGCGTCTGTCCTTCCAAGAAGCCAAGACCACGGGTGCCGCTTCAGCGCCCGACTCCCGGGCACCGCATCCCCAGGCTGGCCCCTGGGCAGGTGCCCGGCACACACCGCCCGTTCCACGAACGCGTGAAGGGCACGAAGAGACCCCCTCGCTCCCCGCGCCGCACAGCTGTCCCGCCACCTGACGGGCACCTCTCGGCGCACAAGCCTATTCCTCAGGGACACGCTCGCCTCCCACCAGCCCCCAGGCCCACGCCCCCAGGTACCTCTCCCAGACGGAATCCTCTTCGCAGGCGCCCTGGTCGTCCGTGTCCGGCAGGCAGGAAGAGCGGGAGCTGAAGGACGGCCTCCTCAGGCTAGCGGCCGGCCGTGGCTGTGGAAGGCCCGGGCTGCTGTGCCCAGCGGGGACACGGAGCGGCGTCCACGGACGCCGGGGCAACGGACGAGCCCGGCCCGGGAGAGAGCAGCAGAGCGCGGCCGGACTCCGCCGGGCTCGGCTCTGGGCAGGCAGGCGCGGCTGGCCGACGCCTCCCCGGACGGCGGCCCAGCAGCCGCGCGCTCCCCGCGCGCGCCGCCGCCCCCACGCTCCCCGGCCGCTGCCCCGCCCCCCCTCCGGCGGTGGACTGCGGACAGCCACAGGGACACCCTCCTGGGAGAACTCCTGGGGCCCCGCCCACACGCTGCTTCGGCCCTCCGCGGAGCGGCCAGGTGCGCTGACAGGGACGCAGGGGCCCCGCTACGCTGGCTCTCGGGGGAACTGCAGCCTCCTCGGGTTTGACTTGAATGTCACACCCGAAACCATGCAACGCCCACAAGAAAGCATAGGCAGTATGCTCTTTGACATCAGTCTTAGCAGCCTAGTTTCAAGTACCACGTCTGACTGGGCAATGCAAACAAAACACAAAAGGAACAAATGGGACTACGTCAAAGTAAAAGAAATCTTCTGCACGGCAAAGGAAACCCTCCACAAAACCAAAACACAACCTAACAGCTGGCAGAAGAGACTTGCAAACCATATATCGGATAAGGGGTTTCTAGCCCAAATACAGAAAGAACTCACACAGCTCAACAACAACAAAAATCAACAACCCAATTAAAAAGACGGGCAAAAGATCTGAGCAGTGATCTCTCCAAAGAAGACATGCGGATGGCCAACAGGCAAATGGAAAGGTGCTCAACATCATTAGCCATCAGAGAAAGGCAGATCAAAACTACAAGGAGAGGTCACCTTCCTCTGCTCAGAACGGCTCTAATTAACGACACAAGAGACAAGTGTGGGAGAGGATGGGGAGAGACGGCAACTCTCCTACACTGCTGCCGGGAGTGCAGACTGGTGCAGCCACTATGGAAAGCAGTATGGAGCATCCTCGGAAAAACTAAGAATCCGTCTACCATATATATGATCCAGCTAGCCCACGGCCGGGTATTTATCCAAAGCACTCGAAAACACCAATGCAGAAAGACACCTGCACCCCTAGGTTCACTGCAGCATTATTCACAACAGCCAGAACTTGGAAGCAACCTAGGTGCCCACCAAGGGAAGAATGGAGAAAGAAGACGTGGTATGTATACACAATGGAATGCTACTCAGCCCTAAGAAATGGTGAGCTCCGGCCATTTGTGACAACGTGGATGGACCTGGAGGGTATTATGTGAAGTGAAATAAACCAGAGGGAGAAAGTCAAACACCACACGGTGTTTGTGATCTCACTCATAAGTAGAAGATAAAAACAATGACAAACGCACACAGAGCCACGGAGACTGGATTGGTGGTCACCAGAGGGGGAGGGGGGAGGGGAGAGAGCCAAAGGGGTGATGAGGCTCACATGTGAGGTGACGGACTATCATTAGTTTTCGGGTGGTGAACACGATGTAATCCACACAGAATTCGAAATACATTACAACGTACCTCTGAAAGCTACATAATGTTAGAATCCGCTGTTACTGCAATAAAATAAAATAAAATAAAATAGAGAAGTGTTGGAGCCTCAAGAGGCTAACAGGCTTTTGAAAAGTTATTCTAGGGATTTGTATGGCTTAGCTCAGGGCGGCACACACCAGCCTGAGACACAGCTGTGACATAGCCCCTAACTTCAACTAAACTCTATTCCGCCTGGAGGGAAATCAAAACTACTGTAATCATAATTGATTGAAGGCTTCACTTTGTGCCAGATCCTGTGCCGACTGCTTTGCACCAACTGTCTCATTTAATCCTCACATCCAAAAGGCAGGTTACCGTTATTCTCCCCATTTTCAAGGTGAGGAGGCGGAAGCAGAAAGATGGCCATCTGCCTGGAATTCACACAAGGCTTCTCTAGGTAATGACATGACTTTTGGACAAGATTTAAAGGTTTAACACATTCCAGTGAAGACGCAGATCCCAGTATCACAGAACGTGAAAAACACTGAGTCCTGCCACATGTATTAAAACACTAACTATGGATCCTCACAATCTCTTGGCCTGTTTTTTCAGAGGAGGGAAAACCCAGGGTGAAAACCCGTTGAGGAGATGTCTGCAGATGAGGACTAGGTCTGGTCTTTAAAGCCGGGAACTATCCCAGTAGATTCGGAGTCAGTGGGTCCAGAGTAGGCGTCGAGCGTCTCCGTTCTTTGAAAAAGCCCCACAGGCTACACTTCCGTGCCCTTGGAGTTGGGAAGTACAGTCAGGCCCTACATCGGGACGTTTCAGTCAACAACGGGGGTCCCATAAGATTAGTCCCATAGAGCCTAGGTGTGTAGGAGGCTCTGCCGTGTAGGTTTATGAACTCCGTGGTGCTTGCACGATCACGCGATTGCCTGACCGTGACGCACTCCTCACAGCTTAGCCCCACTGTTAAGCAAAGCATGACTGCACTGCCTTAGATTCTCCACGGTTCCAGACCCTGCGCTGTTTAGATGACTGCACACGCAGAGGGCACCGTGTCTGAGGCAGAGAGCGGCTGGAATCACAACAGCTCTCGACGGAGAGTCAAGGAAAGGCGTGCTCTGCTTACACGACTCTCTACTTTTCTCTGTGTCTGAACTATTTTACAGCTAATCTACTTTTTTTAACCAAGCAGCTGTGCCAAAAGAATGTTACCAAGCAATACTAAACAAACCAATATCAACCATACATATTAAATAAGCCTAACCCTACTAGGCTACGGAAAAGGCTTTTATTTCCCTGGGATAATTTGGACAGCATTAGATTCTTTTACCAAGAGCAGCCAAGTCGAGGGAGATTATTTCTAAGTCCACAGTGCTGCAGATGCGGTCAGTAGCAACCGCAAGCTGGAAAGGAAACAAAGTTGGGTGTAATCCATTCCAGTTCACACGTTTCACCAGGGACAGCCTCCAAGCCTTGAATACTTATGTACGCATTTATCCATTTCTTTAACCAACCACTACTAACGCCTACCAAAGGCCAGACACTGCTCGAAGTACTTTACGGATGTGAAATATCCTCTAACCTTTACGCTCGCCTACGGAGTGTGTATGATAATCATCCCCGTTCTACAGATCAGGAAACTGACACGCAGAATGGTACAGTAACTTGCCCAAGTTCACACAGCCCGTAGGCGGCAGAGCCAGGACCCATTTGACAGAGTCTGGCCCCAGAGTCCACGTGCTGAATCACCACGCTTAGTCTCCAAAAACCTGTAGAAAGCGCCAGGCTTAATCGAAAAGTTTTGTTTTCCCCACCCCAGCCTACAGTCCCTACGCGGCCCCAGTCTCCAGGGCATTCTTTCAGCTCCTCTGACAGGCCATGCTCCTCCCTTGCCCTGTCCCAACACTCTCCCGCACAAGTCCTCCTTTTCTTTTAGGCATCCGCTCTCGGCTTCCACATCACTGCCTAAGTCACAAGGTCTAACAGTAAATGCTGCATTTCTCAGCACTCAACACAAAATTGCTTTTACGTACCTCCTAGGTAATTAGTTGCTGCCTGTCTGTCCTTTCCAACTAGGCTGTGAGGTCCCGTACGTCAAACAGCCTGTCAGTCTTGCTCACCAAGTGTCCAGACCACTGGACACGCACCGACCAGAGGAAAGGAAGGACCGGTCCCCAAGTCAACTCTCCAGACTTTCTGTGGAAGGAGGGAACGAACGGAGCACCCTCGAGCCTCACGCTTTCTTTGCCAGACTTTCAAGTGTGGGACACATACCTGTGCTCACAATGCTCCCCGGACAGACCCCACTGCACCCCTATCAGGTAGACCTCTGCACAGGCAAGGCCTTTGGAAAGCACCGGCTCTGCACACAAATATTATGTGGCCCTCGACAGGCCACTTCCCCTGAACCGGCCTGAGCTTCAGGGCCACAAGAGGCTTCGTGAAGACCCCAACGGAACGTAGCCTCGAAAAGAGGGAGACCTGCACTCCTCAGAACGCATGGAGACCAGTGTCGTTACCGACGTCGCGTCTGTCCTTCCAAGAAGCCAAGACCACGGGTGCCGCTTCAGCGCCCGACTCCCGGGCACCGCATCCCCAGGCTGGCCCCTGGGCAGGTGCCCGGCACACACCGCCCGTTCCACGAACGCGTGAAGGGCACGAAGAGACCCCCTCGCTCCCCGCGCCGCACAGCTGTCCCGCCACCTGACGGGCACCTCTCGGCGCACAAGCCTATTCCTCAGGGACACGCTCGCCTCCCACCAGCCCCCAGGCCCACGCCCCCAGGTACCTCTCCCAGACGGAATCCTCTTCGCAGGCGCCCTGGTCGTCCGTGTCCGGCAGGCAGGAAGAGCGGGAGCTGAAGGACGGCCTCCTCAGGCTAGCGGCCGGCCGTGGCTGTGGAAGGCCCGGGCTGCTGTGCCCAGCGGGGACACGGAGCGGCGTCCACGGACGCCGGGGCAACGGACGAGCCCGGCCCGGGAGAGAGCAGCAGAGCGCGGCCGGACTCCGCCGGGCTCGGCTCTGGGCAGGCAGGCGCGGCTGGCCGACGCCTCCCCGGACGGCGGCCCAGCAGCCGCGCGCTCCCCGCGCGCGCCGCCGCCCCCACGCTCCCCGGCCGCTGCCCCGCCCCCCCTCCGGCGGTGGACTGCGGACAGCCACAGGGACACCCTCCTGGGAGAACTCCTGGGGCCCCGCCCACACGCTGCTTCGGCCCTCCGCGGAGCGGCCAGGTGCGCTGACAGGGACGCAGGGGCCCCGCTACGCTGGCTCTCGGGGGAACTGCAGCCTCCTCGGGTTTGACTTGAATGTCACACCCGAAACCATGCAACGCCCACAAGAAAGCATAGGCAGTATGCTCTTTGACATCAGTCTTAGCAGCCTAGTTTCAAGTACCACGTCTGACTGGGCAATGCAAACAAAACACAAAAGGAACAAATGGGACTACGTCAAAGTAAAAGAAATCTTCTGCACGGCAAAGGAAACCCTCCACAAAACCAAAACACAACCTAACAGCTGGCAGAAGAGACTTGCAAACCATATATCGGATAAGGGGTTTCTAGCCCAAATACAGAAAGAACTCACACAGCTCAACAACAACAAAAATCAACAACCCAATTAAAAAGACGGGCAAAAGATCTGAGCAGTGATCTCTCCAAAGAAGACATGCGGATGGCCAACAGGCAAATGGAAAGGTGCTCAACATCATTAGCCATCAGAGAAAGGCAGATCAAAACTACAAGGAGAGGTCACCTTCCTCTGCTCAGAACGGCTCTAATTAACGACACAAGAGACAAGTGTGGGAGAGGATGGGGAGAGACGGCAACTCTCCTACACTGCTGCCGGGAGTGCAGACTGGTGCAGCCACTATGGAAAGCAGTATGGAGCATCCTCGGAAAAACTAAGAATCCGTCTACCATATATATGATCCAGCTAGCCCACGGCCGGGTATTTATCCAAAGCACTCGAAAACACCAATGCAGAAAGACACCTGCACCCCTAGGTTCACTGCAGCATTATTCACAACAGCCAGAACTTGGAAGCAACCTAGGTGCCCACCAAGGGAAGAATGGAGAAAGAAGACGTGGTATGTATACACAATGGAATGCTACTCAGCCCTAAGAAATGGTGAGCTCCGGCCATTTGTGACAACGTGGATGGACCTGGAGGGTATTATGTGAAGTGAAATAAACCAGAGGGAGAAAGTCAAACACCACACGGTGTTTGTGATCTCACTCATAAGTAGAAGATAAAAACAATGACAAACGCACACAGAGCCACGGAGACTGGATTGGTGGTCACCAGAGGGGGAGGGGGGAGGGGAGAGAGCCAAAGGGGTGATGAGGCTCACATGTGAGGTGACGGACTATCATTAGTTTTCGGGTGGTGAACACGATGTAATCCACACAGAATTCGAAATACATTACAACGTACCTCTGAAAGCTACATAATGTTAGAATCCGCTGTTACTGCAATAAAATAAAATAAAATAAAATAGAGAAGTGTTGGAGCCTCAAGAGGCTAACAGGCTTTTGAAAAGTTATTCTAGGGATTTGTATGGCTTAGCTCAGGGCGGCACACACCAGCCTGAGACACAGCTGTGACATAGCCCCTAACTTCAACTAAACTCTATTCCGCCTGGAGGGAAATCAAAACTACTGTAATCATAATTGATTGAAGGCTTCACTTTGTGCCAGATCCTGTGCCGACTGCTTTGCACCAACTGTCTCATTTAATCCTCACATCCAAAAGGCAGGTTACCGTTATTCTCCCCATTTTCAAGGTGAGGAGGCGGAAGCAGAAAGATGGCCATCTGCCTGGAATTCACACAAGGCTTCTCTAGGTAATGACACGACTTTTGGACAAGATTTAAAGGTTTAACACATTCCAGTGAAGACGCAGATCCCAGTATCACAGAACGTGAAAAACACTGAGTCCTGCCACATGTATTAAAACACTAACTATGGATCCTCACAATCTCTTGGCCTGTTTTTTCAGAGGAGGGAAAACCCAGGGTGAAAACCCGTTGAGGAGATGTCTGCAGATGAGGACTAGGTCTGGTCTTTAAAGCCGGGAACTATCCCAGTAGATTCGGAGTCAGTGGGTCCAGAGTAGGCGTCGAGCGTCTCCGTTCTTTGAAAAAGCCCCACAGGCTACACTTCCGTGCCCTTGGAGTTGGGAAGTACAGTCAGGCCCTACATCGGGACGTTTCAGTCAACAACGGGGGTCCCATAAGATTAGTCCCATAGAGCCTAGGTGTGTAGGAGGCTCTGCCGTGTAGGTTTATGAACTCCGTGGTGCTTGCACGATCACGCGATTGCCTGACCGTGACGCACTCCTCACAGCTTAGCCCCACTGTTAAGCAAAGCATGACTGCACTGCCTTAGATTCTCCACGGTTCCAGACCCTGCGCTGTTTAGATGACTGCACACGCAGAGGGCACCGTGTCTGAGGCAGAGAGCGGCTGGAATCACAACAGCTCTCGACGGAGAGTCAAGGAAAGGCGTGCTCTGCTTACACGACTCTCTACTTTTCTCTGTGTCTGAACTATTTTACAGCTAATCTACTTTTTTTAACCAAGCAGCTGTGCCAAAAGAATGTTACCAAGCAATACTAAACAAACCAATATCAACCATACATATTAAATAAGCCTAACCCTACTAGGCTACGGAAAAGGCTTTTATTTCCCTGGGATAATTTGGACAGCATTAGATTCTTTTACCAAGAGCAGCCAAGTCGAGGGAGATTATTTCTAAGTCCACAGTGCTGCAGATGCGGTCAGTAGCAACCGCAAGCTGGAAAGGAAACAAAGTTGGGTGTAATCCATTCCAGTTCACACGTTTCACCAGGGACAGCCTCCAAGCCTTGAATACTTATGTACGCATTTATCCATTTCTTTAACCAACCACTACTAACGCCTACCAAAGGCCAGACACTGCTCGAAGTACTTTACGGATGTGAAATATCCTCTAACCTTTACGCTCGCCTACGGAGTGTGTATGATAATCATCCCCGTTCTACAGATCAGGAAACTGACACGCAGAATGGTACAGTAACTTGCCCAAGTTCACACAGCCCGTAGGCGGCAGAGCCAGGACCCATTTGACAGAGTCTGGCCCCAGAGTCCACGTGCTGAATCACCACGCTTAGTCTCCAAAAACCTGTAGAAAGCGCCAGGCTTAATCGAAAAGTTTTGTTTTCCCCACCCCAGCCTACAGTCCCTACGCGGCCCCAGTCTCCAGGGCATTCTTTCAGCTCCTCTGACAGGCCATGCTCCTCCCTTGCCCTGTCCCAACACTCTCCCGCACAAGTCCTCCTTTTCTTTTAGGCATCCGCTCTCGGCTTCCACATCACTGCCTAAGTCACAAGGTCTAACAGTAAATGCTGCATTTCTCAGCACTCAACACAAAATTGCTTTTACGTACCTCCTAGGTAATTAGTTGCTGCCTGTCTGTCCTTTCCAACTAGGCTGTGAGGTCCCGTACGTCAAACAGCCTGTCAGTCTTGCTCACCAAGTGTCCAGACCACTGGACACGCACCGACCAGAGGAAAGGAAGGACCGGTCCCCAAGTCAACTCTCCAGACTTTCTGTGGAAGGAGGGAACGAACGGAGCACCCTCGAGCCTCACGCTTTCTTTGCCAGACTTTCAAGTGTGGGACACATACCTGTGCTCACAATGCTCCCCGGACAGACCCCACTGCACCCCTATCAGGTAGACCTCTGCACAGGCAAGGCCTTTGGAAAGCACCGGCTCTGCACACAAATATTATGTGGCCCTCGACAGGCCACTTCCCCTGAACCGGCCTGAGCTTCAGGGCCACAAGAGGCTTCGTGAAGACCCCAACGGAACGTAGCCTCGAAAAGAGGGAGACCTGCACTCCTCAGAACGCATGGAGACCAGTGTCGTTACCGACGTCGCGTCTGTCCTTCCAAGAAGCCAAGACCACGGGTGCCGCTTCAGCGCCCGACTCCCGGGCACCGCATCCCCAGGCTGGCCCCTGGGCAGGTGCCCGGCACACACCGCCCGTTCCACGAACGCGTGAAGGGCACGAAGAGACCCCCTCGCTCCCCGCGCCGCACAGCTGTCCCGCCACCTGACGGGCACCTCTCGGCGCACAAGCCTATTCCTCAGGGACACGCTCGCCTCCCACCAGCCCCCAGGCCCACGCCCCCAGGTACCTCTCCCAGACGGAATCCTCTTCGCAGGCGCCCTGGTCGTCCGTGTCCGGCAGGCAGGAAGAGCGGGAGCTGAAGGACGGCCTCCTCAGGCTAGCGGCCGGCCGTGGCTGTGGAAGGCCCGGGCTGCTGTGCCCAGCGGGGACACGGAGCGGCGTCCACGGACGCCGGGGCAACGGACGAGCCCGGCCCGGGAGAGAGCAGCAGAGCGCGGCCGGACTCCGCCGGGCTCGGCTCTGGGCAGGCAGGCGCGGCTGGCCGACGCCTCCCCGGACGGCGGCCCAGCAGCCGCGCGCTCCCCGCGCGCGCCGCCGCCCCCACGCTCCCCGGCCGCTGCCCCGCCCCCCCTCCGGCGGTGGACTGCGGACAGCCACAGGGACACCCTCCTGGGAGAACTCCTGGGGCCCCGCCCACACGCTGCTTCGGCCCTCCGCGGAGCGGCCAGGTGCGCTGACAGGGACGCAGGGGCCCCGCTACGCTGGCTCTCGGGGGAACTGCAGCCTCCTCGGGTTTGACTTGAATGTCACACCCGAAACCATGCAACGCCCACAAGAAAGCATAGGCAGTATGCTCTTTGACATCAGTCTTAGCAGCCTAGTTTCAAGTACCACGTCTGACTGGGCAATGCAAACAAAACACAAAAGGAACAAATGGGACTACGTCAAAGTAAAAGAAATCTTCTGCACGGCAAAGGAAACCCTCCACAAACCTAACAGCTGGCAGAAGAGACTTGCAAACCATATATCGGATAAGGGGTTTCTAGCCCAAATACAGAAAGAACTCACACAGCTCAACAACAACAAAAATCAACAACCCAATTAAAAAGACGGGCAAAAGATCTGAGCAGTGATCTCTCCAAAGAAGACATGCGGATGGCCAACAGGCAAATGGAAAGGTGCTCAACATCATTAGCCATCAGAGAAAGGCAGATCAAAACTACAAGGAGAGGTCACCTTCCTCTGCTCAGAACGGCTCTAATTAACGACACAAGAGACAAGTGTGGGAGAGGATGGGGAGAGACGGCAACTCTCCTACACTGCTGCCGGGAGTGCAGACTGGTGCAGCCACTATGGAAAGCAGTATGGAGCATCCTCGGAAAAACTAAGAATCCGTCTACCATATATATGATCCAGCTAGCCCACGGCCGGGTATTTATCCAAAGCACTCGAAAACACCAATGCAGAAAGACACCTGCACCCCTAGGTTCACTGCAGCATTATTCACAACAGCCAGAACTTGGAAGCAACCTAGGTGCCCACCAAGGGAAGAATGGAGAAAGAAGACGTGGTATGTATACACAATGGAATGCTACTCAGCCCTAAGAAATGGTGAGCTCCGGCCATTTGTGACAACGTGGATGGACCTGGAGGGTATTATGTGAAGTGAAATAAACCAGAGGGAGAAAGTCAAACACCACACGGTGTTTGTGATCTCACTCATAAGTAGAAGATAAAAACAATGACAAACGCACACAGAGCCACGGAGACTGGATTGGTGGTCACCAGAGGGGGAGGGGGGAGGGGAGAGAGCCAAAGGGGTGATGAGGCTCACATGTGAGGTGACGGACTATCATTAGTTTTCGGGTGGTGAACACGATGTAATCCACACAGAATTCGAAATACATTACAACGTACCTCTGAAAGCTACATAATGTTAGAATCCGCTGTTACTGCAATAAAATAAAATAAAATAAAATAGAGAAGTGTTGGAGCCTCAAGAGGCTAACAGGCTTTTGAAAAGTTATTCTAGGGATTTGTATGGCTTAGCTCAGGGCGGCACACACCAGCCTGAGACACAGCTGTGACATAGCCCCTAACTTCAACTAAACTCTATTCCGCCTGGAGGGAAATCAAAACTACTGTAATCATAATTGATTGAAGGCTTCACTTTGTGCCAGATCCTGTGCCGACTGCTTTGCACCAACTGTCTCATTTAATCCTCACATCCAAAAGGCAGGTTACCGTTATTCTCCCCATTTTCAAGGTGAGGAGGCGGAAGCAGAAAGATGGCCATCTGCCTGGAATTCACACAAGGCTTCTCTAGGTAATGACATGACTTTTGGACAAGATTTAAAGGTTTAACACATTCCAGTGAAGACGCAGATCCCAGTATCACAGAACGTGAAAAACACTGAGTCCTGCCACATGTATTAAAACACTAACTATGGATCCTCACAATCTCTTGGCCTGTTTTTTCAGAGGAGGGAAAACCCAGGGTGAAAACCCGTTGAGGAGATGTCTGCAGATGAGGACTAGGTCTGGTCTTTAAAGCCGGGAACTATCCCAGTAGATTCGGAGTCAGTGGGTCCAGAGTAGGCGTCGAGCGTCTCCGTTCTTTGAAAAAGCCCCACAGGCTACACTTCCGTGCCCTTGGAGTTGGGAAGTACAGTCAGGCCCTACATCGGGACGTTTCAGTCAACAACGGGGGTCCCATAAGATTAGTCCCATAGAGCCTAGGTGTGTAGGAGGCTCTGCCGTGTAGGTTTATGAACTCCGTGGTGCTTGCACGATCACGCGATTGCCTGACCGTGACGCACTCCTCACAGCTTAGCCCCACTGTTAAGCAAAGCATGACTGCACTGCCTTAGATTCTCCACGGTTCCAGACCCTGCGCTGTTTAGATGACTGCACACGCAGAGGGCACCGTGTCTGAGGCAGAGAGCGGCTGGAATCACAACAGCTCTCGACGGAGAGTCAAGGAAAGGCGTGCTCTGCTTACACGACTCTCTACTTTTCTCTGTGTCTGAACTATTTTACAGCTAATCTACTTTTTTTAACCAAGCAGCTGTGCCAAAAGAATGTTACCAAGCAATACTAAACAAACCAATATCAACCATACATATTAAATAAGCCTAACCCTACTAGGCTACGGAAAAGGCTTTTATTTCCCTGGGATAATTTGGACAGCATTAGATTCTTTTACCAAGAGCAGCCAAGTCGAGGGAGATTATTTCTAAGTCCACAGTGCTGCAGATGCGGTCAGTAGCAACCGCAAGCTGGAAAGGAAACAAAGTTGGGTGTAATCCATTCCAGTTCACACGTTTCACCAGGGACAGCCTCCAAGCCTTGAATACTTATGTACGCATTTATCCATTTCTTTAACCAACCACTACTAACGCCTACCAAAGGCCAGACACTGCTCGAAGTACTTTACGGATGTGAAATATCCTCTAACCTTTACGCTCGCCTACGGAGTGTGTATGATAATCATCCCCGTTCTACAGATCAGGAAACTGACACGCAGAATGGTACAGTAACTTGCCCAAGTTCACACAGCCCGTAGGCGGCAGAGCCAGGACCCATTTGACAGAGTCTGGCCCCAGAGTCCACGTGCTGAATCACCACGCTTAGTCTCCAAAAACCTGTAGAAAGCGCCAGGCTTAATCGAAAAGTTTTGTTTTCCCCACCCCAGCCTACAGTCCCCTACGCGGCCCCCAGTCTCCAGGGCATTCTTTCAGCTCCTCTGACAGGCCATGCTCCTCCCTTGCCCTGTCCCAACACTCTCCCGCACAAGTCCTCGTACCTCGTAGTCTAATTTCTCCACTCCCCGATCCACAGTAGGGACGC
This sequence comes from Equus caballus, assembly GCF_041296265.1. NCBI lineage: Eukaryota > Metazoa > Chordata > Mammalia > Perissodactyla > Equidae > Equus > Equus caballus. Next base: position 661,595 of record NW_027222395.1, read on the forward strand.
ATATACAGCAAAGTTTAGTGTGAATGGCACAAAGCGCACTCGAGGCAGGTGTTACTTCACGGGGTTTTCAAACTCTCTTTAAGGTTCAAACAAGGCGTCTCCTTCCGGGGCAGCGACACAGACTATCCAAGTCATGCCAGCGAGGAGCTAACCCAGGCCCTTAAAGGCTACTATCTAGGGGCCAGATTAATGAATCGAGCATTTTGTTGCACAGCATCCACCGTTTCGATTGTTAATCTTTTGTTCTTTAAGCTAAGAGAAGGAGGTCAATCTCTATGGTCATCCAGATGTGTCGGGAGACTTGTGCTTGACCTTGTGGAAGGGAACGTCCTGAAGGGAAAGCTCTGCCGCCGGCCCTCCATGCTACAACGACCCCGTTCTAGGTAGATACCCTACAATACTCAAGCCTAGCTATACATCAAAACACCATTCCCACAAGTTCCTAGTTCAGGATAATAGGTGAAAGTGTGAATTTCCAACGTTCCCCTGAAGATATTAGTTCTCTTGGAGATGAGACCCTAACTCTGTCCTAGACTCACTTTGTGGTGTGGTAACACATGAAAAATAACAGGTGCCAATGCATTGGGCCTTCAATTTCCAAAGTCTTCCACTCCCGCCAGCACTTACATCAGACGTGCGAGAATTCATAGAGAATTCTTCAGGAGCAGTGCTCCTTAGTCACGGTCTCCCCTCGGGGCAAGGAGGCAAGAATCAAGTGTCCCCCTGGTCCAGGAATCCTAGTTGCACTTTCACCAGCCCAGGGAACACAATCGGTCGTTACTAAGCAGCCAAGTCGCTGGACTTGGGGAGTCTTACTCCATCTCGAGGCCCTGAAGAGGCACAACTTCCTCTGGCCTCGACCCTGAAGAGACTCCAAACCTAACCCTGTGCCAAAAGGGCCCAAGCTTCCCCTGGCTGTTCCCTAAAAGAGAAAACACCGTTATGACATATGTTTGAATAAGCACCAAAGGCACCACAAGGTCTCACAGGTCGAAGCAGGTAGGGGAGGCCACCATCACAGACGGACCGGAAGCTCAAAACCCACTACTAAAATCTGGGGGAGGCATCCTAGGTAAATTTAGTCTTGCAGTCCGATGCAAACAGTGACCATTCACAAGACCCCCAGAAACCTATGCCTAAATTGGAACGTACATTTGAGGTTAGGACCAAAGAAGCCGGACCTGTAAAGCTCTAAAATCCGGCTGATTCCCATCTTCCCAACGCGACTACCCCGTCCCATGTGAAGCCCCCAAACCTCGGTCTACATGCGGTACATGGCAAAACAGCTTGCCCCAGAGAGTGGCTATGGAGGACATCCTAAACAGGCTCAAACACTTCATGTAACTCAAGAAAGCCTTGTGTGGGAGCTCCAAGCTACGGGGATCACGTGCAATCATTGGACACGATTCCGGAGCCCTGGCAGACCATTCATAGTGGGGCTTCACCTCTAGAACCCTTGGCTCATCCCCAAGACAGCACACACATTTCACGAGGAGCGAGAGCATTTCAATCCTCTGGATCAAGTACTTGGGGCTCCCCCCAGACGTCACCCACCGTTTAGCACCAATACACGCCCGTTCCATCTCGGGCCAAAACGTAAACCAAAAGAAAGCCCGCGAAGCCGCACTTGCTCAGTATGTGACGATACGAATGCACAGACAAACGTAAAGATGGGTTGCTCGGGAACAGCCATTAGTATTGAATCCGCAACTCCACGAACAAAGCTCCCCTATCTGTGAAATACCGGATCAAGCCTTCTCCATGCAAAATACATTCATTAGCTACATTAGTGACAACCTGTTGGTCTACAATAGGCCAGTAGCCGAACTCATTGTAGTGCGCCTAGAAAAGGATGAGCCAAAATCTCAATACAGGACGGGTCCTTCTAGACTCGCACACCAGCATAAACTAGCCTCCCTTACAGTCCAACTCACCCTCCACTGCCAGTGGGAGGCTTCCAACAGATTCGGGGCGCCCGGACGGGTGGAGGCCCTAATCGACCCCAGCTGGACATCCAACACTCCCCCAGGACCGAGAATCGTGTAGCAAGGTGGTTGATTAGGTGTACCAAAGATCCACTACTGCCTCCCAGCCCCAGTAAGCCTAGCCCGTCTAATCAGCGGAACCCTGGTTCCGCCCCTACACCATTCAGGAGCATTGGAAGAGGCACTCTCCAGATCTAATTTGATCGAACTCCGACTCTTGGGGGGTGCTAGGTCAGGTAGTTGACAAACTCTATAGAGGCGCAGTGATGCTCGCTCCTTCGATCAACGAGTAAAACTTCATGGTGAACTCATACATACACGTTCTAAAAAGGACATGCCTGGTCTCCTCCTGAGACAGATACTCTCCAACTCCAATAAGGGCCCCGGCTTTTTAGGACAGCCTTCTACTAGGCTTCCTCCAGGATTTGGCAATGGCACAGACGGAGAGCCTTCCTGACCCTCAAGCCTGCACAAACTGGGCACGCAATGGACTACCTTAAGGAAAATGGGTCCTTCACGACAGGCCCTGACCGTGTTTTTAGCGTCAGGACGTCAAACCTAAAAGCACATAATATGGCCCTGGGGAGTGAATATGCAAGCAGGTCCCCTGCGCCGCTGAAATCCCAAGCCATTTCCAGCCGACATCGAAGCAGATTTGCTCGACCCAGTCCTCAGAGCACAATAAGATCACACAATCGCAAAGCATAAGGCCTCTATCACGATCACACCACAAAGCCACGGTAACTAGGAGTGTATTCATCTAAAGCATGAACGGACTGTCAAGTCTGCGCACCCAGCCCGGAGACATTTTCATGACATTGGGCGGATGATGCCAGAAACGTGTTACAACACGGGCACAACTCGGAGGGCAGTAGCCAAAGGGATTCTACATTAAAGCAAATGCTAGGTACTTTCTCGCCTTTCCGCCGGTTCATCTCAATCGGCAATTTATAGAGATCAGGCTCACTCGGTACTACCCGCCATTGTGACCGAAGAGTGCTCTCGATCCCCTGGCTTCGCTGTGTCATCTTGACCCCAAGTACCGGAGATAAATAGGAAGGTCTACTCCCGGGTGCACTCCACTCCCGACCTAACGATCAGACACGCCCAAATAATGACTCAGTGTCTGGAGGTCCAGACCTCGCAGTCGCAAAAATCAAAACCCCAGCCGCCACCCAGTATATAGTCCCCAATAAGCCGCTGACACACGCTTCGCCATGTGAAAAGAGGTAAACACCCCCGTACGGGTGCTAAGTAATCGTATAGAGAAGGAGCGGGAGCCACCGCAGTGGCCATCTGAAGACCGGAGCATAGGGTTACTTTATACAGTGCTGCAGGTGTTGCTTGGGATAGGAAAGGGGCTGAACTTGCAGCAACCACGGGATTGAACAGGCCATCACGCTGCTTTTTGGACCAACCTATTTAATAGAGAAGCGCTGGCAAGCTCCGAATCTATCTAATCAGCTGCATGTCCGGAAACGTGCACTCAACCACAGCTCTTCCTATTAACGGCCCTTCATTTCACTAACAAAGGCGAGAGTGGCCAGACCCCAGAAAGGTCTGATTACATATGCCGCGTTATGTGCTCTGAGACCATAAACCCACGAACTAGTGTTCACCAATCATTGCTCAGGAATCAGTCTCAAGAAGTTCCCAAACATGTGTTGAGAGACAGCCCTGGATAGAAAGCTTTGTTTGGCAGAGGGGACGTTCCATCCGGCAGGGCAACACGTAGTCTATTGGGGCCAAAGGACCGTGGCCTTTTTACCACCCGAGCCTCTCTACCTGAGAAACTGATGTTAGGTACCCAGTACGCTGGGTATTAAAGTCGGAAAAGGATTGGACATCTATGCCAGGATTAGGCTCAAGGGATACATCTTAGGAATCCTGGCCAGTTTGCCACTACGAGGCCTCAACTGGGACAAAACCCTGTGGCAGAGGGGAGAGCAGGGCATACAAGAGGCTCAACACACATTTGGTGTGACCGAGGTTTCACAGAAGGCTGCTGTGCAAACAAGTAGGTATCAATAGTCCTCGCACTAGCTAATCCTCACAACCCTGCAAAGGGTCCTGACATATTGCGTTAACACCGTCCTGGAAAAAAGTTGAAGGCCGCAACCTCTCGTGAACCAGGCCCTGCTGGCAAGCCACCGAACTACCGGCTTTAAACTCGGAGAGCTCCTGGTAGCCCAAGGGAACTTAAGGGGCGCGGCCACCTGCTAATTGTCCCGTAGTGTGCCTTCAAAGCTGATCTTTGGAACCGGAACAAACTCAGACAAGTTCCAAGAGTTCTTGCAGGCAAGTGCTATTTACACTCCCGTTAAAGAACCGCCTAGTCGGAAATGGTGTGGGATGCAGCAACCAACCTGCGATTGCCAGATTCCAGAGAGTTTCGAACATGAAGGCTAGGGGCTGCTCCACCCCAGGTTCACGTTTGAGGCGACCTTGCCGAATCAGCCTGCCTATCATCTACGCCCGAGGGTGGTCGGGGTGAATTGACAGCCAGATCGATGGACGGTGGGGGACCCTAAGAGCTGGGTAACTAGTTTTTACCCAGCCTCCCAACAGTGGACGGAAGGGCAATGGAGTCACCTGGGGGAGGGGGAAAAAGGCAGTACAATCATTGCTTACGCATACGAAAGGAAGACACCGAAGGTATGGAATCAACGGGAACTTCGCACACAAAATCACTTGGCCCCACACTGACCCCGGGGCGGCAACATCCATTTCAGCTCTTTGCTGACACCAGGTTAAAAAATTAGATAAGCGATCACATAAAAGAAACAAAGCGGTTGTAACTCAACCTAGGCCCCCAGTGCACATAGGAGTGCTACCAGGGGAATCGGAAGCAGCCCCAATGCACTCTAGTTCATGATTGGGCTACATGGGTCAGGGCATTTTCCCTAAACCACTGATTGCAGCCTGCCTCACAGGCCTTAATCCCTCCGCGACGGAGAAGACGCATAACCAGTACGGAGCTGCCCCAAAGGCAACACTTAAGGGCCATAGGCAGTTGTGGGGTGGCAATGCTACAATCACGTAAAAAAGACACCTACTTTCATTCCGAGACCTTACTCAAAAGTCACCCCTTGCAGGCCTCAGGGAATAGGAGGGCCGAAAACTATATGGAACTCACCCCATTCACCCAAATACTCGCATTGCAGGGGATTCCGTAGCCACTGCAGACGAAAGCCCGGTTATATATCACAAACTTTGGAGAGGGTTCCGCCAAATGTGAGAAGAACATGTCTAGGCTGAGCAAGGCAGCACGGTGCTTGGGACGCGCGAACTTGGACGAAGGAGCATCACTATGCCAGAACTACACATGAGGATCCCCTGTAGACCGAGATTAATTGGCGCCCGTCTTTGGAACAAAGATTGCTAAGGCTGAAAAGACAAACAACTGCTTAAGAAAGAAACACTGCAGCAGTAGCATGGACGGAGCTTTCAAGCCACGGTCAACTCCTACTGGATGGAAAACGAGCACTAGTCTATGTCAAGAGGAATTATTGCGCATTGAGCGCAAAGTCAGTACAGGGTGGGCTAGCCACAAGCCACTTACATCGTCCAGGAGCCTATCCCTAGCCTGAACTTCGGTTTGGACTCCAACCTTAAGCTTGGCAAAAACAGCGTAGACCAGCTGGATAAGGAATCTCAGGTAACTCACCAGGTCCAGACGCAGTCAAGGGCCTGGCTCGGAGCTAGAATCATGGCAGGCCCACCAAACCTATAAAAATCGCCTCACCTCGATGAGGGGCAGAGTTCAAAATCTTGCCTGCTCTGAACCCCTCAGTAACGCAAAACCCGGAATCGTGTGAGGCAATCGAATCAATCATGGAGGCGGATTCACAAGGCTCGACACTGGAACTGTTCCAAGGTGTACCAAACACAAAGTGAACTTGGACTGCCTTTCACAAGTGGGCAGACACCTTCGCTAAACACCTGAATGTTGCTCAGAGACTGGGGCAAGAAGACGCTTCCTAAGAACGCCCCAAAGATCTCAACTGACAGAGTCAGCCGCAGAAGGAAGGCTTCCAATCAGAAGGTCGGCGTCCTCCGACTGCGTGCGATAGCGTGCCTGACACGTCTACATCTGCCCTAAACCGGTTCGTTAGCTCCCACTCCTGCGGAGAAGACACTGAGGTTGCAGCCTGTGAATACGCAAGTGGCCAAACAAGCTTATATTGATATTGAAATGCTATCGGGACGCTCCTTTTCAGCATTGACTAGTTCCCTACTCCTTTGGGCAAGACTGCATGCAAGTAAAAAACAATGGGTAGACACATCCGCAACAATCTGGCGCCCCCTGCCCCGCTAACGTTATGGACACTGCGGTCAATTAAAGTAGCGTTCAAGCCTGTGAGCGGCTGCTTGTGAGCCATCTGTATGGTGCTGGCTTAGATCATAACAATTTCTTGAATGGGCCAGCCACTGGTGTCAGATGAGCCCCCCCATGGGTCCCAGTAGGAGTGGGGATTGCTACGTATCAAAAAGGAGGACCCCCGAAGAGCATTCTCCCAGGCCAGATGCACTCACAGCCACTGGACGGGGGGAGTTCAGCCCCGTTTTAGTCCTTCGAAACCCCAGGAAATACGGATGGGTCGCGGAGCGCCCCAGGCACTTGAAACTTCGGGTGACAGGAAAAAACCTTAACCTTGCCACGAGGAAGCACTCAACGAGAGACGGTTATGGCTAGACACTCGGGAGAGTGAACGAGCAATACCTGGCTTTGGAAAAGTTTTCATGTTCCCCTGCTGCTTAAGAAGCGCTTCCTTAGAATTACACACCATCTTACTCCGTACCCCAACTAAAGGGACTTTTATGACTTGACTTCATCTAAACTTAATGGAAGACTACATGCGACCCAAAGGTTCCGCTTGCCACACAGTGTGATAATGCTACAAATTCCTGAACCACCGCTCCCTGCTCAGCATCGGTAGCTCGCTAGTGCTTGGAAAACCCCAAGCCCTGGTCGATTTCCCGCTATGAAAAGGTAAGGGGCCCAGAAGCCACCCACCGCACATGCAAGTTGTCGAGCTTCAGAGACAACCACAGGTTACCCCTTAGGGAGATCAGGTCAATTCCATAACAGATAAACTAAGTTACATAGGAAGTGCGTGCGTCTGCCAGGAGCCCATAATTCCATTGGCTGGGTGCCTCGATACCAGTAAGACACACGCAGAACAGGAACAAGAGCACACTGCGAAGGCTTTGCAGTACGCGTTAGCATTCGATGAGATACGCAGAGAATCACTTGCCCTCGCAAAATTCAACGTACTTCAAATGAGACTTATATGTCTCACAGCTTTGTAACAATGAGTGATCAAGAAATTGTTTGCTTGACCATTTTCCAAGTATGGCTTGCGATTAGGCGAGATGCTCGTTCACCAGGTTGGATCGGCATTTATTTTGAACATGTAGAGGGGCAACCATGGGTCGTGTGGTCGCCTCTTACAACAGGGGTTCAAGCCAGGCCCCGTGCAGAGGAAAAATCAGGGATGTGACCGGTGGGCTGAACTAGACCCCTAGGGAACAAGCGTTACAGCTAACCCTCGCGTAGTTGCACTAAGTTGTTTTGAAGCTGGATCGCTATTAAGAAACGAGAGTGGCAACCCATACCGCTTCATGACCCCTGACAAAAGGTTGGGTTGGATTCCCAACCTAGAAAACTAATCTTAGAGTAGCTAATGTGAAAATTCCTGAGCACCGCCGGATTTTTTGCCTCTGTCTCACGCCCGTGTTTTTCAGCTAAACGAGTAGGAAGTTGCCCCTTTACAGGCTGAATCGTGCTAGCCTAAGAAAAGATTGCACTACGGGCGCCGAATACATCTTGTTCAGTAGAGATTAGGAATTTCGCGTACGATCTGCCTGCAACACTCGATTTTAACTCGACTAATTCACTCCCAGGCATGTGGCGAAAGTACTAGACTCTGGATTCCCGGCTGTATGGTAGAATATGACCTGACAGAACACCAATATGGGTTCGTTGAAGAGAAAAGCCATGCCACCCCAGAGTCCCTGGCAGAAAAAAGTAAAACCAGAGCAGTCACAACGTAGGATTGTACTAGATGGGCCTCTGCACGTTAGGACTACCAAAACGGGTACTGGCCTGCGGTAAGTAGGTTGTGGCACAGCATCCACAAAGAGTAAGCACTCCTACCCCCAGGGGGCACCTGTGTCTTACTGCACCGTGACCACCGCCAGGGGGCGACTTCCAAAACTTGTGACCTATGGACCCTAGTCTCGCCCCCCAACACAATGGGAAGGGCTACTAGCTGGGCTCAGCTCGAGAAGGTAAATTCAGAAGTGTCCCACTTAGAGAAGCTGCTTCAGGCCCGCCTATACGGGACGACTGTCATGTGAAAGAAGCAACATCCATCCTAAAGCAGCCATCGTGGCCAGTGACCACAATATTCTCAACCTGCACTTGATACTAATCAACGGTTCTGACCAGCCACCTTGGGCGTCAAGCTGTAACCAGTCCCCGGATGGCCTTCTAATACACTAAACCTTCACACAACGGATCATACCACTCCCCAGAAGTGATCCACCCACTAAAGCAATAGTTTCTGGGTATTAGTTACTAGGCCTACAGGGGGACTGACAATGGGACAGGACTTCATCAAACGTTAGAGCCAGGGTCTTGGGTTCCAGCCAATCCCTGGAAAGGCCGATGTCTACCGGACACGCCGACGCTCCCCAGGGGCGGACTTCTGGATTTTCCCGCAAACAAAACGCAATTATCCTGGCTCAAGCGGAACAAGCTACACGTCTCCCAACAACACTGTACACACCAGAAAACCAACCCTTACGGTTAGCCAAAGGCCAGCCAGAACATTCATGGGAAATGTCACAGAATGGGCCATCAAGGTGAACAGGGGCACCTACGGAGCTGTCGATCATGCTCTGAGGAGTAGGTTCCAATGAATTTAGTCAGGTTGCCATAGGGGAGAGGTACAGAGCACGGAGTGGGGAGGAGCAAAGTGAACCGTTGACCGTAGGTCTGTCCCCATAGAAGTCTTCGCCTCCATCCCCAGTCTAGCACGGACTTTTCCTAACCTTAACACACGCAAAAATCACTCACGCTCCCAGTTGGCTTGCCCAGGCAGCTCAGGCTCTTTCAACATGAGGTTTCTTCAGGGGACATCAACCAAGCTTCGAGGCTCCTTGAATCTGGAACAGCGATACCCTCAAAAGCAGGGGTCCCATTCCTCAACGAAACTCAATGTGCACCCACGCACATCTACAAGCCAAGGTTAAGCAGGATCATAGGGTGGCTCGCAGAGGACCACGGGCTACAGCTGGTTGCTCTTCCCAATTAGCAATTAGCCGAGAGTAAAAGATTGTTGACAGCTTACCTTTTCCCCTCTGAGAAGCCAGGAAGGATCAGACTTGGAAAGGGAAGGGGCTTCAGACAAACCGCTGACAACTGTGGTCATGACTGGAGGAAAGGCGTACTAGGGGTGGACTAGGGAGTCAGATACAGGATAACGAATAGGGGATAGACACTGAGAACCCAGGGGCTGGTATGGTCTTCCGTCAGGTTGGAGGTTGTTCGGGTCCTACACCCCTCTTCAAGACGGTTTTTGGTGTTCAAGCCCTCCCACAAATGTCTGAAAAGCACAAAACCCTACATGGGAGGGCCTGAGTCAACAGGGGACCCTCCACGTCGGCTGAGGGAAGCTCACCTAGGAACACATCATAGTGGCATCCCGTTCAGCGCACTGACTTCTTTGGTGAAAGTGCTGAGACAGGCACTGCGATTGTTCCAAAACAACCCCGTGCCCGTGTTTTGGGATATGTAAAGGCCGGGTTGGCCGAAAATCTTTTAGGTGCAAGGCATAAGGGGCTGTGTCGTTACTTACCCACATCGTTGTATGCAAAATCGCAGAGAGAGACAAAGCTAGGGATATCGTGAAATGCTACGCTAAGTACCCAACAGTTTCCGCTAAATACCCTTGTTGAGGAACACTGGAGCAAAAAGCTCGTTAACCCCGTTCTTTTAGGGACACAATCAAATTTGATGACCTTTCTTGGCTTTTACAGAAACTCCGCTGCCCCCAAGAATGGACGGGATATCAGTTAACACTAGGCGCTAGGCTAGGTACGCCCAAAAGACTCACCATTGAGGGCTCCCTAATCCCCAAACGCCCAACAGGGCATCGGAGCATAGAGAGAAGTTGAACCAATGATTGGTAACGGCTTAAAGCTAATCCTCGTATGAACTCTAAAGGTGGAGTTCGGACACACCCATCCGCGCATTCTGCCCTTATACTAGGACTGCTGGACAGAAGATCACGAAATGATCTGGGAAACTAGGTCGTTGAAGCGACAACAAGCACTAGTGCTGTAGAACAGCTTCTGGCAGATTACCCCGCCGACCTAAGTTTGAGAGTTCAGCACAAATTGGGGGCCAAAGAGAGAGAAAAAGATTCACACCTCCGATATGGTTCCGGTTGCAGTTGGACTTCGCATACTTTTTTAATGGGGGGCAACGCCCCACTCTCGCTCAACTCATGAAAACCTCTCTAGTGAATAAAGCTGCACCGCTGAACGGTGGCCGACAGTGACCATCTCCCCCAGCGCACATTCCGGCCCAGTCTCCCCTTTGAACCTGGATATTAAGAGGACTTGTGGGATAACAAGAACCTACCAACGTCCTACCCTAGAAGGGCACCAGCCGGACTGCTGTTACCAGGCCTAGGGGGGTAACCGGCACCGGCTCCCTAATCACCCGATATCTAGGAGAAACACGTGGGAGGTGGGACACGTAGGAGGCTATGTACGCAGTCATTTCTGACCGGACGTAATATTCGTGCCACGGTGGCTTATAGAAAGCCGCATGGCGAAGTTACCACTCTACGGGGGCGACTGAAAAACGGTGGGAACTCATAACCAGCTTCAAGAAACATTTACTTCTTGCACCAATCACCGCTCCAGTATCAACCCAAGGCACTCCAACCCCCATTAAGACGTTCTTTACAAGTCCCCAGGCCAGTCATAAATCAACGTCAAATAGCAAGCGACACCATGATCTAAAAGCCCACAAACCACTCATTAACCCCACGCAGGCATACTCACCCTAGACAGGAGTCGAGCTGGCGTGGCAGAGCCATCTATTGGACGAAGGGCCCCAACGCTCTGAGACGGTAACAGCAAAGGAACCCTTCCTCCGCTTTGCATGGGCGAATGTATACACGAGAGCTACGGATAACCTCAAGAGGCATGAGCACCTGACCCCTCTGCAAACTGCTCCGTTGGGTGACCTTCCCTTATAGCTCCAGACCAAGTGACCACGCCCCTACACGTAAACAGGGGTCTGCAGCTTGCCCAAAGAATGTTCTTCCTCCAACCCGAAGCTATGGCTACTGTACAGGATGGGCACGTTGTGCCAACGTCTCAACACCTAACTGGCAGACTGCAGAAACAGGCTCAGTTCTGTTAAGGAAGTGTAGCCAATGATAGTGTCCAGACGGGCCCGTACTTGAGCTTTCCCCCTGGGGCGGCCCAGCAACTGTCTTTCGACCGCTGCAAATGCCCCTCCTTTTCCTTACTTTCAAAGGAGTGATCTGGCGCTCGCCCATGAGAGTCCTTGGCACATGCTTCTAAGAACAGAATTCCAAATTACCCCATCCAGGGGCTTGGTCAAAGGAAGAAACTGAAATGATGACACTCATACCAGTGAGACCCTTTTAAACCGTCTGTTTTTTAAAATTTTCTGTTGGCATCTACTAACGAGCATTAATCTGTGTTGCGTAAAACTCGCAGCCCTCACAAAAATTCCTGAGGGACCTTGGCTTTTTTTCTTCTGGAGGCTGACGATAAGGCTTTACCAACACATACATGTACAGCTTGCAGAGGGCACTGCATGAAAGTAGCATGCGTAACGAACTTGCCCTTATATCGCTACCATAAGTCTTGCAGCAAAGGCCTCCAATCAAGTTCAACTTCCCCATGGAACCCCATATTAAGCGGTTGGGGAGCCGAGGATTCATCTTGCCGGTACGGACCAGGTTTCCTTCCTTATAGGCTCCAACGACCCTCTGCTGTTCCCTAGCTTCCTCCAGAAGTTGCCTCAACATGCCTAACAGTTAATATCTAAAACCACCGATCCACTGCGGGGAGGGGAAAACCGGTACCTCGAGCCTCAATACCGCTGCAAGACAAACTACAATATTCGTAGGGGAAGTGAAACCCTCCCCTTGATGCTCCTAGTGTAGGACCTCAAAGGGATCTGGTATTTCAGGGCGTGGCAAATCCGACTCGGGCCGGCTGTTGCAGGAGTCGCTCCCGGATTGACGCAATTTGTTTCACTCACTAATGAGTCGCACGTGAAAAACACCGAAAGATGTGCTCACAAGATAGTGGCGACCCACGGGGTGAGGTCATCATTGCCCAACAGACACGAGCGGAAACTTTTTGGAGCTCCAGGGAAAAACAGTTGTAAGTAAATTCGCACAGGTGTTCACCAACTGGAGGGCACGGGGAGCAGAAGCTGTGAGCAAGGACAAGACCTTTAAGGTTACGCCATGCATCCTCTAAGCGCCTCCAGCACGCTAAAAAGCAGGTGTGGACAATCAGCATCCCCTTTCAAACAACCAAACACAAAACAAAAGTTACTAGTACTCAGGACGTCTTTGCGGTCCGCTTCCTGCGTAAATCACGGTCCCTGAGAGAAGAGCAAACCACTCTGGTTGATAAATGAACCCTTACCAACAAGCGCCGCGCGGGGTTACCACACATCTAAACAATCTAAACAACCCTTCGGCCCATTCAACCAGACCTCTGAAAACCCTTGGATCCCGCTGGGAGGCGGAAGTGCGGGTCAAAGGGAAAAAGTCTAGAGGCAGGGTTGTGAGAAGAGGCAACATAGGGATACTCAGCAGGCCCCCCACTGGTCGATAGTCATGAAAAATGACAAATCATTTTGGCCCAACACCAGCTGCCCGCGTGGACCTCTTGTTCCAAATCCTGGGAGGCAGTCCACTAAGCCCGATAAGCCCTAGCAATCCATCCTAAGATCGGCCGGTTCACAGAAGGATGCGTCTGCTAGCCTTACACCTAGTGCCCAATATCAAGAATTACCTGAAAACCATTGCGTGAGCACGGTACCCACCAAAATGTAGTGTTAGCTTCGGTGGGCAGAACGGGAAACGGGCCTGATAGTTCCCAGCTATCGCACTTTGAAACCAATACGGGCCTCCCCCTTAGATTATCATAGACAAAAAAACCAGTGTGAAAGAATTCTTACAACTAAGGGCTCAGCGGGCCACTCACATCAATTGAGCACAAGGTTAAAACCTCCAGATGGTCACTTATGGCAGCAGTGCGGCCGCTTTCTGGTTCCAGCAGGACTAATCCGCTTAATCGTGGGCGAGGAAGGGCAGCCCAGGAGCAACACTGGTCGGAATCACTGTCCCTAATCGCTTGGGCCAGGATGAGGGCATCACGCAGGCTTCTCCTTTCAACGGGCCCTCAATGCGCACCCCTGGCCTGCCTAGCGGCTTCAAGGCGGTCAACACTCCGAAACATGTGCTGGGCGAAGGAATTTTGGCGTATCAACCCGAAGAAGGTAACAACAGGTCACCAGGGCACGTAAAGAAGAGTCGAGCCGGGGGCACACAAAACAACTCAGGGCCTGCTTAGCGCCTGAGAGGGCCATTGTGTTGCGCTCGAACTGAACAGCATTGGTCTCTTGGCGAGACACCATCTACTAAGCCGGACCGATACTCCACGACAGCAAGAGCCCAGTGCAGAGCAATGATTCAAGGTACAGTCAAAAGTTGAGACAAAAGCCGGCAAAGCTCACCCAGCCCAGTCGTTTGCAACCAACAAGTCGCAACAAGCTCTAAAGGGGATGGCCCAGGATACGCGGCCAGGACTGATCACAGTCGGCACTATTAAAATTGGGCCCCATTGTAGTCCCAAAGCTGCCTAGACCGGAGGTCTCTAGCTCTGCACTAACAATGATTGGCCCTCATGTTATGTGTTCCAGTGTGATCTTGGCATAAGAGTTGTGTGGATTAGCAGAAACTTCAGGACACCTGGACAGGGAGCGCCTAAATTGGGGGCCTGGGAAAGATCCCGGACCTATCCACATTGACAGCCTCCGTAAACTGATCATAGGGAACAGTTGCATGGACCCTCACTATTTTTGGTTGAACACACCCCTTTGGCAGCCTGCAAGCTCGATCAAGCAATTCCATATGATCAGTAGATGGAACTGGTAACCCTTTAGTCAGCCGGGACGCTTTGCAAACTTGCGGCAATTAAGCAACGTCCCTTAAGGGACTCCACCATTTTCAGGGAGTCCGGCAGGAAAAGCAGGGAGATCACCGGAGACCCAACCTTGAACGGGAGAACTGAAAGGCGGAAAGTGCGGGGTTTAGACCCGGTCCTAAACGGGACAATTTGCCTAGCCGTCATGATCGACAAATAGCCAATCTAGTCACGTAAGGAACTGGCCATCCAACTAGCATTGCTAACACTCTCGTCCTCTACGGTGCCATCCTCTCTTGTCACTGTTTACGCCCAACTTGCACAGGAGACAAGTGAGAGAACACCCCTCTTGTTCGACGGTAGGACCTCTTAGAAAGGTGTTCTCCTCGCCAACCCACTCTTTGGCCGGAACTTTTCACCCACGGGACCGAAACACGACAAAGCCGTCGACTCCAACAGGAGGCTCTTCAAAGAAAAACCCCTTGTTGCCAAGAAGTCATTAGCCCCAGTGCCGCTTACAGTAATCTACTGCTTAGCACATCCCTCCGACCGCCACAAACAGGCTCATGAAAATACGGTTAAAAGTCAATCGAAATGGCCGGCACTCAATCACTACACAAAGAGGACCGTTTATATGGAGTTTTCCTCGGGTCTGAAGACTTAGTTCAGCTATGCGGCCACCCTGAGAGTACTAGATGGCCAGACCCAAACGCTACTAGAGCCTACGGGAGAGGGCAGCCGAAAGCACTCTCAGTCATACTCAGGCTCAACAAAGCCGTTGCAAGCGTGATTTAATGGTGCCTTACAGGGGCAAAAGTTGGACAAAATGATATTCTTGGTTCCTCTGCCATCGCTAGCCTGAATAGCCCTAGCTGAGCTGGTCCTGCCCTTAGGGACTTTCAAAGAGTTCTATGATGCTCAAACCTGTACCCAAAAGTCAAGTACTACTCAACAATAAGCTGTACTCGCCGAACAAGAACTTCGAAATTCACAACAAATATGATCTATCCTTCATCAAGTTAAGGACACCCCACGTAATTTTGTTTCCAATACCTGCCTCCACACCACCTCAATCGCTTAGCTTACACCCTTTCCAGCTACTACCCCTGCCCCAAAGGACAGGGCAACCAACACCCGGTCAGGATTTGTGCATCTGTTAGACCCTAGGGATTGACTTACAAAGTTTAAGCGCAAGGGCAACGCACCTTGATTACCTGCGATGTGTGTGGGAAATTCAGGGGATTTGTTGATATGCCGTAACAGATTGCAGCTGAGAAGAACAATCACACAAAGATTCAAGTAGGCGTCAACCGAAAAAAATGTAAGACTTGAGAATGGTGAGCTTTTTTGGCCCGCCATACTTGGGAAAGTAAAAGTGAATAATTCACACAGCCAGGGACTTCAGCTTGCACCCGCACGTGAATCCGCTGCTCAAGTGTTGAGCTGACAAGACTTTAGGGCGGTTGAAACTGAAACCCCAGGACATCGCCCTTTATGGTCCGCAAATATCGCGCATTAAAAAAGGGAAACAACTTCAAAAGAGATGCACATCCTTTACGAGGACACCTGGCGAATTAGAGCCTTTCTGGCCAAATAAATCAGTCAATGGGGTGCATTAACGATCTTTGGAGGACTGAAAAACAAGGGCAGTTTAGTGAAAAATGGGAAGCGAAATGGGAGTCCACCGGCACGAGGCCCCCCACTATCACAAGAGTTAACAGTACGTCAAGAGAAGAATGCACACTCTTTCATAGAGCGGGGGATAGCAAACACCCTGAATTGCTGATGGAGTGGTACCACCAGGGAAAGAACCATGAACACACAGAGGTTGCTGAGGAGGCCCGGTTCTGGTGTCAAGAAACGCCTACATCATCCAGAGATTCCCAGACATGCACCCCAACCAAGTACACTATCAAGAACCGGTTCCTTTGCTTGAACACCATAAACCCAGTAACCTTAAAGACCCTCCACACTGGCTGTCTACCGAAGCTAGCTCTATGCTTGTAGACCACTTGAGCAATCCAGGCGAAAAATCTGAATAAATCACCATGGCTGCAACCTTCCGGAACGTTGTCTCAACCAGTCTTATGGCTTCTCTCAGGGAACCAGCGAAATAGGGCCCGGCTCAAACCAAGTGTACCTGAGCAAGACATTGGCTCAAGGTTGACTGCAATGCCCCCCTAACATGAGCTAGTTAGGGTCAGCGGGGGAGGGCGGTGAGTCTGAATCAACTCTTAAGGCACCTACAGCTGGAGGTTTTCAGGGCAGCAGGAATGAAGACGATTAGCCCACACTTCGCTGGGAAAACGCGGCCCTTGGGGGGGCCTAATCCAGAGAGGGCTCCGGCACACCGGGTATGGAGGTGTACACGGCAATGGAGGAAAGTGTCCTACTTCTTTCTTGGGACCTGCCACCAACCTTCCACCACCAAGAATGATCAGGGATGCGGTAATAACTCCCGAAGTTGCCAGAAACTGCAAAAGGACCAATCTCATTTCGTGCAAGCGCTGCAATGCCAAAATGCACCACCAAACATGCACCAAAAGCATGCTCAATTCCACACGAATTAAGACGGGCGAACCGGCCCGAGGGAGATAGCTCTGACGGGTCTAGGCCTTCCACGCCATGAAATGCAGGTCTGGGTGTTCAGACAGAATTGCCTCAGTGGAGCCTGAGCAAGAAGGGGCACACCGAAGAAACAGCTGGCTCGGGGTGGAAAAGCAAATCATTTGAGCACATTTGTTCTGTCTACTCAGTCGGTTTTATTCAGCCTTCTGTTACACTGCCAATTGGACCACCCTTTATGGAACCCCATCACCTCTTTCATGGACCGGTCCACTTTTGCCCATGAGGCAATTACCGCGTATTGCAATTCGGTGTTTCAGTTGGGTCAGAGGTCCTTCCCTGAACCTTTGGCAGCTCCCAACCATCTTTACATGGTACCCAGAACGTCTGTCAATGCTCCTCTTGCCCCAAATGCTACAGCACAATGTATGGGCAACGCAAAATTTGCAAAAAGTGTTCCCTCGGACCCTTCATGAAAATTAAAAACACAACCCTGGACCGTACCCATTAAGTCTAGCGGTACTTGCCCACACCCAACTGGCAAGTCGAAGGGCATGGCCTCTGCATGAGGAATGTCCACCTCTCCACAGCAAACTTTTCAAAGGCTTTACGTGGAGACCAGGAATGGTACTACTCACATAGCATCCTCCAGAACCACTGCGAAGGGACGGTCCACATCATGAGATTTGGCAGAATCCCCGCAAAGGCAATTCCACAGTAGGGTGAAGCACTGACAAAGCCCGGCCCGAAACAACCTTAACAGAATTTTTGTTCTCAAAGATTCAGTAAAGTCCCAACACATGCCATTCTATACAACAGGCTTCTGGGAAAAGGGTGCCTGTAGGGCCCTTCAAAAGTCACCATGCGCCAGGTTCAAGCTCAACCTGGTCGGCTACGTGTTAGGAGCAACTCTCAATCGAGAGCCCAGGTCTGTGTGCATTGCAACTTCCAGCTTCACGCAAATCTCCCGAGGCAACCCCCCCTCATTGCATCTCTAAACTCTCATCGTTGTCCTCTACATGAAGAACCTCATTGCCGGCGACGTGGTTCAACATAGCACCTGTCTATCAGTACAGTTGGCAACTGCCAACTGGCGGAATTCTAGGCATCTAGCATCTAACCACGGTGATCCCCCAATTTAGCAGCGAGAGAAGTGCGATCCCGACCTACTTCCCTCAACACTGAATGAAACCTAGGGGGCTGGACCTACCACCCTCTCCACTCCGACAGGGACTGAGTACTCGTCCACCTGCAAAGCGGGGAAAGCCTTAAGGAAGAGTGCCACTGGCCAGAGTAATGTGGGCCTGCCGCTGAACATATTTCATGTTGTGGAGTCCGCAACTCGCTCCGAAAACAACTTGCATACCGTTTTTGCCACTCACCCTGGTAGAGCCCAAAGTATTATGCGAGGGAAAGCTCCTTAGGAAATGTGGTGACCAACAATTCAGAGTGAAAGTTCCCGATTCTAGAAACTAGCCTAATGGGTCCTCTCTGCTCAATTCAAACAATAGGCTCGAGAATTCCATGTATGGGAGCTCATGCTATGGCCCCAAACTCAAGCTCAAGGTACCACTTTTTACTCGGCCGGGACATACACCAGACCAACCATTGGGCTCTTTAGTCCGAAGGGTCCAACAGGTACCACTGGCAGTTGGAAATTTTATAGACCTGCCTCATCCAGCACCGCATATCAAACACCCAATGTGGGGAAAGAAATACAAGCCCCAGAGTAAGCCGAGACCTACTCACTAAATAGTTTAGATCGCACTGCGGCCGGAGATGCAAATTCGAAACACTTTCCTGTCATAAGTAGGGGAAAACATAAGGTAAAGCGAAAAACACCCATAACGTGCCGGACACTGGAGAAGCATAGTCCGCGAAAGACTGAGGGACAAACAGCCAACTGACTTTGCTCTTGGACTTACCCTGCACAGTCGGGCTTGCCCCATGGCTGACGTTGCGAATTAGGCAGGGTGTGGAGAGCGGCCAGGCAGAGAAACCAGTACCAAGGAAACAAGTAAATTAGCCGTGAGATGACGAAGCAGTGTAACTCCTAAGGAGGAAGTACCCTCTTGCTTTGGTGATTAGATCGCCGGAGAAATGTAGGAAGGATCTACTCTAGCTACGCTATGCTGCGAGCAAAAACTTATGCCGGAGCTGCCCAAGTGGCACACAGAAGTGCAGCTAATTGAAAGCGGCTTACTCAGCCATTTACCCTGTATGGTCAAAAACTCGGCAAGTTCCCAAACTCAGGGCGACTGACTGGCCTTGTCGACCACCAGTCTTGAAGCAATGTCTATAATCTGGGCAAGGCGAAAAGGCATCAAGGAGGATTGGGTACTCCTCCGCAAAACGCAGAAATGCGTACATTTCTCCATTATTCTTCTAACTCTCTAGGGTCTTATCCACAGACCTCCGGACAACGCCTACCCGCCTATTTAGTCCTCCAATTTTCCTAAGTAAAAGAAAGAGCGCCACATAAATTTTATCAGAAAACTAGAAGACGCCACTTTCGCTCGACCTCACCTGCTCCATTATCTTAGTTGAATGGAGAGGATCTGGTGCAACTTGCCTGATGATGGTCACGGCCAGCAGATTCTGAGGGCTCCACCCCAAGGAGTGTCATTCGAGGCCATTGGGGCGGCAGGTCCTGAGAACAACATGGAGGGCTAATTCGTAACCACGCTACAAATCAGGCCTCTTTCGCGAGACGAATAATAGGAAAGCTTACGGTAAAGCATTAGAGTATGCGCGGTCTCGGAAAGACTAGGTGTGACAGCTTTTGAAAAACCATAACACCCGTCCCTTAAAGAAGACGCTTCCAACGAGGGAAACTGGCTTCCTTGCGGGGCGCGAAGGTGCCTCAACATGACACCCCCCTATCTCGGTAATCATGGGCAGTTGGGCCCGCTGATCGCCTTGGTCCTTATTCCCTACTCCGAATCAAACAGCCGCATCGAGTTTTTTTGGACGCCGCTCGTCGGTCCGCCGACAACACGGCTCTGTGCTCAGCCCAGGCTCTCCCAGGTCTTCTGGAAGCAACACAAGACTCCCTGATCCGCCCGTTTTCTTTAACCTCCGCTACGGCTTTGAATGACAGCCGCATCTCTCAGGTGAGAAAACCCAGTAGCGCGGCTAATCACTGGACTGGAATAATCTTGGAGTCCACCCCGCAAGCCATCTCACAAGAATAGAGGGGATAATCGCCAGGATAAATTTAATGGCAGGAAAAAGTCTACATGTGGTCAGGACTTTGACCTCTACACTTAGTCAGCCTAAATGCTCCGGCACTTTGTGGAAGAGTGCCTCCAAGGTCCCAGGTATGTGCGTAAGAGTCGTAGCCTCAAAGAGCAATCTATATGCAGGGGTGGTCTGCTAGTTCACAATACCGGGTGACGATCCCTCTGAGTGGAGGGTTGTCGTTAGAAAGGGCTGGGGAGAGTCAACCAAGGTTGCATGGTTCAAAGACCTCCCCATCTGCGTCAGGCCTGCGGGCCCCGGCCTGCGCTCTTTCCCAGAGCGCACCTTTTAACGCGCAAATTTTACTCACCACAAAAGCTACCTAGTGCAGGGAAGAGTTTGAAAAACGACTCATGTTTGCGTGACCTGTTAACCTTGCATTTACTCTCACGAGCAACCCTTCTCAGAGAGCTAAAAGAAACCAGCCTGATAGGTCAAGCCGTGTTCAGCCAAGTCACAAACAAAGCTCTACCCCAGGAAGCTCCACTCAGCATCGCTCTCTGTAGACAGACCTTCTGGTATAGGGCATTTCTGGCCCTTGCAGCCATGGGACAAACTCACTCCTACCACAAATAACTGTGAAATCTGAAAATTGACACTATTCTAGGGACCTACTCTGCTCGGCGCCCAGCGTTCCTCTAGAGTCCTCGTTTAATGGCACCAACCCGAGCCGACTGTGATGTCTGAGCGGTTTAACTGCATAAACAAAAAAGCTGAGTGGAGTGAACACCAAAAGGTCGACCTCAGTCTATCTCTCTGAGCAAGTAAACAGGGGTAAGTAACGCTTTTGCAATAAACTTCCACTTGGACACAACAGCAGCTGAATTTTGGCCGCTGAATTCACCCAGGCCATTGAAGAGTTCACAGTGTCCAGTCATCTAACACAAAGGCCCGGCGGTGTCTCGCGCATTTAGGAACCATGCGACTTAATCAGCTTATGCTGATACTCCCTAGGCCCCTAACTGGATTTTGTCAACAACGAACCCATCCTGAGCTTCCGCTCGCTGAAAGAGTGCTTGGTGTCATACCATAATGAGTCCATGGTGAATGAAACTCTCTGCTAACCACTGCCACAGGGAATCCTGGTGAGATTGCACCCCATGATGTTTCACGAAGAATAAGTGCGCACCAACCTGGCTGGATCAATCTCAATCTCCTTATGCACCAAGTCGAGCCTGCTCTTCGAGCCCTGACAGTTAGGAATTCCTATAACCTGCCAGTTTTTACATTCCGCGTTTCCTCAGCAACACCATGCTGTGGCAGGTAAACCCCCGAGTTCGCAGCCAAAGGTCCAACAGTCGATTGAAGCTACAAAGGAACAAAGCCCAAAAGTGCCTTTTCAAGAAACAGATCAGGACCCAAAAGTCCCCAATCTGCCACCGAACCTAAAAGACGTCAAGCCACTTGGTTGCTCCTCGGACCTAAAATCTACTTGGGGGCACTGGACAGAACTCAATGCCGTCGCGCACTGTAATGCCGTGCAATGTTTGAGCACAAGGGACTGGACACGCTGCAGAAACTGGGTAAGAACCCCAAGAACGACGGGCATGATCGATCGGACCGCCACAGACGGTTCGAATCAGCTCGCAGAAACAAGGCATTGCCTCCAAGTGCAAGTGACTCAGAAGGCCTTTGTAGGCCAGAGTGGCTTGGAGTCCACGTTCAACCCGACTGGCAAAAACCAGGCGAAGACACGGAGTTGCTCCAGAACCGTCGCGCGCAGGACACATCAAATTGGCTCCCCTTTTGGACCGAAGTGTGGGTCTGGGACGCGGGCCGGGGACTTTGGGGAATGAATCGGACCACCGATGGGACGTTCCCTAAATTATTTTAGGTGAGCAATGCCCGTAGTTGCAGCTCTAGCGCACCGTCCTACAGCCGACCAGGGGTGCCTGCTGGGGGACAGCCCGCTGCCCCCATTCTCAGAGCTGGCGAGGGTTGGAGCCCAAAGAGAAGTCAAGTCCAGTCCCACTGACTAAAAGTTAACAAGCGGCGATATAACCATCCTGGGCAGCCACGCTCACGAAGTAGCAGTCTTAAAGGAGTTTTTAGTCCACTTTTGACCAAGCTGCGTGGGGGAGACCTACTCAAAAAAATTAGCAAACCCCGAGATAAAGCACTAACCCAGAAACGGTGAGCTCATCTGTTGGAGGCTGGTACGAACAAGGACCTTGCGACGCGCCCACCGGTATGTTCTTGTATGGCTGACCTCCCTGGCTAGGAGAGCGGGACAAGGGAAACGACTGCGCTCTCACTCCAGGGCTTCCAATGCGGCCCAGCGCAAACAACGGAAATAGGCATAGGAGAACAACCGAAGCATTGCTTCGTTCCAAGTAAGGACGGAACATCTTGAGAGCCTTACGGCGGTGCTTCTAGCCCGCCCAGGAGGAGAAGATTAACTTTAACATGCCTGGGCAGCCTCCACCCTTCTTAGCTGAAGGTGAGCAGAGAAGGGGTCTACACTGCAGACATGTACTCCACCTGGGGTAGTGAGCTATAGCACGACCTTCATCCAATCTGGAATTAAAAGATCCAGAGAACAAAGGGTGTGGACTTAAGAACAAACCTTCGGGATCGACAGTGAGGGCAGATTATTTGCCGATGCCCTGAAATCTCCGCAGGGTCACAATTCATTTGAATTGACCATCGCCAACTGCAGGAGCAGTTACAGTGAAAGTAAGTAGCCTCAAAGCATCCCCTTGCCAAAAGGGTTTCCTCGGAATGGCCACAACTCCGCTGCAAGTCAATGGTGCTAAGTTTACTCTTATTGGGACAACTCTTTTCGCAGCTCTGGGCTGCAGCCTTGCTCGAGGATCACCAGGCCAGGCACTTACACCGACAGGGATGGTCCAACATCGTTACTGTAAAGGAATCGTTGCTTACCCACCACCCGCCACGGCCTTGGGGAGAGCGGGCGACATGCGCCTTCAAAAGCAGGCCCTCCAAGACCAAATTCTGGCAAGGAACTCTGAGGAGCCTGGGTGCACAGCAACACCATTTTATGCAAGAAAGAAGATACGTACGTGGAAACTTGCCTGCTTTGCACGCCTGCGTCTATCACATGCCTGGATCCTTTAGTCACCGCTCTTAGGTGAACGCCGAGAAGACGGTGGGACCGGGGTATGGGTCAATCTATGACAGGGATGGAGTTAACCACCTAAAAACCCCTTCCCTAGGGGCGCTGAATGCCTCGGGCAGAGTCCGGTCAGCCCTCCCCTACACGCTCCAGGACACAAGCCGCCAATGCGACGCCGCAATATTCGGTATTTGGCATTCACCAGATTCCATCAGGGGGAGACAGGCCACCGCTCCCGTGATTTCCCTAGCCCAAGCCTCACAGAGGGGTCAGACCAAAGGGATTTTCATACAGCTGCACATAGCATCTATGAGACCTTCTAACTTCCAGCGCGAAGTGTAGAAGCAATGGGAAGTCCAGAATTAAGCATAACAGTGACCACGACTAAGCTTTTGATCGTAAAAATTCTTGGCACCATAATAAAGTCTGACGGGGAATTGCCGAAAACTTCAATTTAATACTGTAGCCAACAGAAGGTTTTCTGAACAACTCGCACCCGATGAACCACCACCCGGACCACCGAGTCAACATGTTCGTCAGTAAGGCAGTGAAATACACTTACCTGTATAGCACTGATGCGAAGCCTTAACCGGGCTTACGTGATCTAGGAATTGAGGGCTCACCGACCCTCTGAACTCACTACTACGTAGCCGCAGTTCAGGATAGCCGCAGAGGGCTCGCAACAAAAGACTGTCTTACACAGGCAAGCCCATTGTGGGTCACTTTCCTGGATTTTCACTATGGCAACCAGCACATTAGCGTTTGGCGACTCGCTTAAAGGGGTAAACCGACCATCTCAGGGGCTGCAGGCACGTGCTGTGATCCCTTGCAACTGTTTGCTTCCGAAGCAGTCCACCCAACTTTGCACCTTTTTTGCAGCTGGTGAAGCCCCATGAGCGCGGTGCTGCCCATTTATAGTCCAAGTATTAACACACACGCGGGTAGGTTGAACTTCTGGGCCAAAAATATGAAAGTGGCCGTGGGATGGTACTTGAAGGATTCTACAGGGCCAATAACGCCTGGCTGTTGATTAGTAACAAACCAGGCCGATGGTGGTACAGACAGGGACCCACAAACCACCTCCACTTCCTGCCTCCAGTGATTGGCAAATGAAACTGCTCTCAGATCGTAAATCATGACTGCGGACAGGATCGGCGACAACTTACAACCTGGCCAAACTTCTGCCCAACTAGAAAGACGGGCTTACAAGGATAAAGCAACACAACTCAATGGGCAATGTCCCCGGACCCTTTACCTCACAAGCAGCACCTCTACGACCAGCCCTTTCAGGCTTTCACCGTTCCGTAATGAGATGGCCCTGGTGCCTAGGTTCAGCAGTGTCTTAGGAGCGACCGTCGTCAGCCCGAGCCTCCTTGTGGACAGGGCAAAGACTAACAACTACTGCTTTAAAATACCTCGACCGCTCCAAGGGACAATAATTGCAAAAGCAGCAATGCGAACGCCATCGAAAAACACTACTCCCCACGACGCACTACCACTTGGCCCGGGATGCCATTCCCTTTCTGACAGCCAACACCTAAAGAAGCGCATGCTAGATTCACCACTGAGTAGACAAAGAAGACCACTCCGCTTGACCAATTTGAGATCAAGGGCCAAGTTGGGACTCACAGTGCAGGAAGAGTCAGCCTAAAACACCATACTCATAAAATTGATTTCAGCCTATCAGAGTAACCAAAGCATTGGACCTGAGTATTGAAAGCAGAAAGTCAATCGGGACATTGGATGCATAAGTACAAAGGGAAGTGTCCACTGATGCCTGACGCTTTGCGCGCACGGCGAAAATCGTATTACAAGATTAGGGCATGTCAGTGACTTAGTAGACCGACTACACAAGGATAAACGGATAGGATGACTCCCGTGCCACGCTTGAGGACGTTTGGCTCCGCAACCTCTTGGGGCATCACCATCCCCCACTACGTAGCTGCGAGAGACAGCCTTCAGCCGCATACCACGTCGAGCCCCCAAGGCGCTTGTCACTTGTCCCTGGGTTTCATCTCCACCTTAAACTCAGGCCTAAAAGAGTGAAGGACGCTTGTGTAGAAGGACAAGCAAATGCGTCCATCAGCGGCCACGAAGACCTATGCCTGGACAAAAATCTGCAAAGACGAGTTGGAACTAACCCACTTCCTCGGATCCTTACGGGAATGGGCAATGAGGAGATTCCAGTACGATCATTCAGATGCTGGGCCTGTAAGTAATGGGCATCCCTTTGGGCTTGAAGCTTAGGGCATAATGACAAAACACTTCGCCTAGGGTGCGTGCTACAAAAATCTAGCAACTGCCAATTAGAACCACCAGGACGCGCGTACAATCAGAAAGAGCATCCCCAGCCAAACACCGCATCCCAACGCTCGTACCGTTCATAGCGGAATGCACCTACTGGTTCCCCCAATGGAAGGCGGGGCAACGGGAGCCCACTTTACCGTCTTCTGGGAACCACTTGGGGTGGTTTGGCTGGGGAGGGCACCCCAGAAGACCCTGTGGCGCTCCTGGAGGCGGCACAGAAACTTCAACTAGGGAAAGTAGCCGCCAACCGGGGCTCCAGGTCCTTGACAGAACTAGAAGCGTTGTGGGTTCAATAAGATTTGCTCATCGCCGAGTCGCATGCTACAGTGCTGTGCCCCTGGACCCGCCTGGTCCACGGGAAATTAGCACATGCTTCAGAGAGTTCAAATGGATTCACTCAAGCCTCCTTTCGGTGCAATCTAGTGAATTGTACCCTTTAGTCTCACAGGGCGCTGGACCGGAAGAGTAAGAAAAAAACGGGCCCAAGCCACTGTCAGCTTTTGTCATGCGAGCAGACCCTGACCAAGCTACACCTGCACGACTCCAAAACAGGCGAAATTATAGAGTGTCGTCCCCACAGTTCCCTATGAATAAACCCGGCACCTTGGGGTCAAGAACAAGCAAAGGAAGGCAGGGTACCAGAGCCGACTTCTCCATGTGAACAGATCATTCGCTAGCGCCCCTCGCACCTCACTTGGGGCGACCTTGGACGCATGTCGCTCAGGGCGTTTCGCCTAGACACTCTGGATCGGGATTTGTGTTCCCGCTCATTGAACTTCATTACATTTCTCACATGTACAAGATTGGGCAACTCTTGACCCATGTGCAGAAATGGTAAATATCCCTACTTCTGGCCAAGTCAAAAATGGACGTGCCCAGTCGATAATGATGGTGATGACTTGTGTATTCGCTGGCCTTCCATCGGAAAAAGGCAAGGAAGACTCGAATGTGACAGGCACATGACAATAGGAATGCATATTCTTGTTCAGGGACATCAATTTTAGTTACCTAAAAGCCCCCAATCCGGAGATGTCCAGTGTCAAACTTCATCCGCGGGCAGAAGCATGTTCCCTCCGGATGAGGGTACAGATGTCTTGCAGGAAACCTCAAACACAACCCCATACCTCCACTTTGCAGATTCGGCAACACAACGGGCAGTCCTTCGCCGTGTACGCCGGCATGCTTGACAACTAAAATTGGAACAAGTAGATGACTAGGGACACCAGCAGCCCTACATATCAACATCCTTCCTACCCGGAGAGGAGTGAACAACAGATTTTTTCAGAACATTCATTCCCCTGCATTGGGAAGTTTGCAAATTGCCACCTGCAGTCTGGACAATCAACAGCCGGGGAGACAAAGAATCACCGGGTCAGTAGAAGACGTCTTATGCAGAGGGAAAAGAAACGGGTTTACTGAAACTGCATATACATCGAGTTTTTTGAAAATCGTTGCTGCATGGGTCTGTAGAGGAAACCCGTCGACGCAGCATACACCAATGGTTAAAACAGGACAAGGCTCTACAAGGTGCATGATGTCCGCTCAACCTCCCCTGACGGCAAACAGCCGAGCTTTTTTACGCACCGTGGAGGTACACGGCGGTGATTGCAGAAGCTACAGCTCCCTCGGATTCCTGCATTGGTTATGGTTCGGCACTTGGAATGAGATCCGCTTGCCGCATTACCGCTTCAGGAATCCGATACAAACCAGCCTGCATCGCAGCGGACAACTGCTTGGAAAGAGATCTCACAGCATGCGCTGACCACTACCCATTGGCCGTCCACAACCCACACTAGCCTTCCAGGTGAATACCACCTCAAAGGGTCAAAGTTCTGAACCGGGCCATAAGTGATGGGCGCCTCAAGCGAGTATGTCCCTACAACAGTAAAAGAGACTTCAAGATGTCCTCGAAATGTCCGAGGCACTAGGGGCAGTTTCCAAAAGGGGACTCCAGAGTCCTTGGTCACCATGAACGCTTGCCTAACTTCTGCGATACGGCAGGGAAATTTACTCACCACATCCCCCCAAGGACAAGGGTTTCAAACAAGCAAGTCAGCACCATAAACTGTTTCGTTCAGAGACTTTTCCCCTGCGGAAACTTAGCCCGGGATATTAAACAGAGGAGAAAGTTCACACGCAGCGAAAGCTTGGATTTCTGTCTGGCACAAAAGAACTAAGCTAGAGCGGAAATCCTTTCACTGATTTTCTGGTCAGGCGGACTGAAAGGCCTGAATCAACCGCGGGTCAAGTTCCCAGCCAACAACCGTCAGCTTTCAGCTTGGTGTGGTGGCAGCTTGAAGGAATGAGCACATAGAGTTCCATTTGCCAAGGAAAGATGTCGCTGACAGTGGGCAACGGTCAGTCGGTCGATAGGGTAGGTACCCAATTCAGTAAGCATAGATAAAGACTGGTGGCACCCTTTCAACGGTCGGACAAAGATTTCCATGTCCTAAGATGAGTTTGCTCCTGAGTCATTCTGTGTTCACTGCGCTTGGAGCTCTAATCAACTGTAGCAAGCTATACTGCCTCAGACACACGAACATGTCCCGCTGCAGACTAGAGGATCCAGCAGTTGCGAGACGCCTCAATTTAGGTATGGCCCCCTGGCCAAGACAGAAGTGAGCTCTCCCCGGCGAGGAGAAACCTGAAGCTCGCAATGAGCGAGGTCGAGTGCCCTCAAGTCTGCCCTCAAGCCCGTAAGCAGAAAGTTAAGTCTGATGGGCGGGCACTTGAACGTCATCAAATGAACCCCCAAGCTATCTGTGTAGAGTGCCGATGTTCCACAGTACCCAACTAGATTTGGTGCAATGGGTCCCAGCTTGCTCTCTAGCAACACACCAACAGGTACCCAGTGAGTCAAAACGAGTGCAACCCCCAACTCTCTTCCATCAGTAGGCATGGCACTTCACATTATGCAAAAGAGAAGGGACCACCCGAAACAAAAGTGTGCGATAAAGACATCACCCCCTCGAAGCTGGTACCACCTTGAAGGCGGTCCAAAGAAATGCACGATAGGAGTGGCTGGCCCTAGATCCACACTAAAACTCTCGGATATCCGAAGATGCCATGGCAAGGCCCAGATGACTGGGGAAGGCTGAACGGGGGCCCAGAATTTTGATGACAACAATTGGCTAGGAGTCTGCTAAGGTATTTGTTGACGTTGCATCGGTTGCCTTGACGAGACCGGCTAAGTCACCTCAGTCGAACAGAGTGGAAAGAATAGGAACCAAAGTTCAAACCATTATCTGCCTCTCAAGAACTCGCGCTTTACTTTCACTCCGTAAAATTCTGTCAGCGAACCCTCAGATCGTTTGCGGCGGAGACATCAGAAGCACTGAACCCACGAGGCGGAGAACAAACGAGACATGCACAAGCACTAGGTCCCTCCGCTTCTGATAAATCTGGCAGTGACTCATGCCCTGGTGAAAACAGTCTTAGGCCACGCACCAACCCGAGACCTCAGACTACCTATTTCAGCTTTACTGTAAACACTGTGTTCCCCTAGGGTGACCCCCTGGGTTGTTGAACTGCTTAAGTTTTGAAATGGTAAGCCAATCCAACCAGCACAACAGGATCCCAGAAGTCGACAGGTATCCCTCCCACACCCACCTATCCGTCCTTTTCAAAGATCATGCGGGATCCCACTAGTCCGGATTACGCCTGTATACTTTGCGTATCACCCGAATCAGCATCGTGATTTGCCCACGTTCTGACTAAGGAGACAGCAGGTCGCCCTGAAATACCATCTACGATCCACCGTAACCATCCAGTGGTGGCTATTGAACTGGACAGTGACTATACTCAATTAAAAACAGAAGCCTTTTCAACACGACCCGTAGCTTCTACTCAGCATTCTTCCATGAAATAGGTCAAAACCAGCTTCTTTTTCATGCCAACGCGGTTGGCCATAAGAATCCCCATTGTGGCCAAAGCCCAAAGAGGTGACAATCACACAACAGAGGCCTCTTGCTTCAGATTCAGGACTCTTCCAGTCCTGAATCCGCTGATTACTCCCATTAGGAGGAGCCCCTCCCCCTCAGCTCCTATCCCTAGCCTTGCACTTGAAATAATAGGAAAAGAATTATGTACTAAAACTGGGATGTCTCGCAGGCAGGGTATTTGCCCGGCGGGCACTTCCAAAAAAATTGTCTATGCGGGGCAAACTGTAACCAGTCACCGGCCCCAATAAGAAACTGATCTGGGGAAACAATGTTGAGGGAGAGCGAGGCTACGAAAAAAGCTCTATTGGCAATTGGGCACCCTTAGGGGACTACCTAGGGGAAAAGCTGAGTCTACCAGAGGTGCGACTACCCACCCTGCATGTGAAATACCGGTAATCGAGGTACACCAGAGGGGTTTGACCGTGACGAGTCATCGTGTGTGGGGCCGGACACTACCACGGCCTAAATTCCAAATCCCCAGTTTGCAAGAACTTGCCCGTCGTTCGCTATTGGAAGGTAAAAAGGTATCCTTCTGGAGTCACCCACCACTGGAGAGCCCGTTCACAAACCTGAGCTGTTACAGCAGGAGTTTACAACATTAAGAAAACAACGTACCATCACTAGAGGCATGTGCTCATAACGACTCCAGATGGAAAATGGAGCAAGCACCCGGGGAGAGTCAATAGAGGTATCTAGGTTAGACCTAATCTGAACTAGTTCTATTAATGATCTCAGGCATAAACAGAAATAGGGCCCCATCTACCCTCAAACTATCTAAGGATACGGGGATAGAAAGAATAAGCCTCAAGGACTCTTCTTGTTTGGGACATTGTGGCAGAGTAGTCCTAGTAGGCCCTTACCTCTATGCACAATGGGACTGCTTGGCATTACCTTGTCCCAACCGGCCGGCCCTACCTCTAGAACGCTCGAACCATGGGTAAGGCGAGTCTTTAAACTTAGTGACTCGACAATTCCTACCCAAGCGTTTGGAACCTCAGCAGCACAAAACAGGGGCAAGAGCCATCATCGTGATAAGAGGCAACACCTCACAACCGTCAAGCAAACACCTTGTGCAGTTTACACCACAGCCTATGCGTGGATGCGGTAAATGGCATAAGTCAGAGCCGGGGAGAGTCTAACCTCAAGCGCAGAAATCTCCAATACCCCGCCCAAAAAGAGACACCGGGGAAAGGGCCAATGCTGACTAAACTCAGGCCCTTAACGATCTAAGACCTTTCTGGCTTGCTCTTTCAACACAGACTGACACCGCACCCAAATGCCCTCGAGTAAGCAGCGAGAACAAGGCCCATTGGCGCAATGCATTAACCGAGGAAGAAGAGTGATTTCCAACCCTTGGCCGCCTTCTGTTTTAAAGCTTTTGGCTACAGGAACCACCTGTCATTAACCAATGGACCTTTCGATAAAATCCTTTGCAAATCACCAGCTTTCATCCTCAGCAATGGAGTAACAACTGCCTTGACCGGAGATTTCCAAAGAACGCATGCTACTCTTTTGTTTCCCTAGTCCAACTGCAACTGGCCGAACCCGTGCCGTCTCCAGGAAGAACAAGATCAGGGTCCCTCACCGGTTGACTCTATTTACGATCAGGGCACCACTTGGAGGCACTGACGAGGCATCTGCCAAAGCACTGCCCAGTTAATCTGCTCAAAATTGCGCAAGGCTCTAGCCCTGGTGGATAGTCAGACACAGACCCCCAAGGGTTTTCTGCTGCTGTTTAGCCTCAATCACGCGACCAGGTGGGCAGTGCAGGTTCAAATATCTTATTGCTGTAACCATCAGGGCACGACCTGGATGGCCATCTAGGGACGAAAAGACTTACGAACTGGTTTGCCCTAACCTCACAATCGTGTACGAGCAAGAACAGGTGGAGTCCTCCTTATCCGAAAGGGCTCAGTCCTTGAGAAACCCTCGGATGGGGAGGGGTGGCCTTCCCAAGTCAAAACTCAGACCAGGCTAGCGAGTAACTCTCGAAGCTTAGGCAGCAGTTGCAGCAGGACGAACCTGGAAACCTTGATTACCTACACCGCGAGGCAAATGGGGGACCAGGCAGAGAGCAAGTCGAACTAGCACCGAAGAACATCCACGACGCGATTACACAAGGTGGTCGTTTGCGAGGGCGACATTAGTACACCACTACCAAAGTCGGAAGGCTTGCACATCCCCCCAGAGCAGTGCCCAAGCTGGTCCTAGAAATACAAGTCAAAATGAGTACGAGAATGTGGACGGCTGGGATGTCGGCCAGACCTACAAATCCCCCAAGCCTGAATAGTCCACGCCTGTCAACTACTTATGAAGAAGCAGTTTCGAGACAAAATCGAGTGCAATCGTCCAGACTCGTTAAGTCTGGAATTTAGCTTTATCCACTCGAGGTACGATGGACTCGTGAAGAACTTACACACTCCACATCGCACATTGATCTGCGGAGGAAACCTGAGCTGACCCCAGGAAACGAGGACCCCTTTCCCCAAAAGGTGTAAGACAATTGGGAAGAGGCTAAGATCACTGCGATATGCTTTTCAACACAAGAAGGTTATTGCCCGAGTACTCACAAAAGATCTGTCCTGAATTTCACTTTGCACTTCTGGCAGGCCGCAGCGCATGCCCACTTCAACCAAACAAAGACAAGGTAATTCCAGACCACCCCGATATATCACCGTTTATCATCCCACAGCACCTCTTAGAACTTGACTGCCTAACAAATCCAGGACCTCACCTGAGGGCCCTAAGCCCCTACCTTTTTCTGTGTTCCTTGATTAGCTTACGGTTGCTCAAGACTCGCCGGAGAGACCAGAGAGGCCCTGTGACAAGTGAACTAACGGGAGTGCGGGGGCGGACAATCCTCCCCGCCCGGACCGAGCATTTGAAAGAAATAACAAGCCAAGGACTCCTTTCGAGCTACAGAGTGCTTTCCTTTAAGGGCGAAACGCCATGTAATCAGAAACAAAGTCCACTTGTCCCGCTTGCCGGGATGCCGGGGAAGGTCAGTACCGTCAGTCTGTTTTGAATATGATGAATGAGCAGACAGTCAATACCGAAAGCGTGTACTTTCTGGGAGGCCCGTTTCAAACCCCAAACTTTCCCCGCTTAAATGTAAGCAGAAAACCCTGCTAGCACCATTTACGACACAGTTCTCAGCATTAGCAACCAACCACCTCCACCACATGCTGTCCACTGGGTCAATGACCGAAATCCGGTCTGAAGGAGAACAGTTCACAGGCATGCAGCCACGGCCCTAAACCCCCCGACCCACGCGGCCCAGGGAAGTTAAACGTCATTCAGTGATGGCTGCGAGAGAAGATAATATCCCCCTGTCACTAAGTTCTTGTGCAGACCCGCAAATGGTCCAACAAGCGAACGGTTGTATGCCTACAGCTGCCCCGGCCGTATAGGCTTTGGGATCTAGCAACGGACGTCTTTAACTAAAGTGGAGGACCAGACGTGCACGAAGATCCTTGATGCAGTTTTGCAGGAAATCCCCTTGCCCAAAGGTGACTTGCACAAAGAGGTGCTCAGACTGCCGCCCCATCCTTCCTGACACAATTAAATCCACTTAAATGGTTAGAGCTTTAAAAACTGCTGTCAATAGAGGGACAAGGAAGAACCAAAGACCACCTAAGCACAAGAGTGAACAAATCTACGATTCGTAGGAGTGTCTATAAGGATGTCCAGCACCTAACCTTGGCTCCGAACTTAACCTAAGCTTTCCGAATCACCGAGGTTGAAAGGGTAGTTCTCTGGTAAAAACCAAGTACGGGTACAGGACGCTCCTTTAATCGGTATCGCCTCTACGGTGACTACTAGCACCCCAAAAGAGTGTGCGGTCCAAAGGGGACCGGAATGAAGTTGTCAGAGCCCATACCACCCTTAGCATCTGCTTTTTGGGAAGTTCCATTCCACAGAAAGGAGGTGCTACACGGAGCCACACAAACAACCCTGAAATCAGAACCAGATCCGGAGCCTCCTTTCCCAGCTTGTCCCCCTAGCGGGGTGGTCACAAGGAATCAACACACTCCTCTGTACCTATAAGATCGGTCGACTGGGCTCAATCCAGGCCTTGGAACCCAACTCACAGGCCCCAAATCGATAAGAGAAAGATAACGGGGAGGCACTGACTTAACGCTAAAATTTAACCAGTAAGAATGTGTGTAAAAAGGCCACCAATTTGCAACTAACTGAGGGCTGAGTTCGCTGTAGGGGCGTGCTAGAACAGTCAAACGGCTCGCTTAGTCAACTAGTTGGCGTTTGAACCTTGAGGGCTCGTGCACCGCGGCCTTTGAATCTGACCTTTACAAGGGGAGACTTAAGCCATTAGGCAACCCTACTTGAAACTGGTAGAAACTGACCTGGGTCATCTAAGATCGAGCCCCCTGATATCAAGTAGTGACACTACAAATCAAGCTTGACTGTTCATTTTCACTCGACGGCTCCCCCAGCAACCGGGCAGCGTCATGAGCTTGTATCCAGGGAGAACGCTGGTGGGATGGAAGGAAGACAACGATAGCGAACAGCACTTCTTGCTAGAGCAGGACCCTCGACTGCTGAGCTCCCTTCCTGGAGATCTCACTTGTTTCGGTCATTCAACGTGTATCAGGCGTATGGGCCTGTCGGAGGAGCCCCTGCTCTTCCCACAGCCGGCCTACTTAAACAAATCAAAGTCACGATCCACTTCTAAAAAGACCGGGTCAAAATGGCTCTGCTAACCCCGCATCACTTCGCAGCCTGTTGGAAAACCGACCTCATCCCTGCTCGAATAACCTTTTTACTAGGATAGTGAGCCTGCTGGCGGTGCATGAACAACTTCCTCCAAACATCGTGGAGCACTCCAGTCAACCGTGGATCGTTTCCCCTCTGATTGCAACAGCCTTCTCGCCCAAGCGGGAGAGTATGAGGCTGACAGCACTAGCAGGACTCGAGCACAATCAAACAGAATATTCCAGCCATTGGCGATCCCCCATAGCGGGATACAAACCTGACTAATCAAGTAGCCTTAGCATCGCTCGAAGTGAATAACTGCAGCCTTGGTCAGAGTTGCCCCTGTGCGTTAGTAGGTACGGGACAACGGTAGCAATGGGTGGTGTTGATGAAGACGGCCCAACCGCGGCCTATCTGGGTGCGCCTCGTTTGGCCTGTGCGCCTGCAATAACCGAGCACCAAGAAAAGTTAGCAAGACGGGGCCAGACTTCCGGAGTTAGAGCCGTAAGGTGGGGGCCAGCTCCTGGCGAAGTGGGTGAAGGACTCCCATTAGGCTGTCCCGGGGACTGCGGGAAGGAGGGCACGTAGCCGCTAACTGGAGAGGCCATCTATGACAAAGTGTTGACGACCAAAATCCCATGCCAAGGATCCAAACCCCTGGGCCTCTAGCTTTTCTGCAGTGGCAACACCGTCTCGACCTTCAGAGTGGCCTTGGTGGATGCGACACAGGGATAACTCGCGGCTACCTTCAAGATTCTAAGGTCCGGGTCCCACTTCGAAACCTGAGCCCCCCTGAGATCCCACACTCAACTCCCGCAGCAGCGTGGTCCAACCAGGGCATGGGTTGAATAAAGCTACTCTAAAAACGAAAGGCCCCCGCTGCTACGACTCAAACGGGATGGGGAGTCCAGAACCTCACTGCCAGCACATTAAGTGAATGGGACAGGGGGAAATTCCATGTGGCTCACGCCTGGGGACCAGGCCGCAACTACAGCGCGCTTGTGCGGGATGCTTATTGGCTTTTTGTGAGCACCAACAAGAGCACGTGGCCGAAACGTAACAAAATGGTCATCGGCCGAGATGTCTTTATCAATAACAGGTTCAGTTTGAACGCTGCAAGAGACCGTACGACTCCCAGAAGTTACTGAAAACCCCGCACATTCGTGGTGTACCCGCTAATCTGTTT
Organism: Equus caballus; assembly: GCF_041296265.1. Taxonomy (NCBI): domain Eukaryota; kingdom Metazoa; phylum Chordata; class Mammalia; order Perissodactyla; family Equidae; genus Equus; species Equus caballus. The sequence goes on from NW_027222395.1 coordinate 696,827, forward strand.
GACTGACGGTAAACACAAAGAAGACATAGTTCGTGAGTTCCACGGTGCACGCTTTAGGCTCCTGGACAGTTAGGTGAGTGTTGGGTGATACAAGGAAGGTCCCCGCCCAAAGCGGGACCTTGAAGACCGAACCAGTTCTCCCCACAAATTAAATTATTGCCCAACCGCTGTGCGCCTGAGGAGGTAGTGTCAAACATGACAACTCCATTATAAACAACGCAAGCGTGAGTTACTGAAGAGCAAAACAATTTGAAGGATTAAAAGTGCCCCTAGGGGCACGGGTGAACAATGAACGCTAATCATGCCAGCAGAAAATCTCATCAAACGATAGTGATTTGTGTATCAAGGGAGGCTCCCTACCTGTTTACCTGGTCCACGGCATTCCCCACCGGGGAAGAGCAGGGAGCAAACATGCTGTGCTAGTAGAGGCAATGAAGGTCCAAGGCATGCCTCACATCGGACCCGCCTGGGTCAACGCGGCACTTGGCACAAGAATTGGCGTGTGGCTCTCTGCGCCCTTTATAGCGGAGCAAGGAACCTCCTTAAAGCAAAAAAATACGGAAAGCTCTCCCAAGGGCAGATGTTCTTCTCGCAGGGACCATTGCAGATAGCCGCATCCACGTTCAATCCCAGGTCGGACTCTTCTAAAAACTGGCCGACACCTTCCTGAAAGTGCTACAAGAGCACCCTCAAACCAACAGTGTAAACAAAACAACGGAACGTGCTGCTGCAAACGAACTGGTGCGACTTCATGAATTTCGCAAAGACCCACAGCAGAAAAAAGACCTAACCTCGATGACACAGTTGAAGGTTAGACAGAAGGATGGGCCAATAGGCAAGTCCGAAACCGGGCAGCTATGGAGCTTACCCCGCGCGGCTCCATTTCCCCAAACTGACATTGCGCAGTGACCGCCCACTGCATCTAGTTCCTATAAAGGCCCGGAAACGCTTCAACTAATGGGACAACTTAAGTCTTTTTGATGATGACAAGCCTTGCCAACCGGAAGTGTGCATCTGTCATGAGAGGGGTTGAATTATTGCCAATCAATCGGTATCCGGCGCAATTACGGGGAGAACAGTATAGGACACGAGAAACACCCTTAACTACCGCAAGGGGTAGAGAAAGGGCATTGGGGATAATTCATTACAGACAAGGAGCCCGGGTGGCTACAGGTGCCCTTAACAAAATACCCGGGCCAAGCAGTAAGGCGCCTTATAAAACCCACTCACGGTCCCATGTTGAAAAGGTGCTCCCCCAAAAGGGGCAAAGGTGCCCAGCACTGGCCTAACAGAGGCCAGACTTCAATTGTAACAGTCCTCCTCGTCCAGGCTGTTGGATCTATCCCTAGTGTGAGGGTTTCCGCCTCCGGACGATGCATGTGATCACAGTTAGACAGCTTGCGACACTGGAATTAGGGTGGGAATCCCCCGGAATTGCCTGTGCAAAAAGGAAGCCTCGAAAGGGTTCTCGGAAGATGGGTCCCCTGACTAAGCTCCACAAAAGAACTGATGGGCACTAAAGGGATGACTCAGATAATAAATACAAATTTTCTGTATTTTGATTACATCGTACTAGAGTGACATGCAAATCTGGGAGCAATGAAATGGGTACAGAAACAGCTAGAGATTTTAATTTACAAATCCAGTCAGAGGTACGTGCTGGAGACATGCAAGAGTCACGGAGAAAACGTCAGGGGCAAAGACTCTTTCACCTGCAAAACCTCACATGCAGTATTGAATGGTGATTCCAACTCCGCATAAACCATGTGCAAGCAAGAAGGACTTAGGCCAAGAGAAAGCATGCATCCGGCCCCACACCATCTTGTGTAACCACCACTTGCCGATACACCCTGCAGCAGGAGTGCCATCTCCAAGGGGGTCATTGAGACTTACTTTAAAAAGCCCAGACAAACCCATTGAAAGCACCGACCTCAGTACATTTGTGATGCAGAATGGAAGACCCAATTCCTTTAGCCTCTCATCGTTCACTACAACCCCACTCGCGGGAAGGTACAAAGGAGTAAAGAGCACCCCCTCGTTTCCCCCGAATTTCCCTCCCAGTGACCAAAACATATTGAGCCCTTCCAATGTCTGCTGCATCCTCCAACCTGAAACGTCTCCAAAACTAATGAAACCTGATGCTTCCCATGGATAAGTGTGCCTCAACAAGCCGGTGTGAACGGAGGCGCAATGGGAGAGCATAATTTCCTGTTAATTCCACAGAAGTTACCGCCGTGGGGAATGGGGCATTCTGATACGGAAAGAAGACGGCGCCTTAGCATCACACGTAATAGTACTAGTGGGCACGACTAGGGATCGTCCAATAGTGGCCTTAGCCCAGAAAAGTGGCCCAAGTGCATTGTCCTCACCTCTAGGGGGTGGCCTCCTCAGCGGCTAAAGTAAGCAGTGAACACGTTACCTCGGTGTGGGTTGTTTGATTGATAGGCGCGAGCATATCCTAAACAGGCCTGCGGTTCTGTTCGCCTAACACCCAATAACCTGTCACTGTTGCTAGTTGTTGAGTGGCATCCCTACAATACATATTGGAGACCTTGTTGGTCAGACAACCTTCACCGCCACTGGAAGCAATAAGCGACAGTTGTCCCATTTAGTCGGTGGTCAGCTGCCGAGCATGTATATCAAAACTTGCCAGGAGCAATGACTGCTGTTGGTTTCACGGAGGTCAATACAAAGCGTCAGCCGGAGAAGGTAAGCAAGCGCTATGACCTGGACGCAAAAGGACTTCAAAACTTGAAGCACCAAGGAGAGGTGCTACCCTGCCTTTTAGGGAACCTGACTTATTAGGCTCACGAATTAGGTGTCACTTCATGTCAGCACAAAGCTGATGCACGGGCGATCTCCTCAAATCTTGTTACAAGAGGACCCATAGTATGTGAACTGCTTCACGGCAATGGTGGGCAATTTCAGCTGAAAAGTGACAGACCATCTGTCGGTTGGCAGGATCCTGTCCAGTTTCTACTCCCCTAGCATACGCGCAAGCCCCTGACATTTTCAAAGAGGGAAGGCGACAATTAAAATGAGCACGGTCGTCCTCCTGGAGGAGAAGCAAAAGGGTGCATGTTATGGAGCCTGCAACCTCTGCAAGGCGGTCGTTAAAAACCCTTGCACCCGGAACAAAAATTTTAAGAAAGGTTGGGAATTCAACCCTGAGGCTCCCAAAGCCCAGACTCCGAGTAGCTGGTCCCAGCCGGGCTTCTTGGTTAACAAAAATTCTAAACCAAGAAAATAGAGTTGGGGCTCACTCCAGCCTAGACAAAATGGCAGGGTGACTATGCTTGCAACTCTCTAGGAGACATTCCAGGACTGCTCACTCCCCGAACAAATCACGAAAAAATACGCGATGGCCTTGGGACCTCCTTAGAGAAGAATGCTAAATCACTAGGGCCGGCTCTAGCCACCGGGGACTGAGAACCGTAAGTGGGAGTCAGTGGGAGCTTCAGCATACATACAAATGGAAAGAGCGCACCAAAACAGGTCACTGTACCAGCATCGGTCTCTTCGAGGAAGCTTGAGTTCAGTGACACCGCTTTGTCCACGTTCTCCTAGTCGCACTAACTTCTGCAAGAGCATTGAACTCTCTCACGGTGTTAGCCCCGGTCAACAGGGCCACTGCATCAACGACGGTGCTGACAAAGAGACAAACCATCCCAAGGAGGCACCAGCCACTGATGTTTGGTGCGAAACCCAAGGGGCCATGGTAACACTGGCACACGCAACCAAGAGGGGCTTGTCAGGGGTGCTCGCCCCGATGGTAATAGTCCGCCAGCACAGCCCGTAGGCGGCAGAGCCAGGACCCATTTGACAGAGTCTGGCCCCAGAGTCCACGTGCTGAATCACCACGCTTAGTCTCCAAAAACCTGTAGAAAGCGCCAGGCTTAATCGAAAAGTTTTGTTTTCCCCACCCCAGCCTACAGTCCCTACGCGGCCCCAGTCTCCAGGGCATTCTTTCAGCTCCTCTGACAGGCCATGCTCCTCCCTTGCCCTGTCCCAACACTCTCCCGCACAAGTCCTCCTTTTCTTTTAGGCATCCGCTCTCGGCTTCCACATCACTGCCTAAGTCACAAGGTCTAACAGTAAATGCTGCATTTCTCAGCACTCAACACAAAATTGCTTTTACGTACCTCCTAGGTAATTAGTTGCTGCCTGTCTGTCCTTTCCAACTAGGCTGTGAGGTCCCGTACGTCAAACAGCCTGTCAGTCTTGCTCACCAAGTGTCCAGACCACTGGACACGCACCGACCAGAGGAAAGGAAGGACCGGTCCCCAAGTCAACTCTCCAGACTTTCTGTGGAAGGAGGGAACGAACGGAGCACCCTCGAGCCTCACGCTTTCTTTGCCAGACTTTCAAGTGTGGGACACATACCTGTGCTCACAATGCTCCCCGGACAGACCCCACTGCACCCCTATCAGGTAGACCTCTGCACAGGCAAGGCCTTTGGAAAGCACCGGCTCTGCACACAAATATTATGTGGCCCTCGACAGGCCACTTCCCCTGAACCGGCCTGAGCTTCAGGGCCACAAGAGGCTTCGTGAAGACCCCAACGGAACGTAGCCTCGAAAAGAGGGAGACCTGCACTCCTCAGAACGCATGGAGACCAGTGTCGTTACCGACGTCGCGTCTGTCCTTCCAAGAAGCCAAGACCACGGGTGCCGCTTCAGCGCCCGACTCCCGGGCACCGCATCCCCAGGCTGGCCCCTGGGCAGGTGCCCGGCACACACCGCCCGTTCCACGAACGCGTGAAGGGCACGAAGAGACCCCCTCGCTCCCCGCACCGCACAGCTGTCCCGCCACCTGACGGGCACCTCTCGGCGCACAAGCCTATTCCTCAGGGACACGCTCGCCTCCCACCAGCCCCCAGGCCCACGCCCCCAGGTACCTCTCCCAGACGGAATCCTCTTCGCAGGCGCCCTGGTCGTCCGTGTCCGGCAGGCAGGAAGAGCGGGAGCTGAAGGACGGCCTCCTCAGGCTAGCGGCCGGCCGTGGCTGTGGAAGGCCCGGGCTGCTGTGCCCAGCGGGGACACGGAGCGGCGTCCACGGACGCCGGGGCAACGGACGAGCCCGGCCCGGGAGAGAGCAGCAGAGCGCGGCCGGACTCCGCCGGGCTCGGCTCTGGGCAGGCAGGCGCGGCTGGCCGACGCCTCCCCGGACGGCGGCCCAGCAGCCGCGCGCTCCCCGCGCGCGCCGCCGCCCCCACGCTCCCCGGCCGCTGCCCCGCCCCCCCTCCGGCGGTGGACTGCGGACAGCCACAGGGACACCCTCCTGGGAGAACTCCTGGGGCCCCGCCCACACGCTGCTTCGGCCCTCCGCGGAGCGGCCAGGTGCGCTGACAGGGACGCAGGGGCCCCGCTACGCTGGCTCTCGGGGGAACTGCAGCCTCCTCGGGTTTGACTTGAATGTCACACCCGAAACCATGCAACGCCCACAAGAAAGCATAGGCAGTATGCTCTTTGACATCAGTCTTAGCAGCCTAGTTTCAAGTACCACGTCTGACTGGGCAATGCAAACAAAACACAAAAGGAACAAATGGGACTACGTCAAAGTAAAAGAAATCTTCTGCACGGCAAAGGAAACCCTCCACAAAACCAAAACACAACCTAACAGCTGGCAGAAGAGACTTGCAAACCATATATCGGATAAGGGGTTTCTAGCCCAAATACAGAAAGAACTCACACAGCTCAACAACAACAAAAATCAACAACCCAATTAAAAAGACGGGCAAAAGATCTGAGCAGTGATCTCTCCAAAGAAGACATGCGGATGGCCAACAGGCAAATGGAAAGGTGCTCAACATCATTAGCCATCAGAGAAAGGCAGATCAAAACTACAAGGAGAGGTCACCTTCCTCTGCTCAGAACGGCTCTAATTAACGACACAAGAGACAAGTGTGGGAGAGGATGGGGAGAGACGGCAACTCTCCTACACTGCTGCTGGGAGTGCAGACTGGTGCAGCCACTATGGAAAGCAGTATGGAGCATCCTCGGAAAAACTAAGAATCCGTCTACCATATATATGATCCAGCTAGCCCACGGCTGGGTATTTATCCAAAGCACTCGAAAACACCAATGCAGAAAGACACCTGCACCCCTAGGTTCACTGCAGCATTATTCACAACAGCCAGAACTTGGAAGCAACCTAGGTGCCCACCAAGGGAAGAATGGAGAAAGAAGACGTGGTATGTATACACAATGGAATGCTACTCAGCCCTAAGAAATGGTGAGCTCCGGCCATTTGTGACAACGTGGATGGACCTGGAGGGTATTATGTGAAGTGAAATAAACCAGAGGGAGAAAGTCAAACACCACACGGTGTTTGTGATCTCACTCATAAGTAGAAGATAAAAACAATGACAAACGCACACAGAGCCACGGAGACTGGATTGGTGGTCACCAGAGGGGGAGGGGGGAGGGGAGAGAGCCAAAGGGGTGATGAGGCTCACATGTGAGGTGACGGACTATCATTAGTTTTCGGGTGGTGAACACGATGTAATCCACACAGAATTCGAAATACATTACAACGTACCTCTGAAAGCTACATAATGTTAGAATCCGCTGTTACTGCAATAAAATAAAATAAAATAAAATAGAGAAGTGTTGGAGCCTCAAGAGGCTAACAGGCTTTTGAAAAGTTATTCTAGGGATTTGTATGGCTTAGCTCAGGGCGGCACACACCAGCCTGAGACACAGCTGTGACATAGCCCCTAACTTCAACTAAACTCTATTCCGCCTGGAGGGAAATCAAAACTACTGTAATCATAATTGATTGAAGGCTTCACTTTGTGCCAGATCCTGTGCCGACTGCTTTGCACCAACTGTCTCATTTAATCCTCACATCCAAAAGGCAGGTTACCGTTATTCTCCCCATTTTCAAGGTGAGGAGGCGGAAGCAGAAAGATGGCCATCTGCCTGGAATTCACACAAGGCTTCTCTAGGTAATGACACGACTTTTGGACAAGATTTAAAGGTTTAACACATTCCAGTGAAGACGCAGATCCCAGTATCACAGAACGTGAAAAACACTGAGTCCTGCCACATGTATTAAAACACTAACTATGGATCCTCACAATCTCTTGGCCTGTTTTTTCAGAGGAGGGAAAACCCAGGGTGAAAACCCGTTGAGGAGATGTCTGCAGATGAGGACTAGGTCTGGTCTTTAAAGCCGGGAACTATCCCAGTAGATTCGGAGTCAGTGGGTCCAGAGTAGGCGTCGAGCGTCTCCGTTCTTTGAAAAAGCCCCACAGGCTACACTTCCGTGCCCTTGGAGTTGGGAAGTACAGTCAGGCCCTACATCGGGACGTTTCAGTCAACAACGGGGGTCCCATAAGATTAGTCCCATAGAGCCTAGGTGTGTAGGAGGCTCTGCCGTGTAGGTTTATGAACTCCGTGGTGCTTGCACGATCACGCGATTGCCTGACCGTGACGCACTCCTCACAGCTTAGCCCCACTGTTAAGCAAAGCATGACTGCACTGCCTTAGATTCTCCACGGTTCCAGACCCTGCGCTGTTTAGATGACTGCACACGCAGAGGGCACCGTGTCTGAGGCAGAGAGCGGCTGGAATCACAACAGCTCTCGACGGAGAGTCAAGGAAAGGCGTGCTCTGCTTACACGACTCTCTACTTTTCTCTGTGTCTGAACTATTTTACAGCTAATCTACTTTTTTTAACCAAGCAGCTGTGCCAAAAGAATGTTACCAAGCAATACTAAACAAACCAATATCAACCATACATATTAAATAAGCCTAACCCTACTAGGCTACGGAAAAGGCTTTTATTTCCCTGGGATAATTTGGACAGCATTAGATTCTTTTACCAAGAGCAGCCAAGTCGAGGGAGATTATTTCTAAGTCCACAGTGCTGCAGATGCGGTCAGTAGCAACCGCAAGCTGGAAAGGAAACAAAGTTGGGTGTAATCCATTCCAGTTCACACGTTTCACCAGGGACAGCCTCCAAGCCTTGAATACTTATGTACGCATTTATCCATTTCTTTAACCAACCACTACTAACGCCTACCAAAGGCCAGACACTGCTCGAAGTACTTTACGGATGTGAAATATCCTCTAACCTTTACGCTCGCCTACGGAGTGTGTATGATAATCATCCCCGTTCTACAGATCAGGAAACTGACACGCAGAATGGTACAGTAACTTGCCCAAGTTCACACAGCCCGTAGGCGGCAGAGCCAGGACCCATTTGACAGAGTCTGGCCCCAGAGTCCACGTGCTGAATCACCACGCTTAGTCTCCAAAAACCTGTAGAAAGCGCCAGGCTTAATCGAAAAGTTTTGTTTTCCCCACCCCAGCCTACAGTCCCTACGCGGCCCCAGTCTCCAGGGCATTCTTTCAGCTCCTCTGACAGGCCATGCTCCTCCCTTGCCCTGTCCCAACACTCTCCCGCACAAGTCCTCCTTTTCTTTTAGGCATCCGCTCTCGGCTTCCACATCACTGCCTAAGTCACAAGGTCTAACAGTAAATGCTGCATTTCTCAGCACTCAACACAAAATTGCTTTTACGTACCTCCTAGGTAATTAGTTGCTGCCTGTCTGTCCTTTCCAACTAGGCTGTGAGGTCCCGTACGTCAAACAGCCTGTCAGTCTTGCTCACCAAGTGTCCAGACCACTGGACACGCACCGACCAGAGGAAAGGAAGGACCGGTCCCCAAGTCAACTCTCCAGACTTTCTGTGGAAGGAGGGAACGAACGGAGCACCCTCGAGCCTCACGCTTTCTTTGCCAGACTTTCAAGTGTGGGACACATACCTGTGCTCACAATGCTCCCCGGACAGACCCCACTGCACCCCTATCAGGTAGACCTCTGCACAGGCAAGGCCTTTGGAAAGCACCGGCTCTGCACACAAATATTATGTGGCCCTCGACAGGCCACTTCCCCTGAACCGGCCTGAGCTTCAGGGCCACAAGAGGCTTCGTGAAGACCCCAACGGAACGTAGCCTCGAAAAGAGGGAGACCTGCACTCCTCAGAACGCATGGAGACCAGTGTCGTTACCGACGTCGCGTCTGTCCTTCCAAGAAGCCAAGACCACGGGTGCCGCTTCAGCGCCCGACTCCCGGGCACCGCATCCCCAGGCTGGCCCCTGGGCAGGTGCCCGGCACACACCGCCCGTTCCACGAACGCGTGAAGGGCACGAAGAGACCCCCTCGCTCCCCGCGCCGCACAGCTGTCCCGCCACCTGACGGGCACCTCTCGGCGCACAAGCCTATTCCTCAGGGACACGCTCGCCTCCCACCAGCCCCCAGGCCCACGCCCCCAGGTACCTCTCCCAGACGGAATCCTCTTCGCAGGCGCCCTGGTCGTCCGTGTCCGGCAGGCAGGAAGAGCGGGAGCTGAAGGACGGCCTCCTCAGGCTAGCGGCCGGCCGTGGCTGTGGAAGGCCCGGGCTGCTGTGCCCAGCGGGGACACGGAGCGGCGTCCACGGACGCCGGGGCAACGGACGAGCCCGGCCCGGGAGAGAGCAGCAGAGCGCGGCCGGACTCCGCCGGGCTCGGCTCTGGGCAGGCAGGCGCGGCTGGCCGACGCCTCCCCGGACGGCGGCCCAGCAGCCGCGCGCTCCCCGCGCGCGCCGCCGCCCCCACGCTCCCCGGCCGCTGCCCCGCCCCCCCTCCGGCGGTGGACTGCGGACAGCCACAGGGACACCCTCCTGGGAGAACTCCTGGGGCCCCGCCCACACGCTGCTTCGGCCCTCCGCGGAGCGGCCAGGTGCGCTGACAGGGACGCAGGGGCCCCGCTACGCTGGCTCTCGGGGGAACTGCAGCCTCCTCGGGTTTGACTTGAATGTCACACCCGAAACCATGCAACGCCCACAAGAAAGCATAGGCAGTATGCTCTTTGACATCAGTCTTAGCAGCCTAGTTTCAAGTACCACGTCTGACTGGGCAATGCAAACAAAACACAAAAGGAACAAATGGGACTACGTCAAAGTAAAAGAAATCTTCTGCACGGCAAAGGAAACCCTCCACAAACCTAACAGCTGGCAGAAGAGACTTGCAAACCATATATCGGATAAGGGGTTTCTAGCCCAAATACAGAAAGAACTCACACAGCTCAACAACAACAAAAATCAACAACCCAATTAAAAAGACGGGCAAAAGATCTGAGCAGTGATCTCTCCAAAGAAGACATGCGGATGGCCAACAGGCAAATGGAAAGGTGCTCAACATCATTAGCCATCAGAGAAAGGCAGATCAAAACTACAAGGAGAGGTCACCTTCCTCTGCTCAGAACGGCTCTAATTAACGACACAAGAGACAAGTGTGGGAGAGGATGGGGAGAGACGGCAACTCTCCTACACTGCTGCCGGGAGTGCAGACTGGTGCAGCCACTATGGAAAGCAGTATGGAGCATCCTCGGAAAAACTAAGAATCCGTCTACCATATATATGATCCAGCTAGCCCACGGCCGGGTATTTATCCAAAGCACTCGAAAACACCAATGCAGAAAGACACCTGCACCCCTAGGTTCACTGCAGCATTATTCACAACAGCCAGAACTTGGAAGCAACCTAGGTGCCCACCAAGGGAAGAATGGAGAAAGAAGACGTGGTATGTATACACAATGGAATGCTACTCAGCCCTAAGAAATGGTGAGCTCCGGCCATTTGTGACAACGTGGATGGACCTGGAGGGTATTATGTGAAGTGAAATAAACCAGAGGGAGAAAGTCAAACACCACACGGTGTTTGTGATCTCACTCATAAGTAGAAGATAAAAACAATGACAAACGCACACAGAGCCACGGAGACTGGATTGGTGGTCACCAGAGGGGGAGGGGGGAGGGGAGAGAGCCAAAGGGGTGATGAGGCTCACATGTGAGGTGACGGACTATCATTAGTTTTCGGGTGGTGAACACGATGTAATCCACACAGAATTCGAAATACATTACAACGTACCTCTGAAAGCTACATAATGTTAGAATCCGCTGTTACTGCAATAAAATAAAATAAAATAAAATAGAGAAGTGTTGGAGCCTCAAGAGGCTAACAGGCTTTTGAAAAGTTATTCTAGGGATTTGTATGGCTTAGCTCAGGGCGGCACACACCAGCCTGAGACACAGCTGTGACATAGCCCCTAACTTCAACTAAACTCTATTCCGCCTGGAGGGAAATCAAAACTACTGTAATCATAATTGATTGAAGGCTTCACTTTGTGCCAGATCCTGTGCCGACTGCTTTGCACCAACTGTCTCATTTAATCCTCACATCCAAAAGGCAGGTTACCGTTATTCTCCCCATTTTCAAGGTGAGGAGGCGGAAGCAGAAAGATGGCCATCTGCCTGGAATTCACACAAGGCTTCTCTAGGTAATGACATGACTTTTGGACAAGATTTAAAGGTTTAACACATTCCAGTGAAGACGCAGATCCCAGTATCACAGAACGTGAAAAACACTGAGTCCTGCCACATGTATTAAAACACTAACTATGGATCCTCACAATCTCTTGGCCTGTTTTTTCAGAGGAGGGAAAACCCAGGGTGAAAACCCGTTGAGGAGATGTCTGCAGATGAGGACTAGGTCTGGTCTTTAAAGCCGGGAACTATCCCAGTAGATTCGGAGTCAGTGGGTCCAGAGTAGGCGTCGAGCGTCTCCGTTCTTTGAAAAAGCCCCACAGGCTACACTTCCGTGCCCTTGGAGTTGGGAAGTACAGTCAGGCCCTACATCGGGACGTTTCAGTCAACAACGGGGGTCCCATAAGATTAGTCCCATAGAGCCTAGGTGTGTAGGAGGCTCTGCCGTGTAGGTTTATGAACTCCGTGGTGCTTGCACGATCACGCGATTGCCTGACCGTGACGCACTCCTCACAGCTTAGCCCCACTGTTAAGCAAAGCATGACTGCACTGCCTTAGATTCTCCACGGTTCCAGACCCTGCGCTGTTTAGATGACTGCACACGCAGAGGGCACCGTGTCTGAGGCAGAGAGCGGCTGGAATCACAACAGCTCTCGACGGAGAGTCAAGGAAAGGCGTGCTCTGCTTACACGACTCTCTACTTTTCTCTGTGTCTGAACTATTTTACAGCTAATCTACTTTTTTTAACCAAGCAGCTGTGCCAAAAGAATGTTACCAAGCAATACTAAACAAACCAATATCAACCATACATATTAAATAAGCCTAACCCTACTAGGCTACGGAAAAGGCTTTTATTTCCCTGGGATAATTTGGACAGCATTAGATTCTTTTACCAAGAGCAGCCAAGTCGAGGGAGATTATTTCTAAGTCCACAGTGCTGCAGATGCGGTCAGTAGCAACCGCAAGCTGGAAAGGAAACAAAGTTGGGTGTAATCCATTCCAGTTCACACGTTTCACCAGGGACAGCCTCCAAGCCTTGAATACTTATGTACGCATTTATCCATTTCTTTAACCAACCACTACTAACGCCTACCAAAGGCCAGACACTGCTCGAAGTACTTTACGGATGTGAAATATCCTCTAACCTTTACGCTCGCCTACGGAGTGTGTATGATAATCATCCCCGTTCTACAGATCAGGAAACTGACACGCAGAATGGTACAGTAACTTGCCCAAGTTCACACAGCCCGTAGGCGGCAGAGCCAGGACCCATTTGACAGAGTCTGGCCCCAGAGTCCACGTGCTGAATCACCACGCTTAGTCTCCAAAAACCTGTAGAAAGCGCCAGGCTTAATCGAAAAGTTTTGTTTTCCCCACCCCAGCCTACAGTCCCTACGCGGCCCCAGTCTCCAGGGCATTCTTTCAGCTCCTCTGACAGGCCATGCTCCTCCCTTGCCCTGTCCCAACACTCTCCCGCACAAGTCCTCCTTTTCTTTTAGGCATCCGCTCTCGGCTTCCACATCACTGCCTAAGTCACAAGGTCTAACAGTAAATGCTGCATTTCTCAGCACTCAACACAAAATTGCTTTTACGTACCTCCTAGGTAATTAGTTGCTGCCTGTCTGTCCTTTCCAACTAGGCTGTGAGGTCCCGTACGTCAAACAGCCTGTCAGTCTTGCTCACCAAGTGTCCAGACCACTGGACACGCACCGACCAGAGGAAAGGAAGGACCGGTCCCCAAGTCAACTCTCCAGACTTTCTGTGGAAGGAGGGAACGAACGGAGCACCCTCGAGCCTCACGCTTTCTTTGCCAGACTTTCAAGTGTGGGACACATACCTGTGCTCACAATGCTCCCCGGACAGACCCCACTGCACCCCTATCAGGTAGACCTCTGCACAGGCAAGGCCTTTGGAAAGCACCGGCTCTGCACACAAATATTATGTGGCCCTCGACAGGCCACTTCCCCTGAACCGGCCTGAGCTTCAGGGCCACAAGAGGCTTCGTGAAGACCCCAACGGAACGTAGCCTCGAAAAGAGGGAGACCTGCACTCCTCAGAACGCATGGAGACCAGTGTCGTTACCGACGTCGCGTCTGTCCTTCCAAGAAGCCAAGACCACGGGTGCCGCTTCAGCGCCCGACTCCCGGGCACCGCATCCCCAGGCTGGCCCCTGGGCAGGTGCCCGGCACACACCGCCCGTTCCACGAACGCGTGAAGGGCACGAAGAGACCCCCTCGCTCCCCGCGCCGCACAGCTGTCCCGCCACCTGACGGGCACCTCTCGGCGCACAAGCCTATTCCTCAGGGACACGCTCGCCTCCCACCAGCCCCCAGGCCCACGCCCCCAGGTACCTCTCCCAGACGGAATCCTCTTCGCAGGCGCCCTGGTCGTCCGTGTCCGGCAGGCAGGAAGAGCGGGAGCTGAAGGACGGCCTCCTCAGGCTAGCGGCCGGCCGTGGCTGTGGAAGGCCCGGGCTGCTGTGCCCAGCGGGGACACGGAGCGGCGTCCACGGACGCCGGGGCAACGGACGAGCCCGGCCCGGGAGAGAGCAGCAGAGCGCGGCCGGACTCCGCCGGGCTCGGCTCTGGGCAGGCAGGCGCGGCTGGCCGACGCCTCCCCGGACGGCGGCCCAGCAGCCGCGCGCTCCCCGCGCGCGCCGCCGCCCCCACGCTCCCCGGCCGCTGCCCCGCCCCCCCTCCGGCGGTGGACTGCGGACAGCCACAGGGACACCCTCCTGGGAGAACTCCTGGGGCCCCGCCCACACGCTGCTTCGGCCCTCCGCGGAGCGGCCAGGTGCGCTGACAGGGACGCAGGGGCCCCGCTACGCTGGCTCTCGGGGGAACTGCAGCCTCCTCGGGTTTGACTTGAATGTCACACCCGAAACCATGCAACGCCCACAAGAAAGCATAGGCAGTATGCTCTTTGACATCAGTCTTAGCAGCCTAGTTTCAAGTACCACGTCTGACTGGGCAATGCAAACAAAACACAAAAGGAACAAATGGGACTACGTCAAAGTAAAAGAAATCTTCTGCACGGCAAAGGAAACCCTCCACAAAACCAAAACACAACCTAACAGCTGGCAGAAGAGACTTGCAAACCATATATCGGATAAGGGGTTTCTAGCCCAAATACAGAAAGAACTCACACAGCTCAACAACAACAAAAATCAACAACCCAATTAAAAAGACGGGCAAAAGATCTGAGCAGTGATCTCTCCAAAGAAGACATGCGGATGGCCAACAGGCAAATGGAAAGGTGCTCAACATCATTAGCCATCAGAGAAAGGCAGATCAAAACTACAAGGAGAGGTCACCTTCCTCTGCTCAGAACGGCTCTAATTAACGACACAAGAGACAAGTGTGGGAGAGGATGGGGAGAGACGGCAACTCTCCTACACTGCTGCCGGGAGTGCAGACTGGTGCAGCCACTATGGAAAGCAGTATGGAGCATCCTCGGAAAAACTAAGAATCCGTCTACCATATATATGATCCAGCTAGCCCACGGCCGGGTATTTATCCAAAGCACTCGAAAACACCAATGCAGAAAGACACCTGCACCCCTAGGTTCACTGCAGCATTATTCACAACAGCCAGAACTTGGAAGCAACCTAGGTGCCCACCAAGGGAAGAATGGAGAAAGAAGACGTGGTATGTATACACAATGGAATGCTACTCAGCCCTAAGAAATGGTGAGCTCCGGCCATTTGTGACAACGTGGATGGACCTGGAGGGTATTATGTGAAGTGAAATAAACCAGAGGGAGAAAGTCAAACACCACACGGTGTTTGTGATCTCACTCATAAGTAGAAGATAAAAACAATGACAAACGCACACAGAGCCACGGAGACTGGATTGGTGGTCACCAGAGGGGGAGGGGGGAGGGGAGAGAGCCAAAGGGGTGATGAGGCTCACATGTGAGGTGACGGACTATCATTAGTTTTCGGGTGGTGAACACGATGTAATCCACACAGAATTCGAAATACATTACAACGTACCTCTGAAAGCTACATAATGTTAGAATCCGCTGTTACTGCAATAAAATAAAATAAAATAAAATAGAGAAGTGTTGGAGCCTCAAGAGGCTAACAGGCTTTTGAAAAGTTATTCTAGGGATTTGTATGGCTTAGCTCAGGGCGGCACACACCAGCCTGAGACACAGCTGTGACATAGCCCCTAACTTCAACTAAACTCTATTCCGCCTGGAGGGAAATCAAAACTACTGTAATCATAATTGATTGAAGGCTTCACTTTGTGCCAGATCCTGTGCCGACTGCTTTGCACCAACTGTCTCATTTAATCCTCACATCCAAAAGGCAGGTTACCGTTATTCTCCCCATTTTCAAGGTGAGGAGGCGGAAGCAGAAAGATGGCCATCTGCCTGGAATTCACACAAGGCTTCTCTAGGTAATGACACGACTTTTGGACAAGATTTAAAGGTTTAACACATTCCAGTGAAGACGCAGATCCCAGTATCACAGAACGTGAAAAACACTGAGTCCTGCCACATGTATTAAAACACTAACTATGGATCCTCACAATCTCTTGGCCTGTTTTTTCAGAGGAGGGAAAACCCAGGGTGAAAACCCGTTGAGGAGATGTCTGCAGATGAGGACTAGGTCTGGTCTTTAAAGCCGGGAACTATCCCAGTAGATTCGGAGTCAGTGGGTCCAGAGTAGGCGTCGAGCGTCTCCGTTCTTTGAAAAAGCCCCACAGGCTACACTTCCGTGCCCTTGGAGTTGGGAAGTACAGTCAGGCCCTACATCGGGACGTTTCAGTCAACAACGGGGGTCCCATAAGATTAGTCCCATAGAGCCTAGGTGTGTAGGAGGCTCTGCCGTGTAGGTTTATGAACTCCGTGGTGCTTGCACGATCACGCGATTGCCTGACCGTGACGCACTCCTCACAGCTTAGCCCCACTGTTAAGCAAAGCATGACTGCACTGCCTTAGATTCTCCACGGTTCCAGACCCTGCGCTGTTTAGATGACTGCACACGCAGAGGGCACCGTGTCTGAGGCAGAGAGCGGCTGGAATCACAACAGCTCTCGACGGAGAGTCAAGGAAAGGCGTGCTCTGCTTACACGACTCTCTACTTTTCTCTGTGTCTGAACTATTTTACAGCTAATCTACTTTTTTTAACCAAGCAGCTGTGCCAAAAGAATGTTACCAAGCAATACTAAACAAACCAATATCAACCATACATATTAAATAAGCCTAACCCTACTAGGCTACGGAAAAGGCTTTTATTTCCCTGGGATAATTTGGACAGCATTAGATTCTTTTACCAAGAGCAGCCAAGTCGAGGGAGATTATTTCTAAGTCCACAGTGCTGCAGATGCGGTCAGTAGCAACCGCAAGCTGGAAAGGAAACAAAGTTGGGTGTAATCCATTCCAGTTCACACGTTTCACCAGGGACAGCCTCCAAGCCTTGAATACTTATGTACGCATTTATCCATTTCTTTAACCAACCACTACTAACGCCTACCAAAGGCCAGACACTGCTCGAAGTACTTTACGGATGTGAAATATCCTCTAACCTTTACGCTCGCCTACGGAGTGTGTATGATAATCATCCCCGTTCTACAGATCAGGAAACTGACACGCAGAATGGTACAGTAACTTGCCCAAGTTCACACAGCCCGTAGGCGGCAGAGCCAGGACCCATTTGACAGAGTCTGGCCCCAGAGTCCACGTGCTGAATCACCACGCTTAGTCTCCAAAAACCTGTAGAAAGCGCCAGGCTTAATCGAAAAGTTTTGTTTTCCCCACCCCAGCCTACAGTCCCTACGCGGCCCCAGTCTCCAGGGCATTCTTTCAGCTCCTCTGACAGGCCATGCTCCTCCCTTGCCCTGTCCCAACACTCTCCCGCACAAGTCCTCCTTTTCTTTTAGGCATCCGCTCTCGGCTTCCACATCACTGCCTAAGTCACAAGGTCTAACAGTAAATGCTGCATTTCTCAGCACTCAACACAAAATTGCTTTTACGTACCTCCTAGGTAATTAGTTGCTGCCTGTCTGTCCTTTCCAACTAGGCTGTGAGGTCCCGTACGTCAAACAGCCTGTCAGTCTTGCTCACCAAGTGTCCAGACCACTGGACACGCACCGACCAGAGGAAAGGAAGGACCGGTCCCCAAGTCAACTCTCCAGACTTTCTGTGGAAGGAGGGAACGAACGGAGCACCCTCGAGCCTCACGCTTTCTTTGCCAGACTTTCAAGTGTGGGACACATACCTGTGCTCACAATGCTCCCCGGACAGACCCCACTGCACCCCTATCAGGTAGACCTCTGCACAGGCAAGGCCTTTGGAAAGCACCGGCTCTGCACACAAATATTATGTGGCCCTCGACAGGCCACTTCCCCTGAACCGGCCTGAGCTTCAGGGCCACAAGAGGCTTCGTGAAGACCCCAACGGAACGTAGCCTCGAAAAGAGGGAGACCTGCACTCCTCAGAACGCATGGAGACCAGTGTCGTTACCGACGTCGCGTCTGTCCTTCCAAGAAGCCAAGACCACGGGTGCCGCTTCAGCGCCCGACTCCCGGGCACCGCATCCCCAGGCTGGCCCCTGGGCAGGTGCCCGGCACACACCGCCCGTTCCACGAACGCGTGAAGGGCACGAAGAGACCCCCTCGCTCCCCGCGCCGCACAGCTGTCCCGCCACCTGACGGGCACCTCTCGGCGCACAAGCCTATTCCTCAGGGACACGCTCGCCTCCCACCAGCCCCCAGGCCCACGCCCCCAGGTACCTCTCCCAGACGGAATCCTCTTCGCAGGCGCCCTGGTCGTCCGTGTCCGGCAGGCAGGAAGAGCGGGAGCTGAAGGACGGCCTCCTCAGGCTAGCGGCCGGCCGTGGCTGTGGAAGGCCCGGGCTGCTGTGCCCAGCGGGGACACGGAGCGGCGTCCACGGACGCCGGGGCAACGGACGAGCCCGGCCCGGGAGAGAGCAGCAGAGCGCGGCCGGACTCCGCCGGGCTCGGCTCTGGGCAGGCAGGCGCGGCTGGCCGACGCCTCCCCGGACGGCGGCCCAGCAGCCGCGCGCTCCCCGCGCGCGCCGCCGCCCCCACGCTCCCCGGCCGCTGCCCCGCCCCCCCTCCGGCGGTGGACTGCGGACAGCCACAGGGACACCCTCCTGGGAGAACTCCTGGGGCCCCGCCCACACGCTGCTTCGGCC
Organism: Equus caballus; assembly: GCF_041296265.1. Lineage (NCBI taxonomy): Eukaryota > Metazoa > Chordata > Mammalia > Perissodactyla > Equidae > Equus > Equus caballus. Next base: position 715,304 of record NW_027222395.1, read on the forward strand.
CTCCGCGGAGCGGCCAGGTGCGCTGACAGGGACGCAGGGGCCCCGCTACGCTGGCTCTCGGGGGAACTGCAGCCTCCTCGGGTTTGACTTGAATGTCACACCCGAAACCATGCAACGCCCACAAGAAAGCATAGGCAGTATGCTCTTTGACATCAGTCTTAGCAGCCTAGTTTCAAGTACCACGTCTGACTGGGCAATGCAAACAAAACACAAAAGGAACAAATGGGACTACGTCAAAGTAAAAGAAATCTTCTGCACGGCAAAGGAAACCCTCCACAAAACCAAAACACAACCTAACAGCTGGCAGAAGAGACTTGCAAACCATATATCGGATAAGGGGTTTCTAGCCCAAATACAGAAAGAACTCACACAGCTCAACAACAACAAAAATCAACAACCCAATTAAAAAGACGGGCAAAAGATCTGAGCAGTGATCTCTCCAAAGAAGACATGCGGATGGCCAACAGGCAAATGGAAAGGTGCTCAACATCATTAGCCATCAGAGAAAGGCAGATCAAAACTACAAGGAGAGGTCACCTTCCTCTGCTCAGAACGGCTCTAATTAACGACACAAGAGACAAGTGTGGGAGAGGATGGGGAGAGACGGCAACTCTCCTACACTGCTGCCGGGAGTGCAGACTGGTGCAGCCACTATGGAAAGCAGTATGGAGCATCCTCGGAAAAACTAAGAATCCGTCTACCATATATATGATCCAGCTAGCCCACGGCCGGGTATTTATCCAAAGCACTCGAAAACACCAATGCAGAAAGACACCTGCACCCCTAGGTTCACTGCAGCATTATTCACAACAGCCAGAACTTGGAAGCAACCTAGGTGCCCACCAAGGGAAGAATGGAGAAAGAAGACGTGGTATGTATACACAATGGAATGCTACTCAGCCCTAAGAAATGGTGAGCTCCGGCCATTTGTGACAACGTGGATGGACCTGGAGGGTATTATGTGAAGTGAAATAAACCAGAGGGAGAAAGTCAAACACCACACGGTGTTTGTGATCTCACTCATAAGTAGAAGATAAAAACAATGACAAACGCACACAGAGCCACGGAGACTGGATTGGTGGTCACCAGAGGGGGAGGGGGGAGGGGAGAGAGCCAAAGGGGTGATGAGGCTCACATGTGAGGTGACGGACTATCATTAGTTTTCGGGTGGTGAACACGATGTAATCCACACAGAATTCGAAATACATTACAACGTACCTCTGAAAGCTACATAATGTTAGAATCCGCTGTTACTGCAATAAAATAAAATAAAATAAAATAGAGAAGTGTTGGAGCCTCAAGAGGCTAACAGGCTTTTGAAAAGTTATTCTAGGGATTTGTATGGCTTAGCTCAGGGCGGCACACACCAGCCTGAGACACAGCTGTGACATAGCCCCTAACTTCAACTAAACTCTATTCCGCCTGGAGGGAAATCAAAACTACTGTAATCATAATTGATTGAAGGCTTCACTTTGTGCCAGATCCTGTGCCGACTGCTTTGCACCAACTGTCTCATTTAATCCTCACATCCAAAAGGCAGGTTACCGTTATTCTCCCCATTTTCAAGGTGAGGAGGCGGAAGCAGAAAGATGGCCATCTGCCTGGAATTCACACAAGGCTTCTCTAGGTAATGACACGACTTTTGGACAAGATTTAAAGGTTTAACACATTCCAGTGAAGACGCAGATCCCAGTATCACAGAACGTGAAAAACACTGAGTCCTGCCACATGTATTAAAACACTAACTATGGATCCTCACAATCTCTTGGCCTGTTTTTTCAGAGGAGGGAAAACCCAGGGTGAAAACCCGTTGAGGAGATGTCTGCAGATGAGGACTAGGTCTGGTCTTTAAAGCCGGGAACTATCCCAGTAGATTCGGAGTCAGTGGGTCCAGAGTAGGCGTCGAGCGTCTCCGTTCTTTGAAAAAGCCCCACAGGCTACACTTCCGTGCCCTTGGAGTTGGGAAGTACAGTCAGGCCCTACATCGGGACGTTTCAGTCAACAACGGGGGTCCCATAAGATTAGTCCCATAGAGCCTAGGTGTGTAGGAGGCTCTGCCGTGTAGGTTTATGAACTCCGTGGTGCTTGCACGATCACGCGATTGCCTGACCGTGACGCACTCCTCACAGCTTAGCCCCACTGTTAAGCAAAGCATGACTGCACTGCCTTAGATTCTCCACGGTTCCAGACCCTGCGCTGTTTAGATGACTGCACACGCAGAGGGCACCGTGTCTGAGGCAGAGAGCGGCTGGAATCACAACAGCTCTCGACGGAGAGTCAAGGAAAGGCGTGCTCTGCTTACACGACTCTCTACTTTTCTCTGTGTCTGAACTATTTTACAGCTAATCTACTTTTTTTAACCAAGCAGCTGTGCCAAAAGAATGTTACCAAGCAATACTAAACAAACCAATATCAACCATACATATTAAATAAGCCTAACCCTACTAGGCTACGGAAAAGGCTTTTATTTCCCTGGGATAATTTGGACAGCATTAGATTCTTTTACCAAGAGCAGCCAAGTCGAGGGAGATTATTTCTAAGTCCACAGTGCTGCAGATGCGGTCAGTAGCAACCGCAAGCTGGAAAGGAAACAAAGTTGGGTGTAATCCATTCCAGTTCACACGTTTCACCAGGGACAGCCTCCAAGCCTTGAATACTTATGTACGCATTTATCCATTTCTTTAACCAACCACTACTAACGCCTACCAAAGGCCAGACACTGCTCGAAGTACTTTACGGATGTGAAATATCCTCTAACCTTTACGCTCGCCTACGGAGTGTGTATGATAATCATCCCCGTTCTACAGATCAGGAAACTGACACGCAGAATGGTACAGTAACTTGCCCAAGTTCACACAGCCCGTAGGCGGCAGAGCCAGGACCCATTTGACAGAGTCTGGCCCCAGAGTCCACGTGCTGAATCACCACGCTTAGTCTCCAAAAACCTGTAGAAAGCGCCAGGCTTAATCGAAAAGTTTTGTTTTCCCCACCCCAGCCTACAGTCCCTACGCGGCCCCAGTCTCCAGGGCATTCTTTCAGCTCCTCTGACAGGCCATGCTCCTCCCTTGCCCTGTCCCAACACTCTCCCGCACAAGTCCTCCTTTTCTTTTAGGCATCCGCTCTCGGCTTCCACATCACTGCCTAAGTCACAAGGTCTAACAGTAAATGCTGCATTTCTCAGCACTCAACACAAAATTGCTTTTACGTACCTCCTAGGTAATTAGTTGCTGCCTGTCTGTCCTTTCCAACTAGGCTGTGAGGTCCCGTACGTCAAACAGCCTGTCAGTCTTGCTCACCAAGTGTCCAGACCACTGGACACGCACCGACCAGAGGAAAGGAAGGACCGGTCCCCAAGTCAACTCTCCAGACTTTCTGTGGAAGGAGGGAACGAACGGAGCACCCTCGAGCCTCACGCTTTCTTTGCCAGACTTTCAAGTGTGGGACACATACCTGTGCTCACAATGCTCCCCGGACAGACCCCACTGCACCCCTATCAGGTAGACCTCTGCACAGGCAAGGCCTTTGGAAAGCACCGGCTCTGCACACAAATATTATGTGGCCCTCGACAGGCCACTTCCCCTGAACCGGCCTGAGCTTCAGGGCCACAAGAGGCTTCGTGAAGACCCCAACGGAACGTAGCCTCGAAAAGAGGGAGACCTGCACTCCTCAGAACGCATGGAGACCAGTGTCGTTACCGACGTCGCGTCTGTCCTTCCAAGAAGCCAAGACCACGGGTGCCGCTTCAGCGCCCGACTCCCGGGCACCGCATCCCCAGGCTGGCCCCTGGGCAGGTGCCCGGCACACACCGCCCGTTCCACGAACGCGTGAAGGGCACGAAGAGACCCCCTCGCTCCCCGCGCCGCACAGCTGTCCCGCCACCTGACGGGCACCTCTCGGCGCACAAGCCTATTCCTCAGGGACACGCTCGCCTCCCACCAGCCCCCAGGCCCACGCCCCCAGGTACCTCTCCCAGACGGAATCCTCTTCGCAGGCGCCCTGGTCGTCCGTGTCCGGCAGGCAGGAAGAGCGGGAGCTGAAGGACGGCCTCCTCAGGCTAGCGGCCGGCCGTGGCTGTGGAAGGCCCGGGCTGCTGTGCCCAGCGGGGACACGGAGCGGCGTCCACGGACGCCGGGGCAACGGACGAGCCCGGCCCGGGAGAGAGCAGCAGAGCGCGGCCGGACTCCGCCGGGCTCGGCTCTGGGCAGGCAGGCGCGGCTGGCCGACGCCTCCCCGGACGGCGGCCCAGCAGCCGCGCGCTCCCCGCGCGCGCCGCCGCCCCCACGCTCCCCGGCCGCTGCCCCGCCCCCCCTCCGGCGGTGGACTGCGGACAGCCACAGGGACACCCTCCTGGGAGAACTCCTGGGGCCCCGCCCACACGCTGCTTCGGCCCTCCGCGGAGCGGCCAGGTGCGCTGACAGGGACGCAGGGGCCCCGCTACGCTGGCTCTCGGGGGAACTGCAGCCTCCTCGGGTTTGACTTGAATGTCACACCCGAAACCATGCAACGCCCACAAGAAAGCATAGGCAGTATGCTCTTTGACATCAGTCTTAGCAGCCTAGTTTCAAGTACCACGTCTGACTGGGCAATGCAAACAAAACACAAAAGGAACAAATGGGACTACGTCAAAGTAAAAGAAATCTTCTGCACGGCAAAGGAAACCCTCCACAAAACCAAAACACAACCTAACAGCTGGCAGAAGAGACTTGCAAACCATATATCGGATAAGGGGTTTCTAGCCCAAATACAGAAAGAACTCACACAGCTCAACAACAACAAAAATCAACAACCCAATTAAAAAGACGGGCAAAAGATCTGAGCAGTGATCTCTCCAAAGAAGACATGCGGATGGCCAACAGGCAAATGGAAAGGTGCTCAACATCATTAGCCATCAGAGAAAGGCAGATCAAAACTACAAGGAGAGGTCACCTTCCTCTGCTCAGAACGGCTCTAATTAACGACACAAGAGACAAGTGTGGGAGAGGATGGGGAGAGACGGCAACTCTCCTACACTGCTGCTGGGAGTGCAGACTGGTGCAGCCACTATGGAAAGCAGTATGGAGCATCCTCGGAAAAACTAAGAATCCATCTACCATATATATGATCCAGCTAGCCCACGGCTGGGTATTTATCCAAAGCACTCGAAAACACCAATGCAGAAAGACACCTGCACCCCTAGGTTCACTGCAGCATTATTCACAACAGCCAGAACTTGGAAGCAACCTAGGTGCCCACCAAGGGAAGAATGGAGAAAGAAGACGTGGTATGTATACACAATCTACTCAGCCCTAAGAAATGATGAGATCCGGCCATTTGTGACAACGTGGATGGACCTTGAGGGTATTATGTGAAGTGAAATAAATCAGAGGGAGAAAGTCAAACACCGTGTGATCTCACTCATAAGTAGAAGTGAAAAACAATGACAACCACACACAGAACATCGGAGATTGGATTGGTGGTTACCAGAGGGGAAGGGGGAGGGGAGAGAGCCAAAGGGGCGATGAGGCTCACGTGTGAGGTGACGGACTATAATTAGTTTTCTGGTAGTCAGAAGGTTGCAAGTTCAAATCACGTCGGGGTCAAGGTTGTGACTTCTCTTTGGCAACCGATGTAAATTTTGTCTGGCACCTCCCAACGTCGGACTGTCTCTTACCTTTTCTTTACTCCCAAGGGAGTTCTTGTGAACAACTCTGCGATGGACAGGCACCTAAGCTCGACGGTAAGGATGACCTAGAAGGGAAGAAAAACCCAGACGATCTGAAATTTAGATTGTTATGTTCATTTCCTTATCTTGGCTGTGCTTCAGATATGACATGGAAACAGGGCATGAGGAGACTTTGTTAATGAATTTACCCTGGTGTGAAAGTGGTTTTATTGGGTCCCCAAATGGATATGGCATGGTGTCCCTGAGTGGATATTTTTGTCACCTTGACGAAGAAGTTAGTTTCCCAATTCTCTTCTCCTCCTCCCACCCCTCACACACACACAAAAACACACACACACATTTTTCACACTTTGAGCTTCCTTTGTCAAAAGCCCCTGAACACTGTGGTTAAAGGGAAAATACCGTGAAGCTGATGAACAATTTATGTTGAGGGTGCGGTCCTTGAACTCTCTGAGAGTGGAAAATTATCCTGACGTTTACCTCCTTTTTACTTAGGATTCATCTAATTGCGTCTCTCCAATAGGACTATGAAACAATCAAGTTCCAGATACAAACCAGTTGTCGTAACCTGAGAACGAGGAAAAACCCAAGTTTGCAGAAATGGAGATCTTTGTGGCTTTGTCAGGATTAAGCTTTCACTGCGTCAGCCTCACTCCCCATTCAGTTTAAAACCTGTCCTTTGCTGAGCTTAAAGAAATAATATAAAGGCTCTTCTAGGTACGGTTTTTAAAAGGCACAATTGATGAAATCTTCAAATCGACAGCATAGCACTTGCTTTGAGGTCCAAGTGATTTGAACACCCAACCTTCGGGTCCAAAGTCAGATGTGCTAACACTGTGCCAGGAAGTCACAGACACCAACCCTTTTCATATATTTAACGTATGCTAATTTCTCAGTTGCCAAGTTCGGTGTTTACTATCTATGTGTCCGGACAGTTTGGGATTCCTTCTAGGCTCCTTGTCCTTTCATCAGGAGGATGTACAAAAGCAAGATGAAAAGGTGGGAAAAGTAGAGAAAAACTTAGAGCAGACTTGTGGATGGGGGCTCAGGGAATACTTGCCTTTAGCAACCGCAAACAACAAGCTCTTCCTGGGGCTTTTGAGGCTCTGGCTACGCTCTGAGCTGGTCCCGCCCTTTTTCCAGGACTTCTGGTTCCAGCTGCCATTGAGGTTTACTCAGAAGGAATGTGAGGTGGGATGGGGAGAGTTCCCTTTGGCAAGGGAGCATCCTAAGGACCAGCAGGCGCCTGGGGGAATTTCTACCCATGGGGGAAATGGGAGAGGAGCCAATGGAAGCAAACGCTTGGAGTCGTTTGTCTTCCCGGGAGCGGGTGTTTGGGAGCAGCCTGGGTTCTTAGCTGGAGCCCTGTCCTATTTGGGGGACACAAAGTGGCCTGGGGACCCAACCTGTCCACTCCCTCCCTTCCTACCTTCACGTTCCTGAGAATGGCCTGCAGGACTGACTCCCCATGTCATCTGCCCAGGGACGGTCATGCTTGACCCTCCCTCCCTCCCTCCCATCCCTATGTTCAGATGCCTGGAATTTAGCTGGAGCTCTGAGCGTCCCAGGTCTTCTGTAAAGAGAAACGTGGGCGCTGCTGTGGGAATGGGCTCTCTGTGTGGTGGCTCCGCTTCTGAAGGTTTTCTTCTCTTTAGAGTGACCCTAAGAGCAGTTTTCCTAATTTGATTCCCAAACATTTCCATAATCCTAATAAGTCTCACATACACACACACAGACACACACACACACACACCATGTTCTAGGATGTCCAAGCACCGTTTTAGTTGCTGGCAACAGGTCAGAGAACAAACGAGACCCAGCTTTCAGGGAGGCATCAGTCTCAGAATGTACCTGAAGATATTTGACACCTGACAGGCACAACACATAGGGAAGCCTGAGGAGACGATGATGTCTGGATAGGGCTTCTCTTCCTTCTAGCCCTTCATACAAGAGTGTACTAGAGTCGCACCTATGAAGATGACTTTGGTTTTTCTCTATTTTATTTTATTTTATTTTAGCGTGTGTGTGAGTGAGGAAGATTGGCCCTGAGCTAAGATCTGTTGCCAATCTTCCTCTTTTTTTTTTCTCCCCAAAGCCCCAGTACATAGTTGTATATCCTACTTGTAAGTTAGTCCAGTTTTTCTACGTAGGATGCTGCCACAGCATGGCTTGACAGGTGGTGGGCAGGTCCACGCCCAGGATCCGAACAGGTGAAGCCCAGGCCACCGAAGCAGAGTGCTCGAACTTAACCACTATGTCACTGGCCGGCCCCTCTCTCTATTTTAAAAAGAGGATGATTGCTACTTTCTTTTCCTCTTAAAGAGTAAAATATGATTTTTTTAAATACAGGAAATTTGGAGGAGAAAAGTTAAAATTACCCATAATCAAACATCTCAGAGAAATCAAGGCTGTTGTGGTGATGTGCAGCTTCCCTCGTATTTTTCTATATCTGTATATCCTGAAACATTGCTTTCTTATAAAAAATTTTGTTGTACAACAATTTCCCCAGTAGTACTATACTGACAGGTATTACCTATACATTTAATGCGTATTTTCAAAACAGCTTTATGAAAGGAAGGAGGGAGGGAGGCAAGGAGGGAGGAAAGAAACTCAAGAGAGAAAGAAAAAGGTTTCCAACTGGCTACCCCAGTGGAGAGCCCAGTACACTTCCCATCGCAAAATCCTGTACAGCCAGATAGCCAGGAACCGCAACCAGTGTTGCCTTCCCAGGGTTCTTGGCTTACATTGAATATGGTCCATTCATTCCACATTTCTGGGTGCGGGACATTGAATTGGTTTCTTTTCCAGAAAATCTGAAAGATTCCTCATTTTAGTCATTTGGGTATTAGATCATTTGAAAAATGGAAATTTCCAAAACAATTAAGTTACACAACTTTTTTTTTTTACCCCCAAGAAAAGAGATTTCTGGTGTGAAGCATGTAGAAGCTTCTCTCATTAAAACCCCTGGAAAGAGGCGGCTGGGCCTTATCGGGGAGTCCATAAGCTGTGCTGGTTGTGGCTCCTCCCCCTAGTGAAATCCAGTTCTTCTTCCTCTTCTGCTTCGAGCCAAAAGCCCTGCACACTGTAGGGACTGAGAAGACATTGAAGCTACTTAGAGAGGAAGGAAAGCAACTCAACTCTAGCCAAGAAGAATGTGAAATTGCCCATGGTTGCAAGGGCTTCTAGGAGTGACCAACTGATTTCCTGGGCCCTTGGTTACCCACTAGCCTCGGAATCGTCAGGCTGAGAGCAGGTTCCAAGGTGTCCTTTAAGCTCTGCTAGTTTCAGCTCTGCACAGGTGGAGCGTCTGCAGCATTTTCTCCAACCCAGTGGGGCACAATTTGGGACACACTGCTGCTTTCTACATCAGGGCCATGGGCCACCTGACCCTCAGTTCTTGCCTCTGCAGAACCGAGATGCAGAAATCTTTGGTTTCTGGGACTGAGACACGGGTCCTTGATCCTCTTTAGCTACGTAAGGGGCTCCTGGATCCTCTGGAACTGTCCAGCAACTCACAGACAAGAAATGAAACTAGGGGTGGGATTCAGGGTTCTGGCCCAGAGTCTCCTGTTCTTCCAGTTGAGATGGGACTGAGTGAGGATGCCAACCCACTAGGATGAGCCTTGGGAGCAAAATTTAAGGGTGTGTCTAAAACCTCAGTAATCAACATCAATAATATTTTAGTTGTGATGAAATACACGCAACATAAAATTTTCCACTGGGACCATTTTCAAGTGTACGGTTCAGTGGCATTAAGTACATTCATACTGTCATGCAACCACCACTACCATCCATCCACACAACTCTTTGCATTTTGCAAAACTGAAACGAACTCTCCATTCCCCTCGGCCCTAGCCCCTGGCAACCACGCTTCTACTTTCTGTCTCTGTTTGGCTGCTCTAGGTGCTACTTTAGATACATGCTCACAAAAGTCCTGAGAAGGCCCTAGAATTTCATCTTTGGCTGATCTCCAGGCTCAGTGCAAGTGAAGCAAAGTGAAGGAAGTGGAGGCAGAATTGTAAATGAACGGAGTATTCAATGAAGACCCAGGCATAGAGCTAACCTGCAAAGAATGAGAGTTTCTCTCTCTCTCTTTTTGCCTCCTGACGTTCAAGAAATCTCTATCAAAACACTAGCTGAATGCAAGCTAAAGGAACAGAGACTTCAGAGACTACCCAGGACAAAGAATACAGACTTTACAAAAATAGTTTAGAAAAGACACTAAACAATCATCTGCAGCCTACAGCAAGCAACAGAAAAACCCTGAACGGGGGATGAATCAGATTTTCAGGGTTACCACATTCTACTATTAAAAAAATTCATTTTCAGCAAAATGTTGTGAAGCATGCAAAGAAATAAGAAAGATGATCCATTCATATAAATCAACAGAAATTCTTGATGAGCCTGAGTGTAGAAGCTTTATTTTACTCTATAATTATAGGGATATACTGGAGCCAGAATTTCTAACTTTTTAATTTTTAAAATTGTAATTCAGGGGCTGGCCTGGTGGCTTAGCGATTAAGTTCACATTGCTTTGCTTCAGCGGCCTGGGGTTTGCTGGTTCGGATCCCAGGCGCAGACATTGGCATCGCCCATCAGGTCATACTGTGGCAATGTCCCATATACAAAATAGAGGAAGATTGGCACAGATGTTAGCTCAGGAACACTCTTCCTCAAGCAAAAAAAGGAAGATTGGCAACAGATGTTAGCTCTGGGCCAATCTTCCTCATCATAAGAATAAATAAATAAAATAAAGCTGCAATTCAAGCCTAGAGAAAAATTGTAATAGTAAATGAATTCCCATATTCTCCCCATCTAGACTTACTAGTTTTTAACATTTTGTTGTATTTGCTTTGTAGGTATATAAATTCATACACATATACACACATATACATATATTTATATGCAAACATATATACATATTATTTGTATTATTGTCATTGTTGTGAATCATTTGAGAGTAAGTTGCAGACCTCATGACACTTAAGCCCTAGACGTTTTAGCATGTATCATGATAAATTTTAGCATGTATTATGCTAAAGAACAGAGGCATTCTCTTATATAATCACAGCACAATGATCAAATCTTGGAAATGTAACATTAATACAACAACAATATCTAATATATACAACATACTTAGATTTTAAAAATTGGCCGAATAATGTCTTATACAGATTTTTTCCCTAATTCAGCATCCAATCCAGGATTATGCATTGCATTTAGTTTTCATGTCTCTTTAGTTTCCTTTAACCTGGTATATTTTCAGCCTGCCATTGTTTTTTACTACATTGATGTTTTTGAAGAATACAGGCTCACCGTTTTTCAGAATGATCCTCAATTGGGGTTTATCTGATTGTTTCTTCACGATAAGATTTAGGTTATACAGGATTTTTTTTGCTAGCGAAAATGCACAGGATAATGTATCCTTCTCAGGAGGAAATTCTAAAGCAGTGGCTGACATTCCCCAATATGCTGAAAAAGACGTTAAGGGGTTTGTACACCCGGAGGAAAAAAGGGAAGCACTTACTCCCTCAAGATAGTAACAACTACTAATAGCCAATATTTATTAAGTTCTTCTTCTCTCATTTAGTCTTCACAATAACCCATGAGGTAGGTACAATTATTATGCCTATTTTGCACATAACAAAACTGTAACTCAGGTTAAATCACTCTTTCAATGGCACATGCCAGTGGGCTTTGGAATTGGGATTTGAATCCTGGAATCTGGCTTAGCAACAAAGCACTTAACCATTCTCTCTGAAAGATTACTAGCACTTCGCTAAGAAGGCAGAAGAGGTGTGGTAAATAATGTCACAGAAATCATTGCTTTGGTTGGGACCCAGCTGGAGGAAAGAAACAATCAACTGGAAGAAAGTTTGAACACACTAAACAAAAAGAGTGAATGGGGGAACTGCTGACAAAAATCACCTCACCGAGGAGAAGCAGCACAGGCTCAAACTCAGCCTTCAGAGCACAGTATATGTCCTTCACTCAGCGAAGCTGATGCATGGGTTTAGAGCCTCAACAAAATTAGAGGTTGACAGGCAGGGGAGAAAGAATCCTTCACCTACAACTACTCAAGGCCATGCATCATTCCCAACCTGCTCGGGAAGCTAAAAGACTCTACAGTGAATGCAAACAAATACCATGACCTCCACTCACTTTAAGAGAAGAATTCCCTCACTATATAAATAGTGCTCAGATAAACAAGATGAGTCAAAGGGAACGCACCAAAGCAAGCATTTTATATAAAGAGTGGACCCTGAAAGATCTGTTTATCTTCAAAGATGATTAAATTGAGTTCTATTTATGGTTGACCAGAGGTTTGGACCAACCCTCCCATGGAGTACAAGCTAAATAAAACAAAACAGATGGTTGAAGCCATCAGAGAGCTACCCAGGCAATGAAAATTTGCAGAGACAAGATCTAGAGGAGCCAAAGGAGGTTGAGCTCAACATTTGGGGCCACATTTCTCTTTAAGAGGATTGCTAATTACAAAACCTAAAGTGGTAGCTAAGAGGCTGAGACACTGAAAAGAGCTTTCAGCAACTTCTCAGGGCTGGAGGGACAAAAATCAGAGTCCAGGGCTCACCGTGGAGGATGAGACCTGGTGAACAGTGCGGGCTTTTCACTCGGACCACTGAGGGGCTGGAGCGTAAACAGGGTGAACGAGACATAGACCAGACCTCTCCAGGACGGAAGTCCAGCTCGAACCTTGATTGTCTATTTCTCATTATGTCATTTTTACCATTTCATTTTTAACTTCTAATTTATTGATTATCACTGAATTTGGTGTTGTCAGTGATATTTTAATTTTTCCACATATTTCATGATTTCTCATATATACTTTCACTTACTATTTGCTTTTTAAAAGTTTCCAAAATTTATCTAATTTATTTTGAATATTTTTATTTGCTCTTAAGTTTACTTTTGAATTGATTATATTTGCATTGTTTTCTTTCACCTAGATTCTTTAACATTTTTGTTTTGTTTTCCTGAAATCTGAAATATTCAAACAGTTTATCTTTTCACTTTCTTTTCTAATAATGAAAATATTTAAATGATATTATTTTTCCCCTGAATATTTGTTTGGCTTTCTTTCATGAGTCTCGACATGGTAGACTCGTATTTTAAAATGATTCAATAGAAATATAATAAGATTTTATTCATTTTTATGAGCAAAATGACCAAAAATAAGTATGAATCTAGAATATGTGAACACTAAAATTTATTTTAAAAACATAAGTGATGCTACACCTTAAATATTAACAGTCAAGTTTACCTTGAAAACTTATTTTAAAATTATAATTTACTTGGCCTGATAAAAATGCAAATAAATGGAAAGAAGGAAAATTTATAGGTCAATTTTGTGATTATAAGACAATAAAATTTATAATTAATACTGAGTCAACTTATATACACAAAAAATAAAACCTCAAATACTGAGAAATTTAAAATTAACTTTTTAATAGTAATTGAGAAAATGTGAATAAAAAAGACTCAGGAGTCTGTTTTGTCGTGAAAGAAAGACTCATAGCAGCAATAGTGTAGCAGAACAAACTGTTCCCTAATAAAGGATATGTGGAAAAGTTAAGGATAATGATGATAAATGTAAATAATAGACGTGATTTATTGAGTGACTCTCAGAGGTCAGGATACTTTTTTATTTATTAACTAAAACATATATACAAACACTCCCCTCTGGATATAAATGCACTTTTTAACGTATGCAGTTACTCATTCTGGAGTTTGAAACAAGTTGAACAGTGGAATTTGTTAGGAAAGAAGAATTTCTGTGCCGGATGTGAAGACGCTCCCATTGATCAGCTCACCTGCCCTTTCCGACTTTGGACCTTCCATCTTTGAGTTTGTGCTTCCTTGCTTTGGTTTAATAGATGCAAAACATTCAGGGAGAGGAAATAAAAGAGCACAGGGTCACTTTTCCATTTGGAGAGAAGCTGATGCAGAGAATCAGATAGGGCAGAACTGCTAATGATTTTTACAGAACCTCTTTGTGGAGATGAGGGGGAGGTTATCATTGAAGTGTCCTCTGCCCCTTACATCCTTACATAATGTGTATCCTCCTGGATGAGCTCCTTGGAGAATAGGGGAACACATCTGAAGGCATCGCTTTTACATTGATGGATCCTCTGCAGCTCATAGTGTAACCAAACTCACTGGGTTCGCCTCTTGGCGAGTGTGGAGCTAAAAACACTACCAAGGATGAAGTGGGTGGAGAAAAAGGTTTATTGCTTGCTGAAGCAATGGAGAACACTGGGGGTAGCTCCCCAAACAGTGTCTCTCCGAGCTTAGTGCTGGTGGAGACTTTGTACATCAGAGTGCACAGGATATGTTACAACTGTGTAACAACTGGGCTCAATCAGGGCACAGGTACAGATCATTACATAATGAGTTCAAGGCACCATTTACATAACAAAGTCAGGGTACCATGACATAGCAAGTTCAATGGAACATGCCATTACATACTGAATTCAAGGAACATGTCATTACATAATGGGTCCATGGTAACTTTTGGTCACTTAGAGCTGGAGTAATTTGTAGGAGTCTTGCAGCAATTGTGTAAGTTTCATTGTAGGATGGCAATGTCTGCAAAAAGGGGGACATCAACCTCTGAAAAACTGCTCATTTATTTTTCTCCTTGTCTGGAAAACATTTGACAGACCATGTTAATTACGGATCAAATTCTCAGTAACCCTTTCCTTGCCTGGTTTCTGGTCACAATAGGAGGCATAGAAAGGTCTTGGCAGTCCAGACAGTGGGACTGAATTGGAAATGGTTTGGGGCTAGAAGTCATAGGGCCCATCTGTTCCTGAAACATTAAAAGATCCAATTCACCTGGTCTTCCCCTAAGATACCTACTTTATGCTTTCTGATTATCTATATAAATAGCTTTGAAAATAGTCCTGCTTACTTGCTGGTTCCTCTGGAAATCTTAAAGGAGCTCTATACCTGGAGCAATCTGAGCTCAGGAGAGTTCCCACTCGCACTCCTGTAATTTCATCAGGTTCCCTGGCTTAGGACTTCAGGATCCCTTAAGACCCCTCACTGGGTTAATTGGAACGAATTCTGGACATTTCAAGGATTGAGGCAAACAAACTCCTTCCCAGAGCAGCATGGTGTTTGCCCTATGAATGAAACTCCTGGGGAAAGAGAGAAAAACGTAGTCCCATAACCCTAGCTGGAGAGGAAAATGAGAGAATCACTAAGATGCTCCAGAACATTCTTTCCTGTGCTCTAGGCTCTTGTTGCCTCTAAGTCTGTTTTTCAGGTACTTACCTTATTTATTCTGTATGCATAGTATGGTCTTAGTTTAGTCAGCTTGGATCTGAAGGTTCAAAATTATTTCCTTACCTTGGGCAGCAAAGTGGAATCATGGCCCTTAAAAAGTGGACCTGAGTCCCTGGACACTGTCCATCAGCTCTGAGATCCAGGCTCCAACACAGAAAAGCACAGAACTACAGAACAAGAAGAGGTATTAGAGAGGATTTATTTTAGAATTTTTCATTTTACATTTCCCCAAATAAGTATAAACAACATGAAGCATTCTGTAGATTCTAAGGCACTGTGGAGTGACAAGATGCACCATTGTTTTCTGTGTTACCAATAAAGAAAAAACACTGCCAACTGAATTATGACGTAATACTTTCTTGTTTTGACCTTTTATTTCACATTATTAATAGATCCCTTTTAGACTTATTTAGACCTACTTTTAATCATACATTTTAAAATGAGATATGACTCTCGTACTCATGTAAAAAGGAAAATAAAATGGTTAAGGCATTGCTAAACTTTTCGTGTTCAGAATCCTATTCTTTTTGTGGTGAGGAAGATTGACCCTGAGCTAATATCTGTGCCAATCTTCTTCCATTTTGTGTATGGGATGCTGCCACAGCATGGCTTGATGAGTAGTGTGTAGGTCTATGCCCAGGATCTGAACCTGTGAACCCTGGGCAGCTGAAGAAGAGTGTGTGAACTTAACCACCAGGCCAGCCCCCAGAATCCTATTATTCTGAATCATTTTTCCATTCAGTATTGTCTGTGCCTATGTTTTTCCACCCAGTATTGTTTTCCTTGCCGCCAAGAGTATTAGTACCACAGCAATTCTTAAGTATGCTCCACTATTGTGGCTGAGATTGTTACTGAGCAAGAGCTTGTTGCCTGATATGCATAGAAGCCAATACAAGGGCACTGGCTTTTGAGAGAAGAAAGAGCTTTATTGCAACGTCAACCAGCAAGGAGATAGGAGGCAAGGCTCAAATCTGTCTCCCTGAGCTGAAGCTGGGACAGACTTTTAAGGAGTTGGGAGTAGGAGTAATTATGCATAACACTAGCTTGTTGGAATCTGATTGGAGGGTGGGAGTGTAACACTCTTATAAGTCCAGTGTGCTACAAATCAAGGGACCCTTTGCTTCTTATTAGGTTCCCCTCACCACTTTCTTCTCACACTGAGTTCCATAGTCAGGGAACTTGTGGTTCCCTGTGGCTTGAGGTCATCTGAGGGCAAGGTTTCCATCTTCTGAGCACATTCCAGCTGCATGTTTTGCAGTTCTTGGTCATTGCCCCTGCAAGATGACCTTGACATGTCGTTATTGATACAATAGGGCCAGTACAAATTGGTTTACGATGGTTCCAGGATTTTCTTCCAAGCTGTTGAAACCTATCCTATGTGCCTGTGTATTGGCACGAGCATGACTACTCACCACTAGCACCTGTTCAACAGCAATTATAAGGTACTTCTGGATTTCAGATACGAAAATATAAAAATATTGCACCTATTAAAATCAGTGAAAACAGAAGGATTCACAGTATAGTCTTCTTTTCACGATAATACAATCACTTCTGAATCATTTCTGAGTAGCTGGTAAATTGTGTATTCCTTGCCTGTGGTGTTTAGATTCAAGCTGAGAAGTGCCATAATCATAGTCTCTTGACTAGCTTTGTGAGTCTTGTATGGACAGTAGTAGTATTGTGGGTATCTGCACAGCACACAACAGAAACATGTCTTGTTAATTTAATCATACTTGTTAGAATTTTGCACTTCAGCTGGTATTTATATTTCACATTTTTAACTTTAACTTATAGGACCTAAAGTTGGCTGCTGTGTTTTTGTTGGGGAAGATGTTGATACTGTTGTTGGGAAAAATGAATTATTTAAAACAAAACAAAATAAAATAAACATACATGCATTTGAAAAGTATTACCCTCTTTGGTGGCCCAGGGTTCGCCAGTTTGGGTCCTGGGTGCTGACATGGCACTGCTTGGCAAGCCATGCTGTGGTGGGTGTACCACATATAAAGTAGAGGAAGATGGGCACGGATGTTAACTCAGGGCCAGTCTTCCTCAGCAAAAAGAGGAGGACTGGCAGCAGTTAGCTCAGAGCTAATCTTCCTCAAAAAAAGAGAAAGCAAAGTGACTTTTCAAAGTCCTGAAATATAAGAAGTATGACAGAGCCAGCAGTATTAAACAATCCAGATTACAGAGACAGTAGGAAGAAAAATCAATTCTATAAGAAGTTCCCACATTATAAAGATCAATAGAATTAGGGACTAGCCAAAGCCTAAACACAGTCTTCATATATGTATAAATCAAGTGATTTTACTCCAGGCTGATTTTCCATTATCCAGGACGCTCTTATGGCTCTCACCAAATTCTATGTACTCCATAATCCCTATTCCTATGTGCCTAAGGAAAAATTAATTAGGATTTCAAGACCAATTGCTAGATTAGCCTACTAATACTAGACCACAGTGAAAGTGAAAAAAGATCCTAACATATAAGTCAAAGGCAATTTCATAAAAAGAACATTTTAAATTATTATTAAGGCAACCAATGCTACTAAATAGTACTATATGTCTAAATGTTTTACCAAATATAGTCACTCTCAATTACCTGCACTAGAAAAGAAAACTGCATCAGTTAGGATTCTTAAGTTACAAGAAATTGAAAGCTCCTTTGGTTAATTTAAACAGAAAATAAATTTATTAAAAGAAAATCAGGTAACCAACAAACATGTCAACAAGGCTGAGGAAGCACGTTTGGCACCTGGCAAGAACAAGGAAGTCTAGGGAGCTGTGGCATCATAGTCAAAATCAAGCCATAATTAGCCTCCTAAGAACACCACTGCCAGCACTGGTGAACACTAAACACCACTGACTGCACCAGTTCCACTCCTGGACAGTGAACACCACCCCCTGGCATCACTGGCATTAAAATTCAATCCTGCTGCAGCTCTTGCAACTGCTTCCAACTACAATAGAAGCTCTGTAGTCCCTACTTCTTTGTGTTACTAGCTTCTAATTCAAAGTACAGGACAAGAGCATCTAAGTCTCAGCTTAGGTCACATGCCTATTTGCTAGCTGCAAAGCATAGTGAAACAAATGTCTGGGTTTTTTCCCCAAGATTCCACATAGGGAGGTGGTCTGTGCCTATCACCAAAACTCATAAGGTAGGAAATACCCCCACACATAGATAAGGGGCTCAGATGCTTGGCTGCCAGTTAGTACAAATGTCCACTAAAGAGATGCAGATTAAAATTAAACTAGTTGACAATCCAAGTGACTTTTTACTTGGCTATGTCAGTGGAAAAAAAAAATATATATATATATAGTCCTAATAGTTGCTTCTAACAGTTTTGCTTAGGCTAACTTAAAATAAAACTGTAAAATTGTTTTTTTTTCTCCCCCAAGTGTTGACCAAGATGATGATATAGGAGGATCTTGAGCTCCCCTCTTCCCACAGACACACCAAATGTACAGCTACACTTGGAGCATTCTCTCTGAAAGAGATCCAGAAACTAGACTAGCGACTCGTACACACGGGACAAATGCAAAAATACCCAGGTTGAAACAGGTAGGAAAGGCTGAGACACACTCTCATCATAATCCCCACCCCTGCCACAATGCCATACAGTCAGAAGGGAATCCCCAACTCCACCTTCTCCCTGAGAAGCAAAGGGTTTGACCTCCACATCTAGTGCTCCAAATTTTAAGACTCTCACCAAACAGACAGACTCCCAAAACACCTAGCTCTGAAAGCCAATGGGCTTGTGTCCACAGGACCCACAAGACTATGGCAAATAAATAAGCATTCTTAACAGGAATGCAGCACTCACCAGAGCTATCCCCTCAGGGTTCAACATGGAGTGAGCAGGCAAGTATGTTTTAAGTAAGCCTCATGGTAACCACAAAGTAAAAGGCTAGAGGAGATATACAAGACAAAGAGAAAGTTATCAAAGTATACCATAGAGAAAATCATCAAATCACACAGGAAGAGAACAAGAGAGGAAGAAAGGAATAGAAGAATTACAAAACAACCAGAAAACAACAAAACGGCCATGGTAAGTCCATCCATGTAAATAATTACTTTAAATGTAAATATTTTTTGGCTGAAAGGAGTAAAAAACATGACCCAAATATATGTTGCCTACAAGAGACTCATCTCAGCATTACGGACACAAACAGACTGAAAGTAAAGGGATGGAAAAAGATATTACATGCAAAGGGAAACCAAAAGCTATGGTAGCATAATTCTCAGACAAAATAGACTTGAAGACAAAGACTGTAACAAGAGACAGCAAAGGCCATTACAAAATGATAAAGGAGTCAATTCATCAAAAGGATACAAAAACTGTAAATATTTATGCACCCAACATTGGAGCACCTAAATATATAAAGCAAATATAAACAGAACTAAAAGGAGAAATAGGCAGCAATAAACAATAGCAGGGGACTTCAAAACCCCACTTTGAACAACAGATTGATCATTGTGATATTGTAATTTACAATAAGAAATACACATTTGGATGCAACCAACATAGGAGCACCAAAGTACATAAAGTAACTATTAACAAACCTAAAAGGAGAAGTGAACTACTACATAATAATAGTAGGGGACCTAAACCCCACTTAGATCAATGGATAGATCATCTAGACAGAAAGTCAACAAGGAAATAATGGAATTAAATGAAAAACTAGACCAGATGGACTTAATAGAACATATATAAAAACAGCAGAATACACATTCTTCTCAAGTGCACATGGAACATTCTCAAAGATAGACCATATGTTGGGAAAGAAGGCAAGCCTTAATAAATTTAAGAAGACTGAAATCATATCAAGCATCTTTTGTGACCATAATGCTATGAAACTAGAAACCAACTACAAGAAAAAAGCTACGAAAGTGACAGATATGTGGAGGCTAAACAACATAGTACTGCACAACCAATGGATCATTGAAGAAATTACAGGAGAAATCAAAAGATATCTGGAGACAAATGAAAATGAAAATACATTATACCACACCAACTCATGGGACGCAGCAAAAGTGGTCCTAGGAGGGAAAATCATAGCAACACAGGCTCACCTTAAAAAACAAGAAAAATCTCAAGTAAGCACTTTTAAACTGCACGTAACAGAAATAGAAAAAGAAGAACAAACAAAACCCAAAGTTAGCAGAAGGAGGGAAATAATAACAATTAGAGCAAAAATAAATGAAATTGAAGCCACAAAAATGGTAGAAAGGATCAACGACCAAGTGCTGGTTCCTTGAGAAGATAAAATTGACAAACCCTTAGCCAGACTCACTAAGGAAAAAAGAGAGGAGGCTCAAATAAAATTAGAAATGAAAGAGGAGAAATTAACCGATACCACAGAAATACAAAGGATCATAAGAGAATACTATGAAAACTATATGCCAACAAATTGCAAAATCCAGAAGAAATGGATAAATTCTTAGACTCATACAATCTGCCAAAGCTGAATCAAGAAGATATAGAGAATTAAAAAGACCAATCACAAGTAAAGAGATTGAAACAGTAATCAAAATCCTCCCAAAAAATAAAAGTCCAGGACCAGGTGGCTTCTCTTAAGAATTCCACCAAACATTCAAAGATTTAATACCTATCCTTCTCAAACTATTTCAAAAAATTGAAAAAGACTGCATACTTCGTAAGTCATTCTACAAGGCCAACATCAAGCTGATACCAAAGCCAGACAAGGATAACACAAAAAAAGAAAATTACGGGCCAATTTTGCTGATGAACAGAGATACAAAACTCCTCAACAAAATACTGGCAAACCGAATACAGCAAAATCTTAAAAGGACCATACACCATGATCAAGTGGGATTTATACCAGGGACACAGGGATGGTTCAACATCCACAAATCGATCAATGCGATACACCAAATTAACAAAATGAGGAATAAAAAACGTGATCATCTCAGATGCAGAGAAAGCATTTCACAAGATCTAACATCCATTTATGATGAAAACTCTCAATAAAATGGGTATAGAAGGAAAGTATCTCAACATAATACAGGCCATATATGACAAACCCAAGCCAACATCATACTCAACGGGGAAAAACTAAAAGCCATCCCTCTGAGAACAGAAACAGGACAAGGGTGCGCACCCTCACCACTCGTATTCAAAATAGTACTGGAGGTATAGCCAGAGCAATTAGGCAAGAAAAAGAAGTAAAGGGTATCCAAATAGGTAATGAAGAAGTGAAATGCTCACTGTTTGCAAATGACATGATTTTATATATAGAAAACCCTAAAGAATCCATTGGAAAGCTATTAGAAATAATCAACAATAACAGAAAAATGGCAGGGTACAAAATGAACTTGCAAAAATCATTTGCATTTCTGTACTCTAATTACAAACTAAGAGAAAGAGAACTCAAGAATACAATACTATTTGCAATCACAACAAAAAGAATAAAATTTCTAGGAATAAATTTAACCAAGAAGGTGAAAGACCTATACAATGAAAACTATTAAGGCTTTATTGAAAGAAATTGATAAAGACATAAAGAAATGGAAAGATATTCCGTGCACATGGATCGGAAGAATAAATACAGTTAAAATGTCCATACTCCCTAAAGCAATCTGCAGATTCAATACAATCCCAATCAGAATCCCAATGACATTCTTCACAGAAATAGAACAAAGAATCCTAAAATTCATATGGGGCAACAAAAGACCCCAAACAGCTAAAGCAATACTGAGAAAAAAGAATAAAGCTGGAGGCATCACAATCCCTGATTTCAAAATATACTACAAAGCTATAGTAATCAAAACAGGATGGTACTGGTGAAAAAACAGACCTACAGATCAATGGAACAGAATTGAAAGCCCAGAAATCAAATGACATATCAGATTTAATGCAATCCCTATCAAAATTCTAGTGGCATTTTTCACAAAAATAAAACAGACAACCCTATTATTTGTATGGAACCACAAAAGATCCCAAATAGCCAAGGCATAATTGAGAAAGAAGAAAGCTGGAGGCATCATACTTCCTGATTTCAAACTATATTACAAAGTGACAGTAATCAAACTGTATGGTATTGGCATAGAAACAGCCAGACAGACCAACGGAATAGAATATCCAGAAATAAGCCAGAAATATATGGTCATTCAATTTATCACAAAGGAACCAAGAATACACAGTGGGGAAAGGACCGTTTCTTCAATAAATAGTGTTGGGAAAACTAGACAGTCACATGCAAAAGAATGAAACTGTAACCGTTATCTTACACTGTACACAAACATCAACTCTAAATGGATTAAAGACTTGAATATAAGACCTGAAACCATAAAATTCCTAGAAGCAAACACAGGGGGTAAGCTCCTTGAAATTGGTTTCGGCAATGATTTTTTGGATTTGACACCAAAAGCAAAAATTAAAAAGTGGGACTACATCAAACTACAAAGCTTCTGCACAGCAAAGGAAACCATCAACAAAATGAAAAGGGAACCTATGGAATTGGAGAAAATATTTGCAAATCTTATATCTGATAAGAGTTTAATATCCACAATATGAGGAACTCATACTACTCAACAGCAAAAAACAAATAACCTAGTTAAAAAATGGGCAAAGGACGTAAATAGGCATTTTTCAAAAGAGACATGCAAATGATCAACAGGTACAGGAAAAGGTGCTCAATATCACTAACGCTCAGGGAAATGCAAATCAAAACCACAATGATTTATCACCTCATGTCCTTTAGGATGACATGCATCAAAAAGAAAAGAGAGAACAAATATTAGGATGTGGAGAAAAGGGAACCCTTGTGCACTATTGGTGGGAATATAAATTGGTGCAGCCATTATGGAAAACAGCATGGAGGTTCTTCAAGAAATTAAAAGAACTACCATTTGATCGAGCAGCACCAATTCTGGGTATATATCCAAAGAGAAATCAACATCTCAAACAGATATCTGTACTCCCATGTTCATAGGAGCCTTATTCACAACAACCAAGGTATGAAGCAGATTAAGAGTACATCAATGGATGAATGGATCAAGAAAATTTGGTATATATATGCACCATGGAATATCATTCACCCTTTTAAAAGAAAGAAATCCTGGGCCAGCCCAGCAGCATAGTGGTCAAGTTCGCATGCTGTACTTTGGGAGCCCGGGGTTCACAGGTTCAGATCCCAGGCACAGACCTAGCACCACGTGTCAAGCCATGCTGTGGCTGCATCCCACACAAAAAGTAGAAGAAGACTGGCACAGATATTAACTCAGCAACAATCTTCTCAAGCAAAAAGAGAGAGATTGGCAACAGATGTTAGCTCTGGGCCAATCTTCCTCACAAAAAAAAGAAAGAAATCCTGTCATTTGTGATAACATGGATGAACCTGGAAGGCATTAGATAATTAAGGCAGACAGAGACAAATAGGACATGGTACCACTTATATGTGGAATCTAAAAAAAAGTTAAAATCATAGAAACAGATAACAGACAAGTGGTTGCTGGGGGGTCAGGTAAATAGGGAGAGGTTGGTAAAAGCATACAAACTTTAAGTTATAAGATGAATAAGTTCTGAGGATAACATGGTAACCATACCATTTGTTAATACAAAATAACATTGTATTGTATAATTGAAATCTGTTAAGAGAGTAGAACTTAAATGTTCTCACCAAAAAAGAGAAATATCTGAGGTGATGGATGTGTTAATTAACTTTCACAATGTATGCATATATGAAACCATCACATGGTATACTTTAAATATCTTACAATTTTATTTGTCCATTATACCTCAATAAAGGTAGAAAAAAATAAGATAGAAAAGACGGGAGAACAAATGAATATATCCCCAAATAATGGGGTAAACTAGATGGAATTTTATATCTGAGAAAAAGAAAAACGTGCAGATAATTAAAATAGCTTGCTATATATAAAATGTGAATCCTCAGAAGTCATTTGCTACTTTGACTACTGCAATATTAAGTATGTAGCTAGCTACCATAATTATACATTAAAGAGTCTCCTTGATTTTATGCAAATGTTCTCCTATATTTCTTACTACATTGGTAATAGCAATAAAACACAGCTCTGATTATCACTTAGGGACGTGACTTCCATTGCCTGCCCCAACTTAGATTTCAACTTTGTTTTCCATTCCTGCGTTTCATGTATTCCAACACCCGACCAAATGAAAATATAGTTTTTCTTCTCCATATATGGAGACTCCTCCCACCATATTTTGTACTGAAAACTTTCAATACCTTCAAGACCCCATTCAAACATCAGTTTCTTCATGAAATTTATATGCACTTTATAAAAAACAATTTTAAGAGTTTCTCTAATTTTTGTCCGGAAATTTAAATTACCAGAGATTTAGGTGTGGGGAGGTGGGAATGAAGCTCATCTCTTTAACAGTAATTACTATGTTATTCTAGAAAATGGATTTTTAAAGAAATATATTGCAACCATCTCTTTCAGTAAAAGTTTAAGTGAACAATATTAGTTGCCATTATAGCTACATACTGAAAATAAAATCAAAAGGCCATAACTTCTTCATAGAACACTCCACAAGTTATCAATTGTGGGAAGCAGGGATATAGATTACACTACCTTATTCTTCATTAAGATAGAAAGAATAAAGTAAAATAGAGAAGTGTAAAGAGGTTAAGAAAGGGAAAGAAGAGAAGAGAAGGGAGGGAAGGGGAGAAGGAAAGAAGAGAGAGAGAAAGGAAGAAATAAAACCATACTGACTACAAAAATATAACAGGGCATTCTGCCCCTTGCCATTCTTTCTAGTAAGCAAAGATTTAAAGGAAAACGCTAAAGAAATACTTTCTTTAAAAAAAAAAAAGACAGGCAGTAATGTGGTCAAGGAAACATCAAGAACAACACGAACGTACATTTTACATGGAGTACGCAGGAGATGTTGAAACTACATTAGGGATTAAATACTATGGGTGTCACATATCTTAACTGTCAGCTAGTCTTGAATTTTCTTTTTTGTTTATTTTGTTTTGCTTTTTATTTTTCTGCTTAGTTTATCTTTTTAGTGGCGAGGTGCCATGCAAAAGAAACCGTTTCCAGATTGTTACAATCTTGTAATAACATCTTAAGTGTGATTCAAAGTGAAAAATGTAAACAAAATTAATAAAGCAATAACTAACAATTGAAAAAATTATTTTATGGCTTGTGTCACAGTGAAATTAATATTAACCTAAGACATCATAATGTTAACATTGTTAGCTAGCAGACTTATTAAGATTCAGGACAGTAACTAGCCTAGAAAAAGTACTTAGGTTGGTTTTCCACAAAACTAAAGCAGGTCCACCTGATGTGTCAGGAATAGTAATGATATACATTAGAATGCTATGGCTTTCATATAAATTCTTCTCTTGCAATACAAGAAAAAGTTTTTAGAGTAATATGAATTACAAAAGGTATGGTATTGAGAAAAAAAGTGTCAATCGATGAGGCAGAAATCCACCTAATATTCAGAATACAGAGCCTAATTAAAATAAGTTCTTAGAGATTGAATTCTTATAGTACTTTCACATGGAAAATATTGTTTCATAGTTACAGGCTGTAATGATAAACATGAACAGCCATCTCCTGGGTCATACAATGGAAGAGATCTTAGATTGTGAATGATAGCCCAACACAGATGTGTATTTCAGGTTATTCACAATTAAATCTTAAAAACTTTATTTCAACAATTATAATTCACTAAAAGCTTCTAAAGTTGAAGTTTTTCACTCCATTTATGGGATATTTTGAATAAATATTTTCAACTGTTTTTGAATAAAATGTCATCAAAATTTAGAGGACTTGCTTGCAAAAATGTTCAATAACAATGCAGGATACATAGATTGATTTATCAAGTAACTCTTCAAAGAGTCAAATGTTTATGAAATCCAATTAATAAAAGGCAACAAAGAAAGCAAGCTTATAACAACACGCCAAAGTATTCTTTTTTGGATTCAACATCAGTATTGTCTCAAAAACAGTGTAATTCAGTTACATTAACTGTGCATATAAAAAAATGAAAATTTTGACAACTGTAGCTTTGTTCAGTAAAATATCAAGCCTCTTTGACTACAACTGTGAAATATACATGAACTACAACCAATTCCAAGTGTATCTTGGCTACACAGGTTACATAATTTAGTAAGAGTCCTGTTTTACCCAAGATGCTATGATCCATCAAATTTCTATTTATATTATCATTGCAGAAATAATTTTATCTTTAATGTTCTGCAGTTACATGCGTCAAACTATTGTCTGCAGCTATAATCTCCTTAAAATAACTACCAAATCTGAAAGTAACTCCTGATGCTTTTTCAGCAGATTTGGGCATTCAGATTGTCATGTGACCATGAGAGATGCTAAATGCTGGCAAACATTTTGTGTACTAGTTATAGATTCATCAACTCAAATGAAAAACAAAACATCAGTATTTATCATTAAGCATTAATTTTCCTTTATTTGAGCTCCCTGCTGCCAAAAGGTTACAAAAGCATTACTAAACACTATGAAAAAGGAAACGGTTGTTGACAAAACCACTGTAGCAACAACATTCCTACTACTCTTTGTAGGCACTCTGACAGGACTGATTAGCCTCTATTCCTAGCAAATATTTCACTTACACCTAATCTAAAATTTTCCATGTTTCCTATTGACCCCACTCCCAGGCATGGCGGCTATACAAATCTCTCAGACCTTAGAATGCAATGTTACAACTAGCTGGTACAAGTGGCTAGCAGAGACAGCAGCATTAAATACTTCTCCCATCCCATCCAGCAAGTTAGTTGTACCCAGCCACTCATGTCTCAGCACACTTTATCAGCAAGTGCCCTTCATGCTATCTTTAAAAGAAGCTGTTAGTTACTTTCTATCTGGAAAGTGCCAGGCCTGGGTCATCATTGGATGTCTTCAGATTTAACCACATGTTAAAGTGAGAACGTTCTTCACCGCACACGTTGCTCATGCACTAATACAGACCATGGCAGAGGTTAAAATAAAAAAAAGGATGTTCACTGAATCTATCTGGGTTCATTTTAACGGAACCATTAATGGTAGCTTATATTTAATTAAAAAACAAAAACTCCGAAAACAAATGCTAAACTGGGCGTGCCACTAGGATCACAGGCATAAACCATGACTGTCCTAGGCAAACTGGGATGATGTTCACCGTACATTTAAGTGTTATCCCCATTTAACAGATGAAGAAAGAGATGCAGGGACAGAGGCTAATTCACAGTAAAGAGAATTTATTGTAAAGCTAATTAAACTTAAGTTCAGAGCCCTTCATCTGCATATTCCCCTTCCAAGCCCTATACCTAATTTTGTAGTCACAATTTTGTATTCTTTTTTCCATTATGAAGGTCCCTCACAACCTGATCTGCTCCTATACAGAGAGGTTTAATAATTAACCCAAATTCACATAGGACTGGTGTTTTTGCTTGCTTTTTGGGGGGTTGTTTTGCTTTTAAAGATTTTATTTTTCCTTTTTCTCCCAAAGACCCCCAGTACATCGTTGTGTATTTTTAGTTGTGGGTCCTTCCAGCTGTGGCATGTGGGACACCACCTCAGCATAGTCTGATGAGCAGTGCTATGTCCGCGCCCAGGATTCGAACTGGCGAAACCCCGGGCCGCCGAAGCAGAGCGCACGAACTTAACCACTCGGCCACCGCGCCAGCCCTAGGACTGGTTTTGATTTGATCTGGAAAATATATAGTCATACAAGAAAATGGAAAAATAGTATTCATTATTTTTCCCCAGAAGAATCCTAACTGGTATCACTGTCTTGGAGTCTTTCACCACTATATTCCAAACTACACACCACTAGCACCACAAACAAACAGTCATAGAATACTACTTTCACTGTGGTACTTCTGAATTTGAATGACTCCTCAATATCCAACAGATCAAATTTCAACTTCTCAGTCTGGTTTTCAACCTCACCATCACGCAGACACATATACACATTTTTAAGTATTTAAATAAGTAATCTTATCTCCAACTATTTACATAACATTTATTTTATTCTTTTTCTCCATCAAACTTTCCTTTAGCCTTGTTTCTGATTTGCCAAACTCTCAGCTAAAACTTTCCTATGTTCTACTATTGTTCACACTGTTTTTTTTAAATCATATATTCTGGCCCCTGATCTTTCAACATTTTCAAACTTTATGGAATGTCATATTCCCCCCCCCCCCAATAAGCTATAAATCTCTCAGAAAGAGACTAAATTTCAGTTACTTTATACTCTGACCTGGCACAGTGCCTGGTACATAGCACGCACTAAATACTTTGCACAGGTGAATATTCTAGGCCTACATTTACAAATGCAAACCTCTCCTTCACCTAAATTCAAACAGGATTTTATCTGTGCCTTCTTATGACACGGGTTGCATTCTTCAATCTAAGTTATAGAAATAAACCTCCTCCAATTAAAACAAAAAGTCTTCTTACACTGAATGTATAGTGCTGTATTTCAGATCTATAGTTGATCCCATTCTGAATAGCATATCGAGGCCCAAAGACTGGTCACATCTTTATCTTCTCCTTTCTCTCTTCTCTTACTACCACCTTCATGTCTGAGGTGGCTATGAATTTGGTGAAACAAGTCGTCAATCACCAAATACTGAAAATAAAAGAGAATCTTTTCCAAATTAAAAAGATCAGTGCTTATACCTGTCCTCTTTCAAATTTACAACTCAATGTGACTAGGAAAACACAGGGTCTCAGTGCTGATGTAAAAGTACAAAACAAAGATTAGAGTTCTAGGTCAATGATTCCCAGACAACTAAAAAAAAAAAAATTATTTAATTGGTAAGACTGACAAATGATTCATATTTTTAATTTTGTCAAGAAAGGACTTGGGACCAGCCCCGTGGCCGAGTGGTTAAGTTCGCGTCCTCTGCTTAGGTGGCCCAGCGTTTCACTGGTTCAGATCCCGGGCGTGGACATGGCACCGCTCATCAGGTCACACTGAGGTGGCGTCCCACATGCCCCAACTAAAATATGTACTGGGGGGATTTGGGAAGAAAAAGCAGGGGGAGAAAAAAAGAAAGGACTTAAAATGGGAGGGGCATTTTAAGTCAAAAAAAGAATATAATTTTAGGAAAAAAAGAAAGAACCCATTAAATTGGAAAATCTGACATTATGGCTGATTAGCAAGTTTCAGGGACAGTAGACTGGGAACTGCTATCATAGATATGTCAATTAGTTTCAGCTTAGACCAAATCTCTTTACCCTAAATGAGACTTTGTTTGAAATGAAATGTTATATCTTCAAAGACGTCCACAAAGCATAACACTGAAGCCAAACCAAGTAATTTAAAAATCAAAATAAGGAAAGCTTATTTCTTCCCTAGCCACCAGTCCCTTCCCTCACAAAAAAAAATCTTACATGTGACTGGTAGACTCCCCAAACAGAAGAGCAGCAAAAAGTTAAATGCCAAGTTTCTTTTATGCCAAGAAAACTTGCAAAGACCTTTGCAATTGTAAAGACGCTCCTATCAAATGATTCCGCAATTAAACTGTATATCAGGTCCCTATAATACACAACAAGAATACCCTGGTTTGATTTAGTGTATACAATCAGGTTGCTACAACCAAAATATAAACTTGCTGTAGCCTGCTTCATTCATTTCCTTGGAAAAAAGGTATAAAGCCTCTTTGCAAGTGTTTTCCTGTCTTAATGCAGACCAATCTACTGTCTGCCAAATAATCCTTTCAGGTTCTTTAATACTGCCCTCCCAACCCATCTCTTCTAAGAAGCCTTGGTAAAAACTAGGTCTCCAATTTGATAATTATTTATCTCACTTCCTTTTCAGCTTTTAAGAACCTGTGTTTCATTGTTTCTCTGTAGCGCTTGTTCTGTGCAACACTGTTATCCTTCAAGGTTTAAGGTAATTTCTCTGTTCTCTAAATATCCATAGCCCTCTACATGTGCCACTTTCACAATACTCGTATTTCTACACTGCATAGCACAGCATAGCCATTAAGCATATGGTTCTCAAATAACTGTCATTGATTAGCTGGGTGACCTTGGGCAAGCCACTTAACATTAACAGTGCCTCAGTTTCCCTATCAGTAAAATGAGGATAACATTTGTACATACCTCATAGGGTTCTTCTTAAGAGTAAATGAGCTAATATACAAAAAGTTCTTAGAACAGCACTTGTTATATATTAAGTACCATTTAACTATCTAGTCTTAAAATCATTCACCTAATTCAAATCTCACCATTCTACCATAAATTCTTTTTGTGGTCCAAAGTTTTATCTTTTTCTCTTTTGAATCCCACTATACAGCTTGACAATGCCCTAAACAGGGAGGCAAGTAAAAACGTATTTGTTGAATTAATTAATGCCGAATTCTCTGATGGAGCAGCTCTGAGAGAGCTTTGTAAATGTTCTCTAGTTACTCGTCTGTATTTTAAGTTCCTAACAGTTCTCAAAATTTTCAAACAAAAACTAATCCTACAACAGAGGGAAATAAACAAGTACTCAAGGATGGTCTGAGACAAGGATTAAAACTTCTACTCTATAGCAGCTCCAATCAACTGCTAGTGATTACTAAGCACTGTCTCAGATTCTGAGGCCCTTACGGCCTCATGGTCAGAGCGCCATGATCAACTAATCTTGTCTACCTTTGTTTGCTGGGATAGTACAAAGTGGAGACACTCATTTTTTCATTACCAATCTGGAGTTTGACCCTAACGAGCCCAACCTCCCCAAGAAAATTTATTTAAAATTCCATATTTTCTCTTACAACTTCACACAAGTTTTGCCTTTTACTCTATAACATATCCATGTTTACTTAAATTAAAAAATATATTTTCCTCCGATCTGTGAATAAAACTGATGCTCCAGGGAGATGTGTCACGTTTCTTCTGTGGTTTCTTAACCCCCTGGTACCTAATATCTCCAGGTGCAGCACTACCTCATTTTGAGAAACACAATCCTAGACTACACGTTTCCTGCAGTACATTGCTTTTGCATCCTCCCACTAGCAACCAAAATACTACTCCCTGAATAACCAGAAGTTATATGACAGAATAATAATAGCACCTATATTTTAATACTGCTTAAGCGTTTGTAAGATGATTTTCTATCTCATTTAATATTCACATTTTAAAGAATTCAAAAGCATCAAATTATAATCATGTATCAACTAAATTGTGTGACGTTTGTAAGTGAGTTTTCACTTTTCTCCAAAGTGGAAGCATGATGCTAGAACATTAGCTAGGAATAAATCAGATAAACTTCTAAAATACGATGCTAACATATCTTCAACAGGATAAATGCTATTGCTAAAATTATCAGACATCGTTACAATACTTGAACACAAAAGCTGTCTTTCCTCTTATAAAATTCCTAATAATTTAAATGTGTTATATTCTAACCATATCATCACTGTCCTGGGTCTACTTGTGACAAAAATTGTATTTAACGGCTTAATGTTTCAATCAAAACAATTCTTTTCGTCAGGGAATTTGATCAAACGAAATTACAGGCCCACATGATTTCCATCCTAGTGGACTTGAAGGTCAACAGCAATGAACAGGTTACATAAAGCTAAATTGTCAACTCATCCTCCTTTATGTGATCAATTCTAAATACAAAACAAATTGCAAATTCTCTTGTAAGTTAAAGCAAAAAACGCTTCACTTTCCCTCCCTTGCAAAAACAAACTAAATTGGATTTATGGTGGATACGAGCCCCCACCAATGGATTTAAGGGCAGCAGGGAATGGCCTCTTCCATAACGCCTTACAAATTTGTGCAAAGACGATATATTGACGCAAAGAAATCCCTTCAAAAAGGGAGAAGCAGGGGCGAGAAGAGGGCTCAGCTGCTCAGAGGTCTCATTAGAGGAGGAGGACCCGGGAGGCGGGGGAGGGAGAGCAGAGAACCTCACCCACGGCGGGCCCCACATGTGAAGCTTTTGGAAAGACAGTGGGGGAAAAGCTGAGCTGCTTTCGGTTTAAGAGCAGAGACATGGCGCTAGGGTCCCCCGGCTTGGGGAAGATTAAAAGACCTCTCCTAGCAAGTTGCCCCCAGGCAAGGCTGTGCCCTCCCCTCCGAGGCCTAGGAAAGAGGCGCCATGACGGGAATGCACGTCCAGGGACGCAAGGCTACAGTCTCAAGCTCCAGCAGCACGACTCACCTGGAGCCCCCGACCCAGTTCATCTCCCCAAAACTTCTGAGAAGACACTGGGGTTCTGACAGCTGCACTTCAGACGGCTCCGTTCAGGGCTAAGCCACAGCTTCCTCGGTTTCAGCCCGCTCCTCTCCGGCCCACGGACCTATAGCCCAGCCTCCCTACAGCCTTTGCGGCCTGGTTAGGCTCCTTCCGCGTCTCCCGGCAGCCTCTGCGGTTTCTGCGGCGACGCTGTCCTGATAGGGCCGCAGGGGACGCCGTGGGAAAGCAGCGCGTCCGAAGGAGGAAGAACACAGCAGTTTCAACCGGTCGGGCGAAGGAACCCTCAAGAAATCAAGTGTCGGGCTGTGGCCGCAGGGTTAGTGTTTCAAACCACCCCCACCATAGTTTTATTTACTTTGGTGTAGGTCTCAGCCTTTTTCTTTTTAGGTCAAAGAACAGACTGAGGGGAGAAAAAGAAGGCAAGAACAAAGATATGGATCCGTAATCCTCAAGATGATGTTTCCATTCCCACATCACTCCACATCCAAATCCTTTAAATATCTTTCACGTGCAGTTTCAATATTCAGTACACAGTTGTTTATTAGAAATATTGCGCTGTAGTAACTTACCATTTTGTGGGTTTCTTAGAGAGCTTGATCAAAACTGGGTTTAGCTGTAAAGACCCAAAGACTTTAAACACCTTACCGAAAAAAATCTCAAAACGAAAGTTGGATTTTAGTGATCGTTTCTGTGTTATGTTTGTATATCCTCACAAAATGTTTATCTTACACACTGTTCTATGATATTTTGGTTAGAAACTAGAAATCTCCTGTACCAAACAAATGCACAAAATGGTTTTTTTTCCCCAATTGTCATGATTGTTTTCCAGATTTTTAATCTGGGCAACCTCTCATTTTCAAATATGATACATTTTCTGTTAACTCATTGGGAAATAGTGCCTAAAATATAGTTGCCTAAAATAGGATTATGTGCCCTGGTAGACATCGTTTAATCATAGAAATACTGATTTTTGTCACAAAAATTCACCAAAGTATATCTATCATTGGTTTGAATTAAACCAAGTGAGTATAGCATTTCAGAACAAATTAGTCTTCGTCATGGAGTAGCTCATCGTTTTTCAGTAACTAAACCATACAGTCGAGTCAGAAGCAATGGCCCAGTGCGTTAGCCTTTCCTACTTTCAACATTTTGAAACAGGTACAAATTAACTAAATTAACTAGAAGGGGAAAATAATTTTATAGAGGATTGACTGACCTTTTAAAATATATTCTATAGGTAGAGACATAAAGGACAGGTTGACCAATCTGTTGAGAAGAGTCAAGAAGTGGGAGCTGGATAGAACCGTGTCTTCTCTCTGACTAGAGTCACTGCTTTCCTTCCAGTCACAGAGAGGCAGTGGAAGTGGTCAATTAGGCTAAGGAAAGATTAATCTATGAGATACATCCTCAGACAAGATATTTGCTGGGTTTTCCTTCACAGCAAAAGACATTTCATTATGAACCAGTTATTAGGTGGTTATTTGTAACAGATGAAATATTGACCTAAGATCTCATCTTCATTGTGTTTGTGGCTCACATGAATAAGGCTAGCATGACTGGTAGATAATGAGTCAAATGCTGTGCTATTTTAGGGCCAGTAGGGCAATTAGGTAATCTCGGGTCAGGAAACAGTTCAAGAAAGGAATACAGCACAGATAAAATACTACTTAGCATTTGCTGAGAAGGAAATGCATCCCAAATCTTAAACCTTAATTTGTCTTTACTGCTAAAAATTATTTACTCTCTGGTGATTTACTATCTAAACACATAATACATATTATCTACATTATACATTTTTATTCATATACTTATATATGTAGGTCTCTTTATTATAAAAATTTATTTCTGATGTTTTACTGTTTAGAAAGCATGTAGTTTTCCTAATATATGTGTATATATATAGTCTCTAATATATATATAAAGTCTATTTAATCCTGCTCTTCCATGGTTGTTGGTAATGTCCACTGTGACACTGACATTGAGAGTATCACACTTGAGAACAGAGTAATTTGATAATTATTGCTTATTTTTTAACTTTCATTCATTTTCAAGATCTTTTTTTAAGATTATTTCTCCTCTCTTAAGAAAAATTTTAATGCTTTCCCATGTAAACACATGTAAAGTTGAGAAGATTGAGTGGAAATTAGGCTGAATTATGTTTACTATAGTAACAAGTGACTTTTTTTCACTCTTTTTTTCTCACCTAGTTTGAAATTCAAACTAAATTAGCATTCTTTCTGCTTTAATTGCATGGCAATATAAAAAATGAAAGAAGTATCTTGACATTCTTAGTTTCTTACTTAAATACCATATATTTCCAACTGGAATTATGTATCTGTTTTCCTATCATCTTGAATTCTTCCTCTGCCTTCCCTGAAGTCTTGAGCTTGGTCTCAGATGCTAGGACCAACCCTGACTCTTGGGGGTAGGGTAGAGTGAAGGGTGGGAGTGGAATTAAAATGGTGATAGTTACATCTGTACTTAAGTGGCTCATCATTAGGTCAAATCTCACATTAACCTTTTCCCCAGTTCTAGTAACTGGCCTCCAACCTTCCCTGCACCACAATTCCGGTAACCAAATTTCTGTCTTTCTATCTTGATTATTTTCCTCATTCTAACAAGTCTTTCACTCAAGCCAATAAAAGCTTGTTCCTATACCCTAGCTTCATTATCAGTTGATAAACTGACCTACCTACAACTAAGTGCAGGCCTGATTTGATCTCTAACCTTCTTTGCTTCTAGATTTCCCACTGCCCTGCTCCTCCCCTGATGTGGCTGTCCTATGCCAGTGATGCAGGCCACTTGCCTCGACTGCCAGCTGCTTGCTGACCGGCGTAACCCTCTGTGTAAGTGTTCTGCCTGGCTGAACATCCTCCTATCACCCCCAGCTAAGTTTACCCTGGCCCTCCACCTGTCTTATCACAGTCAGGAGATGTGACATAAAGAATTAAAGTTTATAAGGGTAAGAGATCCTTACTTTGACACGTGAGAAACGTGAGATTAGGAATAAAAGATTTTGAAAATAACCACTATAACACTATGATCTCTACATACAGACTTAGAAAGTCTCAATGGAATGAATGATAGATTGTGCTGCTAATATGGTCAGCTATAAAAGAAATTTGCATGAATTTGCCACTCATGTATTAGTCAGTCTGCTGAATTGAATGCAAACAAATGAAAAGAGACCTGTGATGATTCTTGAAATTCATATAGGTACATGGGAAAGGAGTTTTAAAAGTTTAAGGCTATTGTTACTTATGAAAAGGAGAATAGTTCTTTATTCACAGTAAACTGAATAATGAAGATCATTCAACACTGAAACAGGTTTTATATTCTAGCACAAGGGTTGGCAAACTTCTTCTGAAGAGGGCCAGATAGTGAATATTTTAGGCTCTGTTTCATCTATCCAGCTCTGGCTCTGTGGC
Source organism: Equus caballus (assembly GCF_041296265.1). Lineage (NCBI taxonomy): Eukaryota > Metazoa > Chordata > Mammalia > Perissodactyla > Equidae > Equus > Equus caballus. The sequence continues at coordinate 750,882 of NW_027222395.1, forward strand.
TTGCAAGCCATAGAAAATAAGTAAATAAATAAATGGGTGTGGCTGTGTTCCAATAAAACTTTATTTATGGACACTGAAATAAAAATTTCATGTAATTTTCATGCACCACAAAATATTATTATTCTTGTGATGTGTTTTCAACCATTTTAAAATGTAAAAACTGTTCTTATCTCAAGGGCCATAAAAAAATAGGTGGCAGGCCAAATTTGGCCCACTGGTTGGGTTATAATTTGCCAACCTCTGTTCTAATTTAATGCATATCTTCCCAGGCTTCCAGTTGACTAGAAATGTGTATGTATGTTGTGGGGGGTGGTGGGTGTGGGGAAGCAAAAATGCTTTTGCATATTCGAAAACACACTCATCCTTACCTAAACATTTTACATATTTAAAAGTATGCAGAATTTTGCTTGACTGTTTAGCAGTTTAAGTCCTCTATTAGGGATGTAGGGAAAATTTTTTTAACACTCTTTGTTTGAATCAAATAACCAAAGTGGGAAGTAGCCAATAGATTATCTCTAAGCCTAAACAAAACAAGCAAAACAAAAGTTTGCAAAAGACAAAGAACTCTCAAAAAAGGTCCCAGAGAAGCTATTTCCACCATCTAACTCCAGTTGGATTCCCAAATGGTTAACTTTAGGTTATAAAGTCACACACCTCCAAGTAACAACTATCTAAAGGACGCAAGAGGGTGGTAGAAGTGAAACACTGCTCTTTTTTATTCAATAGTCACCTTGTAAATAAATACCAGTGCATCAGATCTCCATTGCTAAAAATAGCAGTTGTGGGGCTGGAAGATTTTTATTGTAAGGACAAGTAAACATAGAGATGGAGATATAGCAAAGAACTATTTTCTATAATGCAGAAGACTTCTCTCCTATTTATTTACAAAATATGCCCTCAATTACGACTTGTCTGATAGATTCTGGGACTTCATGAGAAACACAGGCAGAAAAAATAAAATAAAATGGGACTGAAAAACAGATCTAAGTATTTGATAGTTTGCTTTCTCCAGTGTCCCTCCCGCTTGTCTCTTTCCTCTCTCTCCCTTTCAGATTCAGTCCATACCCTTTCACATTCATTCCATATCCTTTTCACATTCATTTCATGTTGGTCCTCTTGCCCCTCCTCCCTCATCTCCCTAGCTCCTTCTGCCTCATCTCGTTTTATAGCGCTTGGAAATTTCCTTTTCTTTCTGCTCTTCCCCTTGTGGTATCTACTAAAACCTTAGAGGAGTGATGTATATTCTGAAACTTCTGTGCGTTTCTAAGTGACGCTGAGCATGCTCAGTAGCTGGGGCAGGTTTTGTCGCCCGCAGCTGCCCTGATTCGACCTTTCCCAAAATAGACATTTAACTCTTTGGACTCCTGCCTAAGGATGTAATTCGCTTTGCTTTCTCCTCATTTTCAAGGTTCAAAGGGAAGTGGCGAGGATTCCAAGGTCCCACCATCCTCACAGCCAATGAGGGGCCTGTGAGGGAGGAGCTTGGGGCAGCTTAGTGCAGCTTGAGCTTCTGAGGGAATCATCCTCAGTAGGTGCAGTGGAGTCTGAGCTCCGCTGCACCTGTCACAGCAGAACAAAATTGAAAAAAACAAAAGCAAAATTTAAGAAAAGAAGAGAAGAAATGCTGCGGACTATGGAACCCTGTAGGACTTTCTGAAACATTTGCTGGGGATTCTGGTGGATCATGATCTTTTAAAACCAATTCTTTTTGAAGCCGGTTTGGGTAATTGGGAAAATGACACATATGCTAAATGCAGCAGCTGATCTAATGAAATGGACCAGATCTAGCGCTGCTAAAAGGGCTGCCTGCCTGGTGGCTGCGGCATATGCTCTGAAAACCCTCTATCCCATCATTAGCAGGCGTTTAAAGCAATCTGGCCACAGGAAGAGAAAAGAAGCAGCTTACCCGACTGCAGAGAACAGAGAAATACTGCATTGCACCGAGACCACTTGTAAAAATTCTTCGCCTGGAGTGAATGCAGATTTTTTCAAACAGCTACTAGAACTTCGGAAAATTCTCTTTCCAAAACTTGTGACCACTGAAACAGGGTGGCTCTGCCTCCACTCGGTGGCTCTGATCTCGAGAACATTTCTGTCTATCTATGTGGCTGGTCTGGATGGACAAATCGTGAAAAGCATTGTGGAAAAGAAGCCTCGGGCTTTCATCATCATATTAATCAAGTGGCTTATGATTGCCATCCCTGCTGCCTCTGTGAACAGTGCGATAAGGTACCTGGAGTGCAAACTGGCTTTCATCATCAAATTACTCAAGTGGCTTATGATTGCCATCCCTGCTGCCTCTGTGAACAGTGCGATAAGGTACCTGGAGTGCAAACTGGCTTTCATCATCAAATTACTCAAGTGGCTTATGATTGCCATCCCTGCTGCCTCTGTGAACAGTGTGATAAGGTACCTGGAGTGCAAACTGGCTTTCATCATCAAATTACTCAAGTGGCTTATGATTGCCATCCCTGCTGCCTCTGTGAACAGTGCGATAAGGTACCTGGAGTGCAAACTGGCTTTCATCATCAAATTACTCAAGTGGCTTATGATTGCCATCCCTGCTGCCTCTGTGAACAGTGCGATAAGGTACCTGGAGTGCAAACTGGCTTTGGCCTTCAGAACTCGCCTAGTAGACCATGCCTGTGAAACCTATTTTACAAATCAGACTTATTATAAGGTGATCAATATGGATGGGAGGCTGGCAAACCCTGACCAGTCTCTTACTGAGGATATTATGATGTTCTCCCAATCTGTGGCTCACTTGTATTCTAATCTGACCAAACCTATTTTAGATGTAATCCTGACCTCCTATACGCTCATCCAGACTGCTACATCCAGAGGAGCTAGCCCAATTGGGCCCACCCTATTAGCAGGGCTTGTGGTATATGCCACTGCTACAGTGTTGAAAGCCTGCTCTCCCAAATTTGGTAAATTGGTGGCTGAAGAAGCTCATAGAAAAGGCTGTTTGCAGTATGTGCACTCCAGAATTATAGCCAAGGTTGAAGAAATTGCCTTTTACAGAGGACATAAGGTAAGATAGAAATTAAGATGATGGGTGAAATGTGAGACTGTTCGAGCTGCCACTGCAGTGCTAGATACCATCTGTTGTACTGTTGATGGACCCACTTCTTTAGCGTTTTAGACTCCGATGACATCTAAACCTGTACTAGAATGTATGCTTCCTTACCCTTTTTACTCACAAGTTGTTAAAGAATTATAGAGTGCAAACTTTTCTAAAGTTTCATGAGAATAAAATTTTCAGCACTCAGTCTACTTAGCCTCAGTTACCCAAACATGCTCAGAATTATCTCTGAAGCATTTTCTTAAAACTTAAATCCTAATTGGTTGTAGAACATTAGAAGAAAATGTGTTTGGAAACTGAGTAAACACATGTCCATTGAGATGGAAAATTTAGGATGGTATTCTCTTGGTGTTACTATTGAGGGCCCTTTGTTTTTAAGAGGAAAAAAGACCCTGTCCTTTTACATGAAAGACAAGTTTAACAATTTTGCATGCCTGGTCAGCAATGGAGGGTCCTCAGTCCTAAGAAGTGCAGGAGAGTGTGTCTCACAAATGGCATTTCCAACTCTTAGTTAATGTTCAGCACCATGTTTGACACAAATAAAAAGAGGCAGTGAAATGAAATTTTGTCTGGCTTTGAGAGAAAAGCTAAGATTAGAGAAGAAATGAGGAGGAGAAAAGGAATTTCAGAACGTTATTTCTGAATACTAAAGATTTTCGACATTAAGCAGATCCCTAAAATAGTTAGCCTAATTACATAAACTTCCAGAGCATTGAAGTAACCTCAGAATATTAAATACGACCAAATTTTTTAAGGTGATGCATCTGAAATCTTAATACAAATGACTTAGTACAAATGAAATATTCAGGTATTCTTAAGTTGAAATGGTATTTTAATTCCCAAGCAGAATTATTTACTTTTTGAAGCATCATTAGTTATCAAGACAAACGTTTACAGTAGTAGGAATCTGAAGAAGAAAATTTAAAGCAAATTTAGGACTTCTACTCCCCCTTGAAAATTGTCCTTATATGTTGTATTAGTCATATTGACTTGTGATTCTTCTTGAATCATTGAACTCAGTGATTTAAATTATACCATGCTGTAGGCTTCCGGCATTTAAGACAAAATCCAGCAAATTGAGTTAGTTCGAAAATGGAATCTAATTACACATATGTGTGTCATGTGTTTATTTTCAAATATTTTTGGTGTGATCAAGAAGGATAAAGTTCTAACATTGTTTACTCATGTCTTATAGAATATCGTTTAATTTTAACCTCATGCATGTAATTTTGAAATAAAAATTATAAATCACTGACATGTACTTTATATTTACTAAGTATCATGGGTTTTTTTCAATAATATAGGTGTGACCAAATTAAACAATAATGACTCATTCTTATATTAATCTGTATTTTTTAGTTGTTAGAATCATAGATCATACTATACTAAGTAAAACAAAATAATGTGTACCTATCTTTAAAGAAAGCCTTCAGACATACAGTATTTACTTTTGTAACTCATGCTGGGTTCTTGCCTCTTTTTCCCTCTATAGGTGGAAATGAAGCAACTCCAGAAAAGTTACAAAGCTTTAGCCGATCAGATGAACCTCATTTTATCCAAACGTTTGTGGTGCATCATGATAGAGCAGTTCTTGATGAAGTATGTTTGGAGCAGCAGTGGACTGATTATGGTGGCTGTACCTATTATCACTGCAACTGGCTTTGCAGATGGTGGTAATGACATTTATGCTTAATCTTCAATATATGTTTAGGATTATTTCTCTTGAAGGTGTCACTGCTGGTTTTGTGTGAGTGAAACTGAATATGTAGCCATTTTTCTGTGGTCATTAATGGTCAGAAACAAAGGCAGACTTTGCAACATCCAATAATAATACCTGCAATGTGAAAGGAGATAAGTGGCTCAAAAGTCCTTTCCAGTTGTGAGATATTTCAAATTAATATCTTGAAAAGCAGTGTAAGTTCTCTCCATGTGTTTTAAACTTCAGTTCTGCACATCCCATGTATTTAGTCTATAAATATTCTATAACTGGATCTGCCCTGTTTTGTGATTTGAAGAGTTGGTTGACTACATTAGGCAACTAGGAATATTGTTTTAGGAAGTGCTTCACACCATGGAAGGAGATCTCCTCTACTTGTAGGTAACATAGATAAAGCTCCTATGTAGCATGATTTGGTGGCATTGTGGGGGTAGGGGTTGTCAAGCTGCCCCTGTCTAATTCTAGCTATCACCACCCCAGTGGTTTTTACCAACATTTTTCATCTTTGGGATAACTAAGAAAGATAAGGACAACAAGAACAATATTAAAACGTTCTGTAATACTTGAGATGGGAGTTTGGGTCTTAATGGGCAGAGACAAAGGGGAGTTAATTAAATTAGCAGCATTTTCTGCTCTTCCTCCAAAATAAAACGTTCCCCCTTCTCTTTAAAAACCACTTGGTCAAAATTGGCCTTAGTGTTGAAGTAACTAAATAAAAGCATGGGCTTTGTAGTAAGACAGAGCTTAGCTCAACTCTTGGCTTTCCCTCTTCCTGCCTGTATCCTCTCAGTCATGTTAATTAAACTCTGAACCTCCATTTCCTCATCTGTAAAAGGAGAATTGGAAAGGCTACTTCAGAGGACTGTTGGGAGGATTTAACAGAATAATGTTTATAAAGTACAGAGCATGCTCTTGACGTTCTTGATATAGAGTGACAATTATTACCTAGGAAACAAAAGGCAACACTGAGAATAAGGTAACAGAATTCACACTATTTTACGGCTATTTTTGGTGTAGAATTAAGAATTAAGTTATTTGTTTGAAGTCATCTAATAAAAACAAGTAAAAGAATTACCCTATACTTTAATATTTTGAAACAGTGCTTCAATGCTTTAACCAATTATTACAAAAAAACTTGTCAAATTTGAGTCATTCTTAACCTAAAATTGTTCATTTTAGTAAATTGGAATTTGTCAATCCCATGTGATAAGACTGTAGATATACCAAATATACTCCACAACTCAACTGTCTAATACTGTGTTTAGACCACTGGGAAACTGAATTTTATCTATTTTTATGTTTTCAAAGTTTTATTTTTCAAAAAATCATTTAAAAAGTTTATATTGAATAAGGTGTTGTTGGTAATAGTATTTTTAGACATAATCCTTTCATTATAAGATAAAATAAATTGCTTTTTCAAAAAAGTATTGGAGAAAAAAATGACACAAAAATTTATGGTCTTGAGATTAGTTTTAGTAAGACACAACAAAATTATCAGATATTCATAGTGGGTCTAAGTATATGGATGTTTTAAAAGGTTCGTATATAACGTATAGAGACAACACCAATGACAAGATCATGGTGTAGTTCTCTTAGTGCTTGGAAGCACGGGTCTTATTACAAAACCCCAGAGTATTCAACATAGAGCAGAGAAAATGCAGCTATTAATGGTGACAAATTAACCCCACAGAGACCAGTAAGAAGTAAACAGTATATGCAAAGAATCTAACAATCTTATTTCTATGGGTGATGTAATAAGATATTTAAAAATAAATCCTGAAAATATCATATTAAATTAAAGAAACAACATTAAAATTTCACATTGAAATTATGATAATCACAGTGATGCAAGTAAAATAAAGTAATTCTTAAAGCTTCTTTTCAAAAGAGGATTTTATACAAAGAGAAGCAGTATAAGAATGTCATAGAAGAAAAAAATAAATTCGTATGACAGCATTATTATGAGAAGGTGCTTCAATATCTTCTGTAATTTCTAATGTTACTATATATACGCTTATAACGTTTGTACGTATTTACTAAAGACATTTGACCTACAATGATTTAACACATGAAAATATTGTTAGCATTTTACTCATACAAAATTATTTTTTCTAAATAATGATATATCTTTGAGGCTTTAGGTCTTGGAATTACATATCATATATTCTAATCTAATCTTCAGTCTTAATTTACACTTATGCCCTGAGTTGTCCCTTATGTTAGAGATGAATTAAATACATGATACTGTATATTTTAAAGCAAAAATAGGTGGAAAAAGTGGGTGAATGAGAGAAGAATGGCAAAGAGAAAAGGGAGAAAAAGTAGGATAGAGGAAAAAAAGACAATACAATAAAGAAGCAGGCCACTGTTCAGATCTTGACTCAGCTATTTAGTAGTTATCCATCCTTGAGAAATTTGCATAAACTTTATATGCCTCAGTTTTCCTCTCTTAACCATAGGTATAGTAATATATATCTTACAGAATTATGAAATTGTATATAATGTATTTAATGTGCTTTGAAACAGTTCTCAGCAAGTAGTAAGAATTTAGGTGGATCATTGTTAATATTTATTCTATTCTTACCATGTGGGCTCTGGCATCAGATTGCCTGGGTTCAAATGCTTACTCTTTTGCTTACTAGGCTATGACTATGGGCAAGTCATTTAACCTTCTTGTGCTTCAATTTCCTCATTTCTGAAATGGGAGAAATTATAGCAGGGTTGTTAGGAGGATTAAAGAAGAGTACATGTGTAAAACTTAGAACAATGCCTGCTTCATCGAAAATGCTCAATAGACATTTGCTGGCACGATTATTGTTGTTAAGAGAGCAAGATATTTAAAAGTGATTAGGAAGTCAGAGGTAAAAGTGCAGATAGGAGGAAGAGCCTGCATAGTTTTTTTGGAGGAGAAAAGAAAAATAGTTTTGTAGTAGATTTGTTATACCACCCACCTACAACTTCAAGTGAAATCTTATGGTTAGGACAGGATTATGTTTATATTCAAGTTCACATTACAAAATTGCATGTGGAATCATGCCATTTTCACTCAGACGAGGAGCTTAGAGGTCATCCAGTCTGGAGCCCCAGATTTGCCTCAGGGCACACAGATGGTTAGTGGAAGCACTAAGGATAGAAGACATTATGTGATTCCTAGTGTGTTACTTTTCTTACCTTCATCACGCTACCTCCGTTTAGCTATATTGGAACTTAGTCTATAAGGGACTTAACTTAGTTTGAGACCAAGCAATCGTGGGAGCTAATGCTTGAAATAGAGGCATTGAAATAGTTAATTATATATAGTTTCTGTTATATTTTCTTAGAGGACATTACCCCTTTCTTTGCTTTGTATTAAGAGAAAGACTGAAATTATGTCAAGAAAATAGTTACCTGGGAGCTGTATCTCAATTTTTTAATATTATAGGCCACTTTTCTTCTCTTCATATCAAAAGCAGTTCTGGGCAAGGCCAGGGAAAGCTACTTATAGGTCCCTTCTGCCGGACCTTATCACAGACACCTGACAGGCAGTGAACAGTGCACCTAAGCCACTAGCACTGCCAGTAGCGTCCACATGTTGGTGATCTGCTAACGTGAGGTGGCACCTCAGAAGTAGCAACTGAAAGCACTCTTAGGAATGGAACTGAACTCTACCATAACCCTCATAACATGGGTGATATTTTATTCCTAAAATGTACTTCCAACAAGATGATCTCCATAGCTCCTGCTGCAGGAGTATGTCTCATATTCAAATGCCAAATTGTTGAAATATAATTTTGTATTTGGGTCAGTTTACATATGACTACTCTCTTGTTGACCAATTATTGTCACAGTAATTATCAGTACATATCAAAGACATACTTTGTAGCTGTAATTAGCTATTCGTGTCAGGAGCTATAATTTTTAAAGTATAACATACATGCCCACAACGGCACAATCATTAGTGTACCACTCGGTGAACTGTCACAAAGTCAACCCATACACGTAAGCACCACTGAGAAGAAACAGAACCTTACCTTCATCCTAGAAGCTCCCATCCCAGAAACCCCTTCCCAGTCTTATCCTCATCTTCAGCCTCCTACCCCCATCCCCACTTCCTCCTGCCCCTGCCCCCATGCCACAGCAAAGGCAGGCATTTTACCGATCATTCATTAGTATTTGCTGGGTTTTGAGCCTTATATAAATAGTATCATGCAGTACGTATGAGAGTTTTAGTTGCTCCACATCTTTGTCAATGTTTGATGTGAGTCTTTTTCCTTTTAGGCATTCTTATGAGTGTATAAGCGTGCTTCATTGTAGTCTTAATTTGCATTTCTCTGATGACTGAGGAGGTTAAGCACTTTTCATTTGTTTATTGGCTACTTGGATAGCCTTTTTTATGAAGTACCGATAAGTTTTTTCTTCATTTTTAAACTGGCTTATCTGGTTTTTGCTTGTTCATTTGTAAAGCTCTTGTGTATTCTGTAATGAGTAGTTTGTCAGATACACACACACACACACACACACTCAAATCTCTTTTCCCACTCTATTCTTGCCTTTTCAGTCTCTTAAGTGTCTAAGAGAAGTTCATAATTTTAATATAGTTCAATTTATCAATCATTTTCTTTGTTGTTAGTGCTTTTTTTGTCCTGTTTAAGAAATATTTGTGTCACCCAAGGTCATAGAGTTATTCTCCTATTTTTTTTTTTTTTTTTTTTTTGAGGAAGATTAGCCCTGAGCTAACTACTGCCAATCCTCCTCTTTTTTTTTCTGAGGAAGACTAGCCCTGAGCTAACATCCATGCCCACCTTCCTCTACTTTATACATGGGACGCCTACCACAGCATGGCGTTTGCCATGCGGTGCCATGTCTGTACCCGGGATCTGAGCCAGCGAACCCCAGGCCATCGAGAAGCAGAACGTGCCAACTTAACCGCTGCACCACTGGGCCGGCCCTCTCCTATTTTATCTTCTAGAAATTTATTGGTTTTTCATTTCACATTAAGATCATCAGTTAGAATTGATGTTTATATATGGTATGAGGTAGGGTAAGATTCAGATTTGTCAAGGTGGCAAAGATAAAACATAAATGACAAGAAATAAACTCAGATTGTAAGTCCAAAGAAAAAAGTACAGAAGGGTAGCCTGCTTTTTTAATTTTTAAAAAATTAATAGACAATTTTCTTTAGAATAGTTTTAGGTTTACAGAAAAATTGAGCAGAAAGTGTTCAGTTCCCAAATTTCCCCTCCTCCCATAATTTCCCTTGTTATTTACATCTTGTATTAATGTGATACCTTTGTTATAACTGATGAACCAATATTTATACATTAGTAACTGAAGTCCATAGTTTACATTAGGATTCACTCTTTGTATTATACAGTTCTATGGGTTTTCACAAATGTATTACATAACCTTAGTTTTAAATCCTTTCTCACCTTTTCAGTGAAATAGCAACAGATGTGACCGTGTTTCAATATATCCTTTTATTAGCAGAGCTGAAAATAGCAGTAAAATGAGAAGATATAATGTTAAATATTAAATCCTTAAGTGAGGCACTTTTGACAACGTATTCAAAATATTTGGTGAGGAAGATAAAATGTGTTGATCTGGGATACAAAATAGGTGAGTGCTTTAGGTCATGAATTTATATCTCTGACACTGAGGAATGTACCCTTCTCACAGAGGCTATGCAGTTGGCTGTTATGAGCATGGCAAAATACTACTGGCACTGCTCTCACAGTACTTTCCAAAGAACAATCCGTAGAATAAAAGTCAAATGAAATCTGTCCAGAGCTATTTGTAATTTTGTTGCTAAAAGCACGAAGAAAACCCAATAGGCATTAATCTGCTAAAGCGACGTGGAAAGTACCATGCCATGTCAAACACCAGTTCATCTGTGCTAGTGTTTTTACTTCTTAACAGAGACTGTCAGTAAAAGCTACTATTTAAACCGCTTTTAACCCAAATTCATAAAATCCCATGATTATTTTAGATCACCAGCCAGATTCTCTATGAGCCAAAACTATTCTTAGTGCTTTAACTGATTCAGCAATTCACTATTTTGGTAGCTTGCTGAGAATCTTTCGGTAATTTTTTTGTGTCTATCTAAATTTTGTCACACATTTAAATGTAAGAATATCTACATTCTGTTTCCAGTCTATTTATTCAATCACATTTTTCACTCCTCACTTATACCAGCACTCAAAGCCTTTCTTTTTTCATTCCTCAGGGAAACTCACTCACTTCAAGGGGGCTAACAGGAGTCCTCTAGAGCAGTGACAATAGTAGGGCTAGGAGGAACCACATTGGACTATTTGTCCTCTTTTTTTTTTTTAAAGATTGGCACCTGAGCTAACAACTGTTGCCAATCTTCTTTTTTTCCTTCTTCTTCTTCTCCTCCACAAAACCCCCCAGTACATAGTTGTATATTCTAGTTGTGAGTGACTCTGGCTGTGCTATGTGGGACACCACCTCAGCGTGGCCTGCTGAGCGGTGCCGTGTCCGCGCCCAGGATCCCAACCAGCGAAACCCTGGGCTGCCAAAGTGGAGCTCAGGAACTTAACCACTCGGCCACCGGGTGGCCCCTAGACTATTGTAAAAGGGCCCCATGAACTCATGGTGATTCTCATACTCGGGTGAAATCAGTGCCTGACACCAACCCATGCTGTAACTTGATCAAGCTGTTTATCATTCAGTTGGCATTGCTTGAAGTTTCCCTTCTCTGTCCTGTTGCTTATACTATACTTATGATCTATTGAAATTATATGTGGTCTTCAAGGCCTCACTCACAGTCTACTCCTCCATGAAGCATTTCCTGTCTCTTGCAGCAAGAAATGATCTTTGCCTCCTCTAAACACCTCCCATTAACTCTCTTCATAGGCTGCCCTGCATAGTTATTTGGGAACTTATCTTCTCTCTCCTACCAAACTGTAGGCTCCCTAAGGAAAGAGTCTGAAAATCACATTTATCCTTGCATGTCCTATAGCACCTTGCCTAATTTCTTGCATATCTAGGTGTTCAGTAAATATCTGCTGAGTGCATTTTACCTTATATTATGCGTGGATCTCTTTCAAACCCAGCTGAGCTGTCTGTGAGCAAGTAAATATGAAATTATCTGGTAGTCATAATAGGGCATAAGTTAAATATTTGCACTGATATGGAGAAAAAAAACCTTTGCACTGAGATAAGTCAGAGAACAATAAATATCAAAGTTAGACTATGACTATCTATATCACTCTAATTTCTTCATTAATTTTCAGCATTTAATTTAGAACTTTGGAAATAATCTATAGACGGGCCAGATAGAGACTCAAATTGTTGGAAAGATTAAAATAATGACTTGGAGAGAACAATTTTGAAGAATGAGACTAAATTAAATAGATATGCGATAATAACTAGAGAAAATAATAACAGCTAACATTTAGAGAACTTATTATAGGCCATAGATTAGACTAACACTTCATTTGTATTTCACCTTAAAACAACTCTTTGAGATAGAATTGTTTGAGATAGTATTATTGTCTCCCTCATTTACAAATGAGAAAATAGGCATGGAGAGGATAAGTGGCAAGTTCTACTTACCTTACTACCTGCCAATAAGTAGTAAAGCCTGGATTCAAACCTAGTCTGACTCCTCTTAACTGTAATTCTGCATTGACAGTAATTTAGGATGTTCATTCATCTATCCATCCCATCCGTGCATCCATGCATCCATTCAATACACATTAAGGAGTACTATGTGCTGGAGACTCTGCTGAGTACTAGGAATAAAGAATAAAACACACATTCTTGACCCTTAAGAAACTTAAAGTCCATTGGAAAGGCCAGCAAAAGTTTCCAGGGAAACCTTTACTAAAGAGTTAACTCTTGAAGAAAGAGCTAGACAAAGAAGGAAGAGAAGTATATTGAAGTCAGAAGAAATCATGTATGCAAATAGCAGAGGATAAATAGAGTGTTGCATGTTTGGGCTGCCGCTAGACTGTAGAGTGAGGGTTGGTTGAAACAGGTAGACAGAGGCTGGATTATGAGGGTCAGCTAACTTGCATTTCTATTAAAGGAACTACACTAGAAATATTTGCTTGTATTCCTATTAGTAGTATTTTATTGACCAAATCCATAGTATTTGATTGCCTAGCTCTAATAAGGGCAGGGAGTTGAATTTGGAAAAAGTTAAAAGAATGCTAAGTGAAAATAGTCATAATTCCTATAGACTTACTTTTGTTCCAAGTCTCCTTCTAAAAAAATAATGAAACAAAAGAAAGCTTTAAATAAAATCTCGTACAAATATTGTATTTTCAATAATTCATTAAATTTCTAAGAAATTGCTGGTACTAATGAAAAATTTACATGTGGTTGTTTTGGCCATAATTTCATCTGTATAAAATAAAACATTTAGTTACTTGAAAAAACTCAATAGTTTTGTAGTTTGCTTTTAGATCTAGAGGATGGCCCCAAACAAGCTATGGTTAGTGAACGGACAGAAGCCTTTACTACTGCTCGAACTTTATTGGCCTCTGGAGCTGATGCTATTGAAAGGATTATGTCTTCATACAAAGAGGTACTTGCATTTCTCATCATCAATTTGATTAAAATAAGATATATGAAAATCAAGCAAAATGTAAATTACAAGATATACTTAGTATTTTGGAAACATTTTTCTCTACCAAACATTGCTAAGAGTAAGGCAGCCCTCCCAAGTATATTGCTGCTAATAACCTTTAATTTTTACACTTTCAATTATAACTCCTCTTTTTCTGTCTATAGTATGATGTATTTGTTTTTAATTAAAAAAAAAACCCACACCCCTAGGTGTGGATTCTGGAGCCAGAGTGCCTAAATTTAAATTCTTGCTCCAGTATTTACAAATTATATGAACTTACTCAAATTCCTTAACCTGTCTGTGTCTGTTTCATCATCTGTGAAATAAGGATAATGATAGCATTGACTTTGTAGGGTTGTTGTGAGTTAATACATGTAGAATGTTTAAAACAATACATATTAAGCAGTCACTAAATGTTAGCCAATAATATTACTTATATACCTTGCAAACTTTTACTCATCCTTCCTGACAAGTCAAGCCTCACCAACCACCTCTAAAACCCTCTTGTGATTCCACCTTCTTTCCGCCTTCGTTGCAGAGTCTGGCTCTACCTTCTCTGTGTTCACAGTACACCTGGTGCTTTACCACATTGTAATTGACTATCCCCTGCACCAGGCCCTGAGTGGAAAGCAGGAACTGTCTTACTCAGCTTTACATTCTTAATATCCATTTTAATGCTTGGAATGTTGTACGTGGTCAATAAATACTTGCTGAAAGAATGGTAATGACCTGCAAATATCACAGTGTTAAGACTGGAAATCATTTTATTCAGTTCAGATGTTACATAATATTCCCATGGACAGACATTCTCACTATTAATTACTCTTGTGGCTTTTGTATCAATATAAATTGCCAGAGCATCTTTATAAATTTAGCTGCCTATTAAATAAGCCTCGAATAAGCCATATAAAAGAGTTACAAAGTTTGTGATTTACCCACAAAACTTTTCAGTCTCATTCAACAACTGATTTCTTGAATTGGGTTAAAAAAATAAAAGTAAAACCAGTTGTTTAGGGCCACGTACCAAACCAACTCAATTTTAAAAAATTTTTCAAATAGTAATTTTGATAATCTGAAGACACAGTTTTGAGGATAGGTTTTTTGATTAATAAATTACTTATTAAAATTAAATGACAAATCAAAATTTTGGCCATCTCACATTAAAATACTTTGGTATCTAAGTCACAGAAAGAATATCAATTAGTTTTTCTACATTGTCTCCGACACAAAAACTGATTGCATTTTGCTTTATTTTGGCTGACTGTGCTTTGAATCACAGAATGTTCACTTCTAAAGAATCTTATTGCTGCTATGACAGCACATGAAAGCATCATGCATTCTCTGCTAGCTCCAGAGGGAGCAAGGGTCCTTTTTAGAGTTAGAGTTCAAGGGCAAACCCCCTGTCTTATATCCCAAAGTAATTTGTCCACAGTCACATTCTCAGGTTTTTTCAGACACTCTTGGCCCGCTCCACCCTGACTCCTGGTCTACTAACTCCTTGCCTCCTGCTTTTCTTTAATTGACCTCTACATTTGGTTTTGGACTTTTTATTTTTTTATGCAAATATATTTAGCCAGGTTTCTTTTGAATCCATATTTTGTTAATCCTTAGCTCTGTTTTCCTCTGCTTGAGAACTCAGGAGATTTTTGTGGATAACATTTGAGAAATTACCCTTTAAATAGCTATAACATTAACATATAGAAATGCGATACTAATCCAGCTACAGACCTCTCACACAGTAGAAACACGGTAGAAAGCTTTTGACAGTAATATGCACTCTTTTACTGCTTGTTTTGCACACACAAAAATCTTACACAAATGTCAGCATTGTTGTATTATTCCACAATTTATTGTTTAAGAGACATTTACTAGTGACCTGCCTCGCTTACTGGTTCCAGTTTCCTAGTAAACATTTCTGTAAGGGAATGGTTTTTGTGCTTTCCTTTTCACTGAGAAAGATGGTCTTGACAGGAGATGAGTCACCTTTCACAGTACCCTGACAACAAGGTGTTCTTTTAATAGAAAAACAGCAGGAGATTCAGCCTAAATTGGATCACTGGCAGGATAGGAGCAAGGTACCACTCTATTGAGCCTTATGGACTAAAGCAGAGATTTATCTCATCTTATCTTTAATCTCACCTAGAAAACAGTCATATTTAATGTTTTTCTTTGGGCATATAAATCATGTTTGGCTTGAAAAGAAGCTGAATTGTGGAATTTGGACTGAAAAGGAGTTGAAGATTTACATTGAGCTCACTCCCAATTTTGGTATCCTCTAGCAGGGATATTTTCTCTGCCAAGCTTAGGAATTTTGACAATCAATTTGACTCAGAAGCATTCATTTCTAATAAGAAAAATATGTATTTTTCTTCTATTTAAACCCTATTTTAAATTGAAAAAAGATATCAAAATAAAGGATCATAATTTCATTGAATGAACTTAAGCTTTTCACAAAATTTCTAATTTTCTGGAAATGAAATCTGTCATTTGAACGAGTCAAATCAGAAATTTGACTAAAGATTTATTTATTTATGAAGATTTTATTTTTTCCTTTTTCTGCCCAAAGCCCCCCGTACATAGTTGTGTATTTTCAGTTGTGGGTCCTTCTAGTTGTGCTATGTGGAACGCTGCCTCAGCATGGCTTCATGAGCAGTGCCGTGTCTGTGCCCAGGATTCCAACTGGTGAACCCTAGGCCGCTGAAGCAGAGCGTACAAACTTAACCACTCGGCCCCGGGGCTGGCCCCAAAAGATTTGTTTTTTTTAAGATCGGTACCTGAGCCAACATCTGCTGCCAATCTTTTTTTTCCCTTCTCTCCAAAGCCCCCCAGTACACAGTGTATATTCTAGTTGTAGGTCCTTCTGGTTCTGCTATGTGCGATGCTACCTCAGCACGACTTGATGAGCGGTGCTAGGTCTGCACCCAGGATCCAAACCGGCAAAACCCTGGGCCGCTGAAGTGGAGCGTGAAAACTTAACCACTTGGCCATGGGGCCAGCCCCTTGACCAAAGATTTTTAAGTCTCACTAATATTCTGAAATCTTTACATTTTGTTTTTAACCGTGACTTGAATGAATAATTTTTTATGTGTTTTATAATCCCAATCAAACTTACATTGACACGTTGCTATGTTGCTCTCTTGAGAAACTTTTTACCGTTACTTGTTTTAGTTATCAGATATGTTATTTATTTTTCATGTATAATAAAATAGGATCTTTAATATTAAATCAAAAAGCTTATATGATTGCATATTTTTTTAAGTCTGTCTTGAGTATATTAACTCTATTTTATTTCTCTGTGTTGGTTTTAGATCACTGAATTAGCAGGCTATACTGCTCGAGTGTACAATATGTTTTGGGTCTTTGATGAAGTGAAAAGAGGCATTTATAAGAGAACTGCTGTCATGCAAGAGTCTGAAAACCATAGCAAGAATGGAGCTAACATAGAATTATCCCTCAGTGATACGTTGGAAATCAAAGGTATTAGACTCAAATTTTTTTGTATTTTTCCTGTATTTAAGTGTTTATCAACAGAACTAAAGTTTTTTAGAAGCTAGTCTTTAACAGATAAAAGAAACCAACATTTATTTATTTAAATAGTTATTCCTAAACTTAGTATTGCAGTGTGAGGAGTGGTGACTAACATTACCATTAAAAAAAAATTGTTACCTTTATTTAGAACAAAATTTCTAGAATTATTTTTGGAAACTGCACATATGGCAGAATGAATTGTTTGCTTTTAAAAATCAAATAACAGAATTAGAACTAATGTCATATTGTTCTTCATCATCCTATGTTTTTAAACTTATTTGGTTATCATATTTTTAAAAATTATATATAAATGTCTTAATTCCCTTTCTGGGGCACCGTGTTTTTTCTGTAAGAAAAGTTAATTTAGAGAAACAAGTAGTTGTAAAGAGTATGGCTGGGTTATATCAGATAGAGTTTAGCTTTGCTCTCATTATGATGTTGACATTAGGTTATTGGTAAGTAATGTTTCTGAGAAAGATTTTCCAAGTAGATGTGTCAAAACGTCCAAATTTACGTTAAACTTTTCTTTAGATATAGATATCTATATTTCACTTGGTTTTCTGATTTGTTACTGTGAATTATCTTTATAACGAATTTATCTATGTTGCATTATACTTTAAGTTATTTACGTAGTTAAGAATAACGTGTGATAGCTTTTGTAACTTAAGTCGTTCCTTAACTTATAGGAGAAGTTATTGATGTGGATCATGGAATTATTTGCGAAAATGTTCCCATACATACACCAATGGGAGAAGTGGTGGCTTCCAGGCTAAACTTCAAAGTAAGATGATATTCAAAAATCTTCTGATTGTTGCCATCACACTAATAAAAAACAACACAGAATTCATGTACATTTGTTAAATACATGGAGGAGCATATGGAAAGGAGGGGAAATCAAGGAAGGTATGCACAGTGGCTGAATTACAAAAGCAGTTAATTCCTCAGAAAGCAGAAAGAAAGAGAAATTTGATGTCTACTGCTTTATTGCCAGGTTGAAAATTAAAATTACAGTTCACTGAGAGCCTATACAAGGTTCCCAAACGGTTTTTCACACTGCGTTTTCCCTCACCTGAAAAAACAGGCCAAGAGATTGTGACGATCCATAATTAGCGTTTTAATCCATTTGGCAGGACTCAGTGTTTTTCACGTTCTGTGATACTGGGATCTGCGTCTTCACTGTCATGTGTTAAACCTTTAAGTCTTGTCCAAAAGTCATGTCATTACCTAGAGAATCCTTCTGTGAATTCCAGGCAGGTTGCCATCTTTCTGCTTCCGCCTCCTCTCCTCACCTTTACAATGGGGAGAATAACGGTAACCTGCCTTTTGGATGTGAGGATCAAATGAGACAGTTGGTGCAAAGCAGTCGGCGCAGGATCTGGCACAAAGTGAAGCCTTCAATAAATTATGATTACAGTAGTTTTGACTTCCCTCCAGTCGGAATATCGTTGAGTTGAAGTTAGTGGCTATGTCACAGCTGTGTCTCAGGCTGGTGTCTGCCGCCCTGAGCCAAGCCGTAAAAATCCCTAGAATAACTTTGCAAAAGCCTGTTAGCCTCTTGAGGCTCCTACACTTCTTTATTTTATTTTGTTTTATTTTGTTTTATTTTACTTTATTGCAGTGACAGTGGATTCTAACATCACGTAGCTTTCCAGAGGTACGTTGTAATACATTTCGAATTCTGTGTAGATTACGTCGTGTTCACCGCCCAAAAACTAATTATAGTCCGTCACCTCACATGTGAGCCTCATCGCCCCTTTGGCTCTCTCCCCTCCCCCCCTCCCCCTACGGTAACCACCAATCCAATCTCCGTTGCTCTGTGCGTGTTCGTCATTGTTTTTATCATGTACTCATGAGTGAGATCACACGGTGTTTGACTTTCTCCCTCTGATTTATTTCACTTCGCATAATACCCTCAAGGTCCATCCACGTTGTCACAAATGGCCGGATCTCATCGTTTCTTAGGGCCGAGTAGCATTCCATTGTGTATACACACCACATCTTCTCTGTCCATACTTCCCTTGATGGGCACCTAGGTTGCTTCCAAGTTTTGGCTGTTGTGAATAATGCTGCAGTGAACCTAGGGGTGCATGTGTCTTTCTGCATTGGTGTTTTCCAGTTCTTTGGATAAATACCCAGCAGTGGGCTAGCTGGATCATACATATGGTAGATGTATTCTTAGTTTTCTGAGGATACTCCATACGGCTTTCCATGGTGGCTGCACCAGTCTGCACTCCCACCAGCAGTGTAGGAGAGTTCCCTTCTCTCCACATCCTCTCCGACACTTGTCTCCTGTCTTGTTAATTAGAGCCATTCTGACCAGAGGAAGGTGACCTCTCCTTGTAGTTTTGATTTGCCTTCCTCTGATCGCTAATGATGTTGAGCCCCTTTCCATATGCCTGTTGGCCACCCGTATACCTTCTTTGGAGAAGTCACTGCTCAGATCTTTTGCCCGTCTTTTTAATCGGGTTGTTGATTTTTTGTTGTTGTTGAGCTGTCGGAGTTCTTTCTGTGTTTTGGATATAAACCCCTTATCCGATATATGGTTTGCAAGTATCTTCTCCCAGTTGTTAGGTTGTGTTTTGGTTTTGTGGATGGTTTCCTTTGCCGTGCAGAAGATTTTTTTTCACTTTGATGTAGTCCCGTTTGTTCATTTTGTACTTTGTTTCCATTGCCCAGTCAGACATGGTACTTGAAAGTAGGCTGCTAAGACTGCTGTCAAAGGGCATACTGCCTATGTTTTCTTCTAGACGTTGCATGGTTTCGGGTGTGGCATTGCAGTCAGACCCGAGGAGGCTGCAGTTCCCCCGAGAGCGAGCGTGTGGGCGGGGCCCCAGCAGTTCTCCCAGGAGGGTGTCCCTGTCCCTGTCCGCAGTCCACCGCCTGAGGGGGGGGGGGTGGGGCGGGGCAGCGGCCAGGGAGCCTCTGGGCGGCGGCGCGCGCGCGCGCGCGCGGGGAGCGCGCACGGCTGCTGGGCCGCCGTCCGGGGAGGCGTCGGCCAGCCGCGCCTGCCTGCCCAGAGCCGAGCCCGGCGGAGTCCGGCCGCGCTCTGCTGCTCTCTCCTGGGCCGGGCTCGCCCGTTCCCCCGGCGTCCCTGGACGCCGCTCCGTGTCCCCGCTGCGCACAGCAGCCCGGGCCCTCCACAGCCACGGCCGCTAGCCTGAGGAGGCCCTCCTTCAGCTCCCGCTCTTCCTGCTCGCCGGACACGGACGACCAGGGCGCCTGCGAAGAGGATTCCATCTGGGAGAGGTACCTGGGGGCGTGGGCCTGGGGGCTGGTGGGAGGCGAGCGTGTCCCTGAGGAATAGGCTGGTGCGCCGAGAGGTGCCCGTCAGGCCGCGGGACAGCTGCGCGGCGCGGGCAGCGAGGGGGTCTCTTCGTGCGCTTCACGCGTTCGTGGAACGGGCGGTGTGTGCCGGGCACCTGCCCAGGGGCCAGCCTGGGGATGCGGTGCCCGGGAGTCGGGCGCTGAAGCGGCGCCCGTGGTCTTGGCTTCTTGGAAGGCCAGACGCGACGTCGGTAACGACACTGGTCTCGATGCGTTCTGAGGGGTGCAGGTCTCCCTCTTTTCGAGGCTACGTTCCGTTGGGGTTTTCACGAAGCCTGTCGTGGCCCTGAAGCTCAGGCCGGTTCAGGGGAAGTGGCCTGTGGAGGGCCGCATAATATTCGTGTGCAGAGCCAGTGCTTTCCAAAGGCCTTGACTGGGCAGAAGTCTACCTGTTAGGGGTGCAGTGGGGGCTGTCCGGGGAGCATTGTGAGCACAGGTGTGTGTCCCACACTTGAAAGTCTGGCAAAGAAAGCGTGAGGCTGGAGGGTGCTCCGTTCGTTCCCTCCTTCCACAGAAAGTCTGGAGAGTTGACTTAGGGACTTCCTTTCCTCGGGTCGGTGCGTGTTCAGTGGTCTGGACACTTGGTGGGCAAGACTGACAGGGTGTTTGACGTACTGGACCTCGCAGCCTAGTTGGAAAGGACAGATAGGCAGCAACTAATTACCTAGGAGATACGTAAAAGCCATTCTGTGTTGAGTGCTGAGAAATACGGCATTTACTGTTAGACTTTGTGACTTAGGCAGTGATGTTTAAGCTGAGAGCAGATGCCTAAAAGCAAAGGAGGACTTGTGCGGGAGAGCGTTGGGACAGGGCAAGGGAGGAGGATGGCCTGTCAGAGGAGCTGAAAGCATGCCCTGGAGACTGGGGCCGCGTAGGGACTGTAGGGTGGGGAAAACCAAACTTTTCGATTAAGGCTGGCGCTTTCTATAGGCTTTCGGAGACTAAGCGTGGTGATTCAGCACGTGGACTCTGGAGCCAGACTCTGTCACATGGGTCCTAGCTCTGCCACCTACGGGCTGTGTGAACTTGGGCAAGTTACTGTACCATTCTGTGTGTCAGTTTCCTGATCTGTAAAACGGGGATGATTATAACACACACTCCATAGGTGAGTGTAAAGGTTAGAGGCTATTTCATGTCCGTAAAGTACTTAGAGCAGTGTCTGGCCTTCAGTAGGCGTTAGTAGTGGTTGATTAAATAAATGGATAAATGCATACATAAGTATTCAAGGCTTGGAGGCTGTCCCTCGTGCAACGTGTGAACTGGAATGGATTACACCCGGCTTTGTTTCCTTTCCAGCTTGCAGTTGCTACTGACCGCATCTGTGGCACTGTGGAATTAGAAATAATCTCCCTCGACTTGGCTGCTCTTGGTAACAGAATCTAATGCTGTCCAGATTATCCCAGGGAAATAAAAGCCTTGTCAGTAGCCTAGTAGGGTCAGGCTTATTTAATAGGTATCGCTTATATTGGTTTGGCTGGTATTTGTTGGTAACTTTTTCTTGGCAAAGCTGCTCGGTTAAAAAAAGTAGATTAGCTGTAAAATAGTTCAGACCCAGGGAAAAGTAGAGAGTCGTGTAAGCAGAGCACGCCTTTCCTTGACTCTCTGTCGAGAGCTTTTGTGACTCCAGCCGCTCTCTGCCTCAGACGCGGTGCCCTCTGCCTGTGCAGTCATCTAAACCGTGCAGGGTCCGGAACCGTGGAGAATCTAAGGCAGTGCAGTCATGCTTTGCTTAACAGTGGGGCTAGGTTCTGAGGAGTGCGTCACGGTCAGGCAATCTCGTGAGCGTGCAAGCACCACGGAGTTCATAAACCTAGATGGCAGAGCCTCCTATACACCTTGGCTCTATGGGACTAATCTTTTGGGACCCCCGTTGTTGACTGAAACGTCCTGATGTAGCGCCTGACGGTACTTCCCAACTCCAAGGGCACGGGAGTGTAGCCTGTGGGGCTCTGTCAAAGAACGGAGACGCTCGAGGCCTACTCTGGACCCACTGACTCAGAATCTACTGGGATAGTTCCCGGCTTTAAAGACCAGCCATAGTCCTCATCTGCAGACATCTCCTCAACGGTTTTCCACACCGGGTTTTCCCTCACCTGAGAAAACAGGCCAAGAGATTGTGAGGATCCATAGTTAGTGTTTTAATCCATTTGGCAGGACTCAGTGTTTTTCACGTTCTGTGATACTGGGATCTGCGTCTTCACTGTCATGTGTTAAACCTTTAAGTCTTGTCCAAAAGTCATGTCATTACCTAGAGAATCCTTCTGTGAATTCCAGGCAGGTTGCCATCTTTCTGCTTCCGCCTCCTCTCCTCACCTTTACAATGGGGAGAATAACGGTAACCTACCTTTTGGATGTGAGGATTAAACGAGACAGTTGGTGCAAAGCAGTCGGCGCAGGATCTGGCACAAAGCGAAGCCTTCAATAAATTATGATTACAGTAGTTTTGACTTCCCTCCAGTCGGAATATAGTCGAGTTGAAGTTCGTGGCTATGTCACAGCTGTGTCTCAGGCTGGTGTCTGCCGCCCTGAGCCAAGCCGTAAAAATCCCTAGAATAACTTTGCAAAAGCCTGTTAGCCTCTTGAGGCTCCTACACTTCTTTATTTTATTTTGTTTTATTTTATTTTATTTTACTTTATTGCAGTGACAGTGGATTCTAACATCACGTAGCTTTCCAGAGGTACGTTGTAATACATTTCGAATTCTGTGTAGATTACGTCGTGTTCACCGCCCAAAAACTAATTATAGTCCGTCGCCTCACATGTGAGCCTCATCGCCCCTTTGGCTCTCTCCCCTCCCCCCCTCCCCCTACGGTAACCACCAATCCAATCTCCGTTGCTCTGTGCGTGTTCGTCATTGTTTTTATCATGTACTCATGAGTGAGATCACACGGTGTTTGACTTTCTCCCTCTGATTTATTTCACTTCGCATAATACCCTCAAGGTCCATCCACGTTGTCACAAATGGCCGGATCTCATCGTTTCTTAGGGCCGAGTAGCATTCCATTGTGTATACACACCACATCTTCTCTGTCCATACTTCCCTTGATGGGCACCTAGGTTGCTTCCAAGTTTTGGCTGTTGTGAATAATGCTGCAGTGAACCTAGGGGTGCATGTGTCTTTCTGCATTGGTGTTTTCCAGTTCTTTGGATAAATACCCAGCAGTGGGCTAGCTGGATCATACATATGGTAGATGTATTCTTAGTTTTCTGAGGATACTCCATACGGCTTTCCATGGTGGCTGCACCAGTCTGCACTCCCACCAGCAGTGTAGGAGAGTTCCCTTCTCTCCACATCCTCTCCGACACTTGTCTCCTGTCTTGTTAATTAGAGCCATTCTGACCAGAGGAAGGTGACCTCTCCTTGTAGTTTTGATTTGCCTTCCTCTGATCGCTAATGATGTTGAGCCCCTTTCCATATGCCTGTTGGCCACCCGTATACCTTCTTTGGAGAAGTCACTGCTCAGATCTTTTGCCCGTCTTTTTAATCGGGTTGTTGATTTTTTGTTGTTGTTGAGCTGTCGGAGTTCTTTCTGTGTTTTGGATATAAACCCCTTATCCGATATATGGTTTGCAAGTATCTTCTCCCAGTTGTTAGGTTGTGTTTTGGTTTTGTGGATGGTTTCCTTTGCCGTGCAGAAGATTTTTTTTTCACTTTGATGTAGTCCCGTTTGTTCATTTTGTACTTTGTTTCCATTGCCCAGTCAGACATGGTACTTGAAAGTAGGCTGCTAAGACTGCTGTCAAAGGGCATACTGCCTATGTTTTCTTCTAGACGTTGCATGGTTTCG
Organism: Equus caballus; assembly: GCF_041296265.1. Classification (NCBI taxonomy): domain Eukaryota; kingdom Metazoa; phylum Chordata; class Mammalia; order Perissodactyla; family Equidae; genus Equus; species Equus caballus. The sequence goes on from NW_027222395.1 coordinate 774,896, forward strand.
GGTGTGGCATTGCAGTCAGACCCGAGGAGGCTGCAGTTCCCCGAGAGCGAGCGTGTGGGCGGGGCCCCAGCAGTTCTCCCAGGAGGGTGTCCCTGTCCCTGTCCTCAGTCCACCGCCTGGGGGGGGGGGGTGGGGCGGGGCAGCGGCCAGGGAGCCTCTGGGCGGCGGCGCGCGCGCGCGCGCGCGGGGAGCGCGCACGGCTGCTGGGCCGCCGTCCGGGGAGGCGTCGGCCAGCCGCGCCTGCCTGCCCAGAGCCGAGCCCGGCGGAGTCCGGCCGCGCTCTGCTGCTCTCTCCTGGGCCGGGCTCGCCCGTTCCCCCGGCGTCCCTGGACGCCGCTCCGTGTCCCCGCTGCGCACAGCAGCCCGGGCCCTCCACAGCCACGGCCGCTAGCCTGAGGAGGCCCTCCTTCAGCTCCCGCTCTTCCTGCTCGCCGGACACGGACGACCAGGGCGCCTGCGAAGAGGATTCCATCTGGGAGAGGTACCTGGGGGCGTGGGCCTGGGGGCTGGTGGGAGGCGAGCGTGTCCCTGAGGAATAGGCTGGTGCGCCGAGAGGTGCCCGTCAGGCCGCGGGACAGCTGCGCGGCGCGGGCAGCGAGGGGGTCTCTTCGTGCGCTTCACGCGTTCGTGGAACGGGCGGTGTGTGCCGGGCACCTGCCCAGGGGCCAGCCTGGGGATGCGGTGCCCGGGAGTCGGGCGCTGAAGCGGCGCCCGTGGTCTTGGCTTCTTGGAAGGCCAGACGCGACGTCGGTAACGACACTGGTCTCGATGCGTTCTGAGGGGTGCAGGTCTCCCTCTTTTCGAGGCTACGTTCCGTTGGGGTTTTCACGAAGCCTGTCGTGGCCCTGAAGCTCAGGCCGGTTCAGGGGAAGTGGCCTGTGGAGGGCCGCATAATATTCGTGTGCAGAGCCAGTGCTTTCCAAAGGCCTTGACTGGGCAGAAGTCTACCTGTTAGGGGTGCAGTGGGGGCTGTCCGGGGAGCATTGTGAGCACAGGTGTGTGTCCCACACTTGAAAGTCTGGCAAAGAAAGCGTGAGGCTGGAGGGTGCTCCGTTCGTTCCCTCCTTCCACAGAAAGTCTGGAGAGTTGACTTAGGGACTTCCTTTCCTCGGGTCGGTGCGTGTTCAGTGGTCTGGACACTTGGTGGGCAAGACTGACAGGGTGTTTGACGTACTGGACCTCGCAGCCTAGTTGGAAAGGACAGATAGGCAGCAACTAATTACCTAGGAGATACGTAAAAGCCATTCTGTGTTGAGTGCTGAGAAATACGGCATTTACTGTTAGACTTTGTGACTTAGGCAGTGATGTTTAAGCTGAGAGCAGATGCCTAAAAGCAAAGGAGGACTTGTGCGGGAGAGCGTTGGGACAGGGCAAGGGAGGAGGATGGCCTGTCAGAGGAGCTGAAAGCATGCCCTGGAGACTGGGGCCGCGTAGGGACTGTAGGGTGGGGAAAACCAAACTTTTCGATTAAGGCTGGCGCTTTCTATAGGCTTTCGGAGACTAAGCGTGGTGATTCAGCACGTGGACTCTGGAGCCAGACTCTGTCACATGGGTCCTAGCTCTGCCACCTACGGGCTGTGTGAACTTGGGCAAGTTACTGTACCATTCTGTGTGTCAGTTTCCTGATCTGTAAAACGGGGATGATTATAACACACACTCCATAGGTGAGTGTAAAGGTTAGAGGCTATTTCATGTCCGTAAAGTACTTAGAGCAGTGTCTGGCCTTCAGTAGGCGTTAGTAGTGGTTGATTAAATAAATGGATAAATGCATACATAAGTATTCAAGGCTTGGAGGCTGTCCCTCGTGCAACGTGTGAACTGGAATGGATTACACCCGGCTTTGTTTCCTTTCCAGCTTGCAGTTGCTACTGACCGCATCTGTGGCACTGTGGAATTAGAAATAATCTCCCTCGACTTGGCTGCTCTTGGTAACAGAATCTAATGCTGTCCAGATTATCCCAGGGAAATAAAAGCCTTGTCAGTAGCCTAGTAGGGTCAGGCTTATTTAATAGGTATCGCTTATATTGGTTTGGCTGGTATTTGTTGGTAACTTTTTCTTGGCAAAGCTGCTCGGTTAAAAAAAGTAGATTAGCTGTAAAATAGTTCAGACCCAGGGAAAAGTAGAGAGTCGTGTAAGCAGAGCACGCCTTTCCTTGACTCTCTGTCGAGAGCTTTTGTGACTCCAGCCGCTCTCTGCCTCAGACGCGGTGCCCTCTGCGTGTGCAGTCATCTAAACCGTGCAGGGTCCGGAACCGTGGAGAATCTAAGGCAGTGCAGTCATGCTTTGCTTAACAGTGGGGCTAGGTTCTGAGGAGTGCGTCACGGTCAGGCAATCTCGTGAGCGTGCAAGCACCACGGAGTTCATAAACCTAGATGGCAGAGCCTCCTATACACCTTGGCTCTATGGGACTAATCTTTTGGGACCCCCGTTGTTGACTGAAACGTCCTGATGTAGCGCCTGACGGTACTTCCCAACTCCAAGGGCACGGGAGTGTAGCCTGTGGGGCTCTGTCAAAGAACGGAGACGCTCGAGGCCTACTCTGGACCCACTGACTCAGAATCTACTGGGATAGTTCCCGGCTTTAAAGACCAGCCATAGTCCTCATCTGCAGACATCTCCTCAACGGTTTTCCACACCGGGTTTTCCCTCACCTGAGAAAACAGGCCAAGAGATTGTGAGGATCCATAGTTAGTGTTTTAATCCATTTGGCAGGACTCAGTGTTTTTCACGTTCTGTGATACTGGGATCTGCGTCTTCACTGTCATGTGTTAAACCTTTAAGTCTTGTCCAAAAGTCATGTCATTACCTAGAGAATCCTTCTGTGAATTCCAGGCAGGTTGCCATCTTTCTGCTTCCGCCTCCTCTCCTCACCTTTACAATGGGGAGAATAACGGTAACCTACCTTTTGGATGTGAGGATTAAACGAGACAGTTGGTGCAAAGCAGTCGGCGCAGGATCTGGCACAAAGCGAAGCCTTCAATAAATTATGATTACAGTAGTTTTGACTTCCCTCCAGTCGGAATATAGTCGAGTTGAAGTTCGTGGCTATGTCACAGCTGTGTCTCAGGCTGGTGTCTGCCGCCCTGAGCCAAGCCGTAAAAATCCCTAGAATAACTTTGCAAAAGCCTGTTAGCCTCTTGAGGCTCCTACACTTCTTTATTTTATTTTGTTTTATTTTATTTTATTTTACTTTATTGCAGTGACAGTGGATTCTAACATCACGTAGCTTTCCAGAGGTACGTTGTAATACATTTCGAATTCTGTGTAGATTACGTCGTGTTCACCGCCCAAAAACTAATTATAGTCCGTCACCTCACATGTGAGCCTCATCGCCCCTTTGGCTCTCTCCCCTCCCCCCCTCCCCCTACGGTAACCACCAATCCAATCTCCGTTGCTCTGTGCGTGTTCGTCATTGTTTTTATCATGTACTCATGAGTGAGATCACACGGTGTTTGACTTTCTCCCTCTGATTTATTTCACTTCGCATAATACCCTCAAGGTCCATCCACGTTGTCACAAATGGCCGGATCTCATCGTTTCTTAGGGCCGAGTAGCATTCCATTGTGTATACACACCACATCTTCTCTGTCCATACTTCCCTTGATGGGCACCTAGGTTGCTTCCAAGTTTTGGCTGTTGTGAATAATGCTGCAGTGAACCTAGGGGTGCATGTGTCTTTCTGCATTGGTGTTTTCCAGTTCTTTGGATAAATACCCAGCAGTGGGCTAGCTGGATCATACATATGGTAGATGTATTCTTAGTTTTCTGAGGATACTCCATACGGCTTTCCATGGTGGCTGCACCAGTCTGCACTCCCACCAGCAGTGTAGGAGAGTTCCCTTCTCTCCACATCCTCTCCGACACTTGTCTCCTGTCTTGTTAATTAGAGCCATTCTGACCAGAGGAAGGTGACCTCTCCTTGTAGTTTTGATTTGCCTTCCTCTGATCGCTAATGATGTTGAGCCCCTTTCCATATGCCTGTTGGCCACCCGTATACCTTCTTTGGAGAAGTCACTGCTCAGATCTTTTGCCCGTCTTTTTAATCGGGTTGTTGATTTTTTGTTGTTGTTGAGCTGTCGGAGTTCTTTCTGTGTTTTGGATATAAACCCCTTATCCGATATATGGTTTGCAAGTATCTTCTCCCAGTTGTTAGGTTGTGTTTTGGTTTTGTGGATGGTTTCCTTTGCCGTGCAGAAGATTTTTTTTCACTTTGATGTAGTCCCGTTTGTTCATTTTGTACTGTGTTTCCATTGCCCAGTCAGACATGGTACTTGAAAGTAGGCTGCTAAGACTGCTGTCAAAGGGCATACTGCCTATGTTTTCTTCTAGACGTTGCATGGTTTCGGGTGTGGCATTGCAGTCAGACCCGAGGAGGCTGCAGTTCCCCGAGAGCGAGCGTGTGGGCGGGGCCCCAGCAGTTCTCCCAGGAGGGTGTCCCTGTCCCTGTCCGCAGTCCACCGCCTGAGGGGGGGGGGGTGGGGCGGGGCAGCGGCCAGGGAGCCTCTGGGCGGCGGCGCGCGCGCGCGCGCGCGGGGAGCGCGCACGGCTGCTGGGCCGCCGTCCGGGGAGGCGTCGGCCAGCCGCGCCTGCCTGCCCAGAGCCGAGCCCGGCGGAGTCCGGCCGCGCTCTGCTGCTCTCTCCTGGGCCGGGCTCGCCCGTTCCCCCGGCGTCCCTGGACGCCGCTCCGTGTCCCCGCTGCGCACAGCAGCCCGGGCCCTCCACAGCCACGGCCGCTAGCCTGAGGAGGCCCTCCTTCAGCTCCCGCTCTTCCTGCTCGCCGGACACGGACGACCAGGGCGCCTGCGAAGAGGATTCCATCTGGGAGAGGTACCTGGGGGCGTGGGCCTGGGGGCTGGTGGGAGGCGAGCGTGTCCCTGAGGAATAGGCTGGTGCGCCGAGAGGTGCCCGTCAGGCCGCGGGACAGCTGCGCGGCGCGGGCAGCGAGGGGGTCTCTTCGTGCGCTTCACGCGTTCGTGGAACGGGCGGTGTGTGCCGGGCACCTGCCCAGGGGCCAGCCTGGGGATGCGGTGCCCGGGAGTCGGGCGCTGAAGCGGCGCCCGTGGTCTTGGCTTCTTGGAAGGCCAGACGCGACGTCGGTAACGACACTGGTCTCGATGCGTTCTGAGGGGTGCAGGTCTCCCTCTTTTCGAGGCTACGTTCCGTTGGGGTTTTCACGAAGCCTGTCGTGGCCCTGAAGCTCAGGCCGGTTCAGGGGAAGTGGCCTGTGGAGGGCCGCATAATATTCGTGTGCAGAGCCAGTGCTTTCCAAAGGCCTTGACTGGGCAGAAGTCTACCTGTTAGGGGTGCAGTGGGGGCTGTCCGGGGAGCATTGTGAGCACAGGTGTGTGTCCCACACTTGAAAGTCTGGCAAAGAAAGCGTGAGGCTGGAGGGTGCTCCGTTCGTTCCCTCCTTCCACAGAAAGTCTGGAGAGTTGACTTAGGGACTTCCTTTCCTCGGGTCGGTGCGTGTTCAGTGGTCTGGACACTTGGTGGGCAAGACTGACAGGGTGTTTGACGTACTGGACCTCGCAGCCTAGTTGGAAAGGACAGATAGGCAGCAACTAATTACCTAGGAGATACGTAAAAGCCATTCTGTGTTGAGTGCTGAGAAATACGGCATTTACTGTTAGACTTTGTGACTTAGGCAGTGATGTTTAAGCTGAGAGCAGATGCCTAAAAGCAAAGGAGGACTTGTGCGGGAGAGCGTTGGGACAGGGCAAGGGAGGAGGATGGCCTGTCAGAGGAGCTGAAAGCATGCCCTGGAGACTGGGGCCGCGTAGGGACTGTAGGGTGGGGAAAACCAAACTTTTCGATTAAGGCTGGCGCTTTCTATAGGCTTTCGGAGACTAAGCGTGGTGATTCAGCACGTGGACTCTGGAGCCAGACTCTGTCACATGGGTCCTAGCTCTGCCACCTACGGGCTGTGTGAACTTGGGCAAGTTACTGTACCATTCTGTGTGTCAGTTTCCTGATCTGTAAAACGGGGATGATTATAACACACACTCCATAGGTGAGTGTAAAGGTTAGAGGCTATTTCATGTCCGTAAAGTACTTAGAGCAGTGTCTGGCCTTCAGTAGGCGTTAGTAGTGGTTGATTAAATAAATGGATAAATGCATACATAAGTATTCAAGGCTTGGAGGCTGTCCCTCGTGCAACGTGTGAACTGGAATGGATTACACCCGGCTTTGTTTCCTTTCCAGCTTGCAGTTGCTACTGACCGCATCTGTGGCACTGTGGAATTAGAAATAATCTCCCTCGACTTGGCTGCTCTTGGTAACAGAATCTAATGCTGTCCAGATTATCCCAGGGAAATAAAAGCCTTGTCAGTAGCCTAGTAGGGTCAGGCTTATTTAATAGGTATCGCTTATATTGGTTTGGCTGGTATTTGTTGGTAACTTTTTCTTGGCAAAGCTGCTCGGTTAAAAAAAGTAGATTAGCTGTAAAATAGTTCAGACCCAGGGAAAAGTAGAGAGTCGTGTAAGCAGAGCACGCCTTTCCTTGACTCTCTGTCGAGAGCTTTTGTGACTCCAGCCGCTCTCTGCCTCAGACGCGGTGCCCTCTGCGTGTGCAGTCATCTAAACCGTGCAGGGTCCGGAACCGTGGAGAATCTAAGGCAGTGCAGTCATGCTTTGCTTAACAGTGGGGCTAGGTTCTGAGGAGTGCGTCACGGTCAGGCAATCTCGTGAGCGTGCAAGCACCACGGAGTTCATAAACCTAGATGGCAGAGCCTCCTATACACCTTGGCTCTATGGGACTAATCTTTTGGGACCCCCGTTGTTGACTGAAACGTCCTGATGTAGCGCCTGACGGTACTTCCCAACTCCAAGGGCACGGGAGTGTAGCCTGTGGGGCTCTGTCAAAGAACGGAGACGCTCGAGGCCTACTCTGGACCCACTGACTCAGAATCTACTGGGATAGTTCCCGGCTTTAAAGACCAGCCATAGTCCTCATCTGCAGACATCTCCTCAACGGTTTTCCACACCGGGTTTTCCCTCACCTGAGAAAACAGGCCAAGAGATTGTGAGGATCCATAGTTAGTGTTTTAATCCATTTGGCAGGACTCAGTGTTTTTCACGTTCTGTGATACTGGGATCTGCGTCTTCACTGTCATGTGTTAAACCTTTAAGTCTTGTCCAAAAGTCATGTCATTACCTAGAGAATCCTTCTGTGAATTCCAGGCAGGTTGCCATCTTTCTGCTTCCGCCTCCTCTCCTCACCTTTACAATGGGGAGAATAACGGTAACCTACCTTTTGGATGTGAGGATTAAACGAGACAGTTGGTGCAAAGCAGTCGGCGCAGGATCTGGCACAAAGCGAAGCCTTCAATAAATTATGATTACAGTAGTTTTGACTTCCCTCCAGTCGGAATATAGTCGAGTTGAAGTTCGTGGCTATGTCACAGCTGTGTCTCAGGCTGGTGTCTGCCGCCCTGAGCCAAGCCGTAAAAATCCCTAGAATAACTTTGCAAAAGCCTGTTAGCCTCTTGAGGCTCCTACACTTCTTTATTTTATTTTGTTTTATTTTATTTTATTTTACTTTATTGCAGTGACAGTGGATTCTAACATCACGTAGCTTTCCAGAGGTACGTTGTAATACATTTCGAATTCTGTGTAGATTACGTCGTGTTCACCGCCCAAAAACTAATTATAGTCCGTCGCCTCACATGTGAGCCTCATCGCCCCTTTGGCTCTCTCCCCTCCCCCCCTCCCCCTACGGTAACCACCAATCCAATCTCCGTTGCTCTGTGCGTGTTCGTCATTGTTTTTATCATGTACTCATGAGTGAGATCACACGGTGTTTGACTTTCTCCCTCTGATTTATTTCACTTCGCATAATACCCTCAAGGTCCATCCACGTTGTCACAAATGGCCGGATCTCATCGTTTCTTAGGGCCGAGTAGCATTCCATTGTGTATACACACCACATCTTCTCTGTCCATACTTCCCTTGATGGGCACCTAGGTTGCTTCCAAGTTTTGGCTGTTGTGAATAATGCTGCAGTGAACCTAGGGGTGCATGTGTCTTTCTGCATTGGTGTTTTCCAGTTCTTTGGATAAATACCCAGCAGTGGGCTAGCTGGATCATACATATGGTAGATGTATTCTTAGTTTTCTGAGGATACTCCATACGGCTTTCCATGGTGGCTGCACCAGTCTGCACTCCCACCAGCAGTGTAGGAGAGTTCCCTTCTCTCCACATCCTCTCCGACACTTGTCTCCTGTCTTGTTAATTAGAGCCATTCTGACCAGAGGAAGGTGACCTCTCCTTGTAGTTTTGATTTGCCTTCCTCTGATCGCTAATGATGTTGAGCCCCTTTCCATATGCCTGTTGGCCACCCGTATACCTTCTTTGGAGAAGTCACTGCTCAGATCTTTTGCCCGTCTTTTTAATCGGGTTGTTGATTTTTTGTTGTTGTTGAGCTGTCGGAGTTCTTTCTGTGTTTTGGATATAAACCCCTTATCCGATATATGGTTTGCAAGTATCTTCTCCCAGTTGTTAGGTTGTGTTTTGGTTTTGTGGATGGTTTCCTTTGCCGTGCAGAAGATTTTTTTTTCACTTTGATGTAGTCCCGTTTGTTCATTTTGTACTTTGTTTCCATTGCCCAGTCAGACATGGTACTTGAAAGTAGGCTGCTAAGACTGCTGTCAAAGGGCATACTGCCTATGTTTTCTTCTAGACGTTGCATGGTTTCGGGTGTGGCATTGCAGTCAGACCCGAGGAGGCTGCAGTTCCCCGAGAGCGAGCGTGTGGGCGGGGCCCCAGCAGTTCTCCCAGGAGGGTGTCCCTGTCCCTGTCCTCAGTCCACCGCCTGGGGGGGGGGGGTGGGGCGGGGCAGCGGCCAGGGAGCCTCTGGGCGGCGGCGCGCGCGCGCGCGCGCGGGGAGCGCGCACGGCTGCTGGGCCGCCGTCCGGGGAGGCGTCGGCCAGCCGCGCCTGCCTGCCCAGAGCCGAGCCCGGCGGAGTCCGGCCGCGCTCTGCTGCTCTCTCCTGGGCCGGGCTCGCCCGTTCCCCCGGCGTCCCTGGACGCCGCTCCGTGTCCCCGCTGCGCACAGCAGCCCGGGCCCTCCACAGCCACGGCCGCTAGCCTGAGGAGGCCCTCCTTCAGCTCCCGCTCTTCCTGCTCGCCGGACACGGACGACCAGGGCGCCTGCGAAGAGGATTCCATCTGGGAGAGGTACCTGGGGGCGTGGGCCTGGGGGCTGGTGGGAGGCGAGCGTGTCCCTGAGGAATAGGCTGGTGCGCCGAGAGGTGCCCGTCAGGCCGCGGGACAGCTGCGCGGCGCGGGCAGCGAGGGGGTCTCTTCGTGCGCTTCACGCGTTCGTGGAACGGGCGGTGTGTGCCGGGCACCTGCCCAGGGGCCAGCCTGGGGATGCGGTGCCCGGGAGTCGGGCGCTGAAGCGGCGCCCGTGGTCTTGGCTTCTTGGAAGGCCAGACGCGACGTCGGTAACGACACTGGTCTCGATGCGTTCTGAGGGGTGCAGGTCTCCCTCTTTTCGAGGCTACGTTCCGTTGGGGTTTTCACGAAGCCTGTCGTGGCCCTGAAGCTCAGGCCGGTTCAGGGGAAGTGGCCTGTGGAGGGCCGCATAATATTCGTGTGCAGAGCCAGTGCTTTCCAAAGGCCTTGACTGGGCAGAAGTCTACCTGTTAGGGGTGCAGTGGGGGCTGTCCGGGGAGCATTGTGAGCACAGGTGTGTGTCCCACACTTGAAAGTCTGGCAAAGAAAGCGTGAGGCTGGAGGGTGCTCCGTTCGTTCCCTCCTTCCACAGAAAGTCTGGAGAGTTGACTTAGGGACTTCCTTTCCTCGGGTCGGTGCGTGTTCAGTGGTCTGGACACTTGGTGGGCAAGACTGACAGGGTGTTTGACGTACTGGACCTCGCAGCCTAGTTGGAAAGGACAGATAGGCAGCAACTAATTACCTAGGAGATACGTAAAAGCCATTCTGTGTTGAGTGCTGAGAAATACGGCATTTACTGTTAGACTTTGTGACTTAGGCAGTGATGTTTAAGCTGAGAGCAGATGCCTAAAAGCAAAGGAGGACTTGTGCGGGAGAGCGTTGGGACAGGGCAAGGGAGGAGGATGGCCTGTCAGAGGAGCTGAAAGCATGCCCTGGAGACTGGGGCCGCGTAGGGACTGTAGGGTGGGGAAAACCAAACTTTTCGATTAAGGCTGGCGCTTTCTATAGGCTTTCGGAGACTAAGCGTGGTGATTCAGCACGTGGACTCTGGAGCCAGACTCTGTCACATGGGTCCTAGCTCTGCCACCTACGGGCTGTGTGAACTTGGGCAAGTTACTGTACCATTCTGTGTGTCAGTTTCCTGATCTGTAAAACGGGGATGATTATAACACACACTCCATAGGTGAGTGTAAAGGTTAGAGGCTATTTCATGTCCGTAAAGTACTTAGAGCAGTGTCTGGCCTTCAGTAGGCGTTAGTAGTGGTTGATTAAATAAATGGATAAATGCATACATAAGTATTCAAGGCTTGGAGGCTGTCCCTCGTGCAACGTGTGAACTGGAATGGATTACACCCGGCTTTGTTTCCTTTCCAGCTTGCAGTTGCTACTGACCGCATCTGTGGCACTGTGGAATTAGAAATAATCTCCCTCGACTTGGCTGCTCTTGGTAACAGAATCTAATGCTGTCCAGATTATCCCAGGGAAATAAAAGCCTTGTCAGTAGCCTAGTAGGGTCAGGCTTATTTAATAGGTATCGCTTATATTGGTTTGGCTGGTATTTGTTGGTAACTTTTTCTTGGCAAAGCTGCTCGGTTAAAAAAAGTAGATTAGCTGTAAAATAGTTCAGACCCAGAGAAAAGTAGAGAGTCGTGTAAGCAGAGCACGCCTTTCCTTGACTCTCTGTCGAGAGCTTTTGTGACTCCAGCCGCTCTCTGCCTCAGACGCGGTGCCCTCTGCGTGTGCAGTCATCTAAACCGTGCAGGGTCCGGAACCGTGGAGAATCTAAGGCAGTGCAGTCATGCTTTGCTTAACAGTGGGGCTAGGTTCTGAGGAGTGCGTCACGGTCAGGCAATCTCGTGAGCGTGCAAGCACCACGGAGTTCATAAACCTAGATGGCAGAGCCTCCTATACACCTTGGCTCTATGGGACTAATCTTTTGGGACCCCCGTTGTTGACTGAAACGTCCTGATGTAGCGCCTGACGGTACTTCCCAACTCCAAGGGCACGGGAGTGTAGCCTGTGGGGCTCTGTCAAAGAACGGAGACGCTCGAGGCCTACTCTGGACCCACTGACTCAGAATCTACTGGGATAGTTCCCGGCTTTAAAGACCAGCCATAGTCCTCATCTGCAGACATCTCCTCAACGGTTTTCCACACCGGGTTTTCCCTCACCTGAGAAAACAGGCCAAGAGATTGTGAGGATCCATAGTTAGTGTTTTAATCCATTTGGCAGGACTCAGTGTTTTTCACGTTCTGTGATACTGGGATCTGCGTCTTCACTGTCATGTGTTAAACCTTTAAGTCTTGTCCAAAAGTCATGTCATTACCTAGAGAATCCTTCTGTGAATTCCAGGCAGGTTGCCATCTTTCTGCTTCCGCCTCCTCTCCTCACCTTTACAATGGGGAGAATAACGGTAACCTACCTTTTGGATGTGAGGATTAAACGAGACAGTTGGTGCAAAGCAGTCGGCGCAGGATCTGGCACAAAGCGAAGCCTTCAATAAATTATGATTACAGTAGTTTTGACTTCCCTCCAGTCGGAATATAGTCGAGTTGAAGTTCGTGGCTATGTCACAGCTGTGTCTCAGGCTGGTGTCTGCCGCCCTGAGCCAAGCCGTAAAAATCCCTAGAATAACTTTGCAAAAGCCTGTTAGCCTCTTGAGGCTCCTACACTTCTTTATTTTATTTTGTTTTATTTTATTTTATTTTACTTTATTGCAGTGACAGTGGATTCTAACATCACGTAGCTTTCCAGAGGTACGTTGTAATACATTTCGAATTCTGTGTAGATTACGTCGTGTTCACCGCCCAAAAACTAATTATAGTCCGTCACCTCACATGTGAGCCTCATCGCCCCTTTGGCTCTCTCCCCTCCCCCCCTCCCCCTACGGTAACCACCAATCCAATCTCCGTTGCTCTGTGCGTGTTCGTCATTGTTTTTATCATGTACTCATGAGTGAGATCACACGGTGTTTGACTTTCTCCCTCTGATTTATTTCACTTCGCATAATACCCTCAAGGTCCATCCACGTTGTCACAAATGGCCGGATCTCATCGTTTCTTAGGGCCGAGTAGCATTCCATTGTGTATACACACCACATCTTCTCTGTCCATACTTCCCTTGATGGGCACCTAGGTTGCTTCCAAGTTTTGGCTGTTGTGAATAATGCTGCAGTGAACCTAGGGGTGCATGTGTCTTTCTGCATTGGTGTTTTCCAGTTCTTTGGATAAATACCCAGCAGTGGGCTAGCTGGATCATACATATGGTAGATGTATTCTTAGTTTTCTGAGGATACTCCATACGGCTTTCCATGGTGGCTGCACCAGTCTGCACTCCCACCAGCAGTGTAGGAGAGTTCCCTTCTCTCCACATCCTCTCCGACACTTGTCTCCTGTCTTGTTAATTAGAGCCATTCTGACCAGAGGAAGGTGACCTCTCCTTGTAGTTTTGATTTGCCTTCCTCTGATCGCTAATGATGTTGAGCCCCTTTCCATATGCCTGTTGGCCACCCGTATACCTTCTTTGGAGAAGTCACTGCTCAGATCTTTTGCCCGTCTTTTTAATCGGGTTGTTGATTTTTTGTTGTTGTTGAGCTGTCGGAGTTCTTTCTGTGTTTTGGATATAAACCCCTTATCCGATATATGGTTTGCAAGTATCTTCTCCCAGTTGTTAGGTTGTGTTTTGGTTTTGTGGATGGTTTCCTTTGCCGTGCAGAAGATTTTTTTTCACTTTGATGTAGTCCCGTTTGTTCATTTTGTACTGTGTTTCCATTGCCCAGTCAGACATGGTACTTGAAAGTAGGCTGCTAAGACTGCTGTCAAAGGGCATACTGCCTATGTTTTCTTCTAGACGTTGCATGGTTTCGGGTGTGGCATTGCAGTCAGACCCGAGGAGGCTGCAGTTCCCCGAGAGCGAGCGTGTGGGCGGGGCCCCAGCAGTTCTCCCAGGAGGGTGTCCCTGTCCCTGTCCGCAGTCCACCGCCTGAGGGGGGGGGGGGGGGGGTGGGGCGGGGCAGCGGCCAGGGAGCCTCTGGGCGGCGGCGCGCGCGCGCGCGCGCGGGGAGCGCGCACGGCTGCTGGGCCGCCGTCCGGGGAGGCGTCGGCCAGCCGCGCCTGCCTGCCCAGAGCCGAGCCCGGCGGAGTCCGGCCGCGCTCTGCTGCTCTCTCCTGGGCCGGGCTCGCCCGTTCCCCCGGCGTCCCTGGACGCCGCTCCGTGTCCCCGCTGCGCACAGCAGCCCGGGCCCTCCACAGCCACGGCCGCTAGCCTGAGGAGGCCCTCCTTCAGCTCCCGCTCTTCCTGCTCGCCGGACACGGACGACCAGGGCGCCTGCGAAGAGGATTCCATCTGGGAGAGGTACCTGGGGGCGTGGGCCTGGGGGCTGGTGGGAGGCGAGCGTGTCCCTGAGGAATAGGCTTGTGCGCCGAGAGGTGCCCGTCAGGCCGCGGGACAGCTGCGCGGCGCGGGCAGCGAGGGGGTCTCTTCGTGCGCTTCACGCGTTCGTGGAACGGGCGGTGTGTGCCGGGCACCTGCCCAGGGGCCAGCCTGGGGATGCGGTGCCCGGGAGTCGGGCGCTGAAGCGGCGCCCGTGGTCTTGGCTTCTTGGAAGGCCAGACGCGACGTCGGTAACGACACTGGTCTCGATGCGTTCTGAGGGGTGCAGGTCTCCCTCTTTTCGAGGCTACGTTCCGTTGGGGTTTTCACGAAGCCTGTCGTGGCCCTGAAGCTCAGGCCGGTTCAGGGGAAGTGGCCTGTGGAGGGCCGCATAATATTCGTGTGCAGAGCCAGTGCTTTCCAAAGGCCTTGACTGGGCAGAAGTCTACCTGTTAGGGGTGCAGTGGGGGCTGTCCGGGGAGCATTGTGAGCACAGGTGTGTGTCCCACACTTGAAAGTCTGGCAAAGAAAGCGTGAGGCTGGAGGGTGCTCCGTTCGTTCCCTCCTTCCACAGAAAGTCTGGAGAGTTGACTTTGGGACTTCCTTTCCTCGGGTCGGTGCGTGTTCAGTGGTCTGGACACTTGGTGGGCAAGACTGACAGGGTGTTTGACGTACTGGACCTCGCAGCCTAGTTGGAAAGGACAGATAGGCAGCAACTAATTACCTAGGAGATACGTAAAAGCCATTCTGTGTTGAGTGCTGAGAAATACGGCATTTACTGTTAGACTTTGTGACTTAGGCAGTGATGTTTAAGCTGAGAGCAGATGCCTAAAAGCAAAGGAGGACTTGTGCGGGAGAGCGTTGGGACAGGGCAAGGGAGGAGGATGGCCTGTCAGAGGAGCTGAAAGCATGCCCTGGAGACTGGGGCCGCGTAGGGACTGTAGGGTGGGGAAAACCAAACTTTTCGATTAAGGCTGGCGCTTTCTATAGGCTTTCGGAGACTAAGCGTGGTGATTCAGCACGTGGACTCTGGAGCCAGACTCTGTCACATGGGTCCTAGCTCTGCCACCTACGGGCTGTGTGAACTTGGGCAAGTTACTGTACCATTCTGTGTGTCAGTTTCCTGATCTGTAAAACGGGGATGATTATAACACACACTCCATAGGTGAGTGTAAAGGTTAGAGGCTATTTCATGTCCGTAAAGTACTTAGAGCAGTGTCTGGCCTTCAGTAGGCGTTAGTAGTGGTTGATTAAATAAATGGATAAATGCATACATAAGTATTCAAGGCTTGGAGGCTGTCCCTCGTGCAACGTGTGAACTGGAATGGATTACACCCGGCTTTGTTTCCTTTCCAGCTTGCAGTTGCTACTGACCGCATCTGTGGCACTGTGGAATTAGAAATAATCTCCCTCGACTTGGCTGCTCTTGGTAACAGAATCTAATGCTGTCCAGATTATCCCAGGGAAATAAAAGCCTTGTCAGTAGCCTAGTAGGGTCAGGCTTATTTAATAGGTATCGCTTATATTGGTTTGGCTGGTATTTGTTGGTAACTTTTTCTTGGCAAAGCTGCTCGGTTAAAAAAAGTAGATTAGCTGTAAAATAGTTCAGACCCAGGGAAAAGTAGAGAGTCGTGTAAGCAGAGCACGCCTTTCCTTGACTCTCTGTCGAGAGCTTTTGTGACTCCAGCCGCTCTCTGCCTCAGACGCGGTGCCCTCTGCGTGTGCAGTCATCTAAACCGTGCAGGGTCCGGAACCGTGGAGAATCTAAGGCAGTGCAGTCATGCTTTGCTTAACAGTGGGGCTAGGTTCTGAGGAGTGCGTCACGGTCAGGCAATCTCGTGAGCGTGCAAGCACCACGGAGTTCATAAACCTAGATGGCAGAGCCTCCTATACACCTTGGCTCTATGGGACTAATCTTTTGGGACCCCCGTTGTTGACTGAAACGTCCTGATGTAGCGCCTGACGGTACTTCCCAACTCCAAGGGCACGGGAGTGTAGCCTGTGGGGCTCTGTCAAAGAACGGAGACGCTCGAGGCCTACTCTGGACCCACTGACTCAGAATCTACTGGGATAGTTCCCGGCTTTAAAGACCAGCCATAGTCCTCATCTGCAGACATCTCCTCAACGGTTTTCCACACCGGGTTTTCCCTCACCTGAGAAAACAGGCCAAGAGATTGTGAGGATCCATAGTTAGTGTTTTAATCCATTTGGCAGGACTCAGTGTTTTTCACGTTCTGTGATACTGGGATCTGCGTCTTCACTGTCATGTGTTAAACCTTTAAGTCTTGTCCAAAAGTCATGTCATTACCTAGAGAATCCTTCTGTGAATTCCAGGCAGGTTGCCATCTTTCTGCTTCCGCCTCCTCTCCTCACCTTTACAATGGGGAGAATAACGGTAACCTACCTTTTGGATGTGAGGATTAAACGAGACAGTTGGTGCAAAGCAGTCGGCGCAGGATCTGGCACAAAGCGAAGCCTTCAATAAATTATGATTACAGTAGTTTTGACTTCCCTCCAGTCGGAATATAGTCGAGTTGAAGTTCGTGGCTATGTCACAGCTGTGTCTCAGGCTGGTGTCTGCCGCCCTGAGCCAAGCCGTAAAAATCCCTAGAATAACTTTGCAAAAGCCTGTTAGCCTCTTGAGGCTCCTACACTTCTTTATTTTATTTTGTTTTATTTTATTTTATTTTACTTTATTGCAGTGACAGTGGATTCTAACATCACGTAGCTTTCCAGAGGTACGTTGTAATACATTTCGAATTCTGTGTAGATTACGTCGTGTTCACCGCCCAAAAACTAATTATAGTCCGTCACCTCACATGTGAGCCTCATCGCCCCTTTGGCTCTCTCCCCTCCCCCCCTCCCCCTACGGTAACCACCAATCCAATCTCCGTTGCTCTGTGCGTGTTCGTCATTGTTTTTATCATGTACTCATGAGTGAGATCACACGGTGTTTGACTTTCTCCCTCTGATTTATTTCACTTCGCATAATACCCTCAAGGTCCATCCACGTTGTCACAAATGGCCGGATCTCATCGTTTCTTAGGGCCGAGTAGCATTCCATTGTGTATACACACCACATCTTCTCTGTCCATACTTCCCTTGATGGGCACCTAGGTTGCTTCCAAGTTTTGGCTGTTGTGAATAATGCTGCAGTGAACCTAGGGGTGCATGTGTCTTTCTGCATTGGTGTTTTCCAGTTCTTTGGATAAATACCCAGCAGTGGGCTAGCTGGATCATACATATGGTAGATGTATTCTTAGTTTTCTGAGGATACTCCATACGGCTTTCCATGGTGGCTGCACCAGTCTGCACTCCCACCAGCAGTGTAGGAGAGTTCCCTTCTCTCCACATCCTCTCCGACACTTGTCTCCTGTCTTGTTAATTAGAGCCATTCTGACCAGAGGAAGGTGACCTCTCCTTGTAGTTTTGATTTGCCTTCCTCTGATCGCTAATGATGTTGAGCCCCTTTCCATATGCCTGTTGGCCACCCGTATACCTTCTTTGGAGAAGTCACTGCTCAGATCTTTTGCCCGTCTTTTTAATCGGGTTGTTGATTTTTTGTTGTTGTTGAGCTGTCGGAGTTCTTTCTGTGTTTTGGATATAAACCCCTTATCCGATATATGGTTTGCAAGTATCTTCTCCCAGTTGTTAGGTTGTGTTTTGGTTTTGTGGATGGTTTCCTTTGCCGTGCAGAAGATTTTTTTTCACTTTGATGTAGTCCCGTTTGTTCATTTTGTACTGTGTTTCCATTGCCCAGTCAGACATGGTACTTGAAAGTAGGCTGCTAAGACTGCTGTCAAAGGGCATACTGCCTATGTTTTCTTCTAGACGTTGCATGGTTTCGGGTGTGGCATTGCAGTCAGACCCGAGGAGGCTGCAGTTCCCCGAGAGCGAGCGTGTGGGCGGGGCCCCAGCAGTTCTCCCAGGAGGGTGTCCCTGTCCCTGTCCGCAGTCCACCGCCTGAGGGGGGGTGGGGGGGGTGGGGCGGGGCAGCGGCCAGGGAGCCTCTGGGCGGCGGCGCGCGCGCGCGCGCGCGGGGAGCGCGCACGGCTGCTGGGCCGCCGTCCGGGGAGGCGTCGGCCAGCCGCGCCTGCCTGCCCAGAGCCGAGCCCGGAGGAGTCCGGCCGCGCTCTGCTGCTCTCTCCTGGGCCGGGCTCGCCCGTTCCCCCGGCGTCCCTGGACGCCGCTCCGTGTCCCCGCTGCGCACAGCAGCCCGGGCCCTCCACAGCCACGGCCGCTAGCCTGAGGAGGCCCTCCTTCAGCTCCCGCTCTTCCTGCTCGCCGGACACGGACGACCAGGGCGCCTGCGAAGAGGATTCCATCTGGGAGAGGTACCTGGGGGCGTGGGCCTGGGGGCTGGTGGGAGGCGAGCGTGTCCCTGAGGAATAGGCTGGTGCGCCGAGAGGTGCCCGTCAGGCCGCGGGACAGCTGCGCGGCGCGGGCAGCGAGGGGGTCTCTTCGTGCGCTTCACGCGTTCGTGGAACGGGCGGTGTGTGCCGGGCACCTGCCCAGGGGCCAGCCTGGGGATGCGGTGCCCGGGAGTCGGGCGCTGAAGCGGCGCCCGTGGTCTTGGCTTCTTGGAAGGCCAGACGCGACGTCGGTAACGACACTGGTCTCGATGCGTTCTGAGGGGTGCAGGTCTCCCTCTTTTCGAGGCTACGTTCCGTTGGGGTTTTCACGAAGCCTGTCGTGGCCCTGAAGCTCAGGCCGGTTCAGGGGAAGTGGCCTGTGGAGGGCCGCATAATATTCGTGTGCAGAGCCAGTGCTTTCCAAAGGCCTTGACTGGGCAGAAGTCTACCTGTTAGGGGTGCAGTGGGGGCTGTCCGGGGAGCATTGTGAGCACAGGTGTGTGTCCCACACTTGAAAGTCTGGCAAAGAAAGCGTGAGGCTGGAGGGTGCTCCGTTCGTTCCCTCCTTCCACAGAAAGTCTGGAGAGTTGACTTTGGGACTTCCTTTCCTCGGGTCGGTGCGTGTTCAGTGGTCTGGACACTTGGTGGGCAAGACTGACAGGGTGTTTGACGTACTGGACCTCGCAGCCTAGTTGGAAAGGACAGATAGGCAGCAACTAATTACCTAGGAGATACGTAAAAGCCATTCTGTGTTGAGTGCTGAGAAATACGGCATTTACTGTTAGACTTTGTGACTTAGGCAGTGATGTTTAAGCTGAGAGCAGATGCCTAAAAGCAAAGGAGGACTTGTGCGGGAGAGCGTTGGGACAGGGCAAGGGAGGAGGATGGCCTGTCAGAGGAGCTGAAAGCATGCCCTGGAGACTGGGGCCGCGTAGGGACTGTAGGGTGGGGAAAACCAAACTTTTCGATTAAGGCTGGCGCTTTCTATAGGCTTTCGGAGACTAAGCGTGGTGATTCAGCACGTGGACTCTGGAGCCAGACTCTGTCACATGGGTCCTAGCTCTGCCACCTACGGGCTGTGTGAACTTGGGCAAGTTACTGTACCATTCTGTGTGTCAGTTTCCTGATCTGTAAAACGGGGATGATTATAACACACACTCCATAGGTGAGTGTAAAGGTTAGAGGCTATTTCATGTCCGTAAAGTACTTAGAGCAGTGTCTGGCCTTCAGTAGGCGTTAGTAGTGGTTGATTAAATAAATGGATAAATGCATACATAAGTATTCAAGGCTTGGAGGCTGTCCCTCGTGCAACGTGTGAACTGGAATGGATTACACCCGGCTTTGTTTCCTTTCCAGCTTGCAGTTGCTACTGACCGCATCTGTGGCACTGTGGAATTAGAAATAATCTCCCTCGACTTGGCTGCTCTTGGTAACAGAATCTAATGCTGTCCAGATTATCCCAGGGAAATAAAAGCCTTGTCAGTAGCCTAGTAGGGTCAGGCTTATTTAATAGGTATCGCTTATATTGGTTTGGCTGGTATTTGTTGGTAACTTTTTCTTGGCAAAGCTGCTCGGTTAAAAAAAGTAGATTAGCTGTAAAATAGTTCAGACCCAGGGAAAAGTAGAGAGTCGTGTAAGCAGAGCACGCCTTTCCTTGACTCTCTGTCGAGAGCTTTTGTGACTCCAGCCGCTCTCTGCCTCAGACGCGGTGCCCTCTGCGTGTGCAGTCATCTAAACCGTGCAGGGTCCGGAACCGTGGAGAATCTAAGGCAGTGCAGTCATGCTTTGCTTAACAGTGGGGCTAGGTTCTGAGGAGTGCGTCACGGTCAGGCAATCTCGTGAGCGTGCAAGCACCACGGAGTTCATAAACCTAGATGGCAGAGCCTCCTATACACCTTGGCTCTATGGGACTAATCTTTTGGGACCCCCGTTGTTGACTGAAACGTCCTGATGTAGCGCCTGACGGTACTTCCCAACTCCAAGGGCACGGGAGTGTAGCCTGTGGGGCTCTGTCAAAGAACGGAGACGCTCGAGGCCTACTCTGGACCCACTGACTCAGAATCTACTGGGATAGTTCCCGGCTTTAAAGACCAGCCATAGTCCTCATCTGCAGACATCTCCTCAACGGTTTTCCACACCGGGTTTTCCCTCACCTGAGAAAACAGGCCAAGAGATTGTGAGGATCCATAGTTAGTGTTTTAATCCATTTGGCAGGACTCAGTGTTTTTCACGTTCTGTGATACTGGGATCTGCGTCTTCACTGTCATGTGTTAAACCTTTAAGTCTTGTCCAAAAGTCATGTCATTACCTAGAGAATCCTTCTGTGAATTCCAGGCAGGTTGCCATCTTTCTGCTTCCGCCTCCTCTCCTCACCTTTACAATGGGGAGAATAACGGTAACCTACCTTTTGGATGTGAGGATTAAACGAGACAGTTGGTGCAAAGCAGTCGGCGCAGGATCTGGCACAAAGCGAAGCCTTCAATAAATTATGATTACAGTAGTTTTGACTTCCCTCCAGTCGGAATATAGTCGAGTTGAAGTTCGTGGCTATGTCACAGCTGTGTCTCAGGCTGGTGTCTGCCGCCCTGAGCCAAGCCGTAAAAATCCCTAGAATAACTTTGCAAAAGCCTGTTAGCCTCTTGAGGCTCCTACACTTCTTTATTTTATTTTGTTTTATTTTATTTTATTTTACTTTATTGCAGTGACAGTGGATTCTAACATCACGTAGCTTTCCAGAGGTACGTTGTAATACATTTCGAATTCTGTGTAGATTACGTCGTGTTCACCGCCCAAAAACTAATTATAGTCCGTCACCTCACATGTGAGCCTCATCGCCCCTTTGGCTCTCTCCCCTCCCCCCCTCCCCCTACGGTAACCACCAATCCAATCTCCGTTGCTCTGTGCGTGTTCGTCATTGTTTTTATCATGTACTCATGAGTGAGATCACACGGTGTTTGACTTTCTCCCTCTGATTTATTTCACTTCGCATAATACCCTCAAGGTCCATCCACGTTGTCACAAATGGCCGGATCTCATCGTTTCTTAGGGCCGAGTAGCATTCCATTGTGTATACACACCACATCTTCTCTGTCCATACTTCCCTTGATGGGCACCTAGGTTGCTTCCAAGTTTTGGCTGTTGTGAATAATGCTGCAGTGAACCTAGGGGTGCATGTGTCTTTCTGCATTGGTGTTTTCCAGTTCTTTGGATAAATACCCAGCAGTGGGCTAGCTGGATCATACATATGGTAGATGTATTCTTAGTTTTCTGAGGATACTCCATACGGCTTTCCATGGTGGCTGCACCAGTCTGCACTCCCACCAGCAGTGTAGGAGAGTTCCCTTCTCTCCACATCCTCTCCGACACTTGTCTCCTGTCTTGTTAATTAGAGCCATTCTGACCAGAGGAAGGTGACCTCTCCTTGTAGTTTTGATTTGCCTTCCTCTGATCGCTAATGATGTTGAGCCCCTTTCCATATGCCTGTTGGCCACCCGTATACCTTCTTTGGAGAAGTCACTGCTCAGATCTTTTGCCCGTCTTTTTAATCGGGTTGTTGATTTTTTGTTGTTGTTGAGCTGTCGGAGTTCTTTCTGTGTTTTGGATATAAACCCCTTATCCGATATATGGTTTGCAAGTATCTTCTCCCAGTTGTTAGGTTGTGTTTTGGTTTTGTGGATGGTTTCCTTTGCCGTGCAGAAGATTTTTTTTCACTTTGATGTAGTCCCGTTTGTTCATTTTGTACTGTGTTTCCATTGCCCAGTCAGACATGGTACTTGAAAGTAGGCTGCTAAGACTGCTGTCAAAGGGCATACTGCCTATGTTTTCTTCTAGACGTTGCATGGTTTCGGGTGTGGCATTGCAGTCAGACCCGAGGAGGCTGCAGTTCCCCGAGAGCGAGCGTGTGGGCGGGGCCCCAGCAGTTCTCCCAGGAGGGTGTCCCTGTCCCTGTCCGCAGTCCACCGCCTGAGGGGGGGTGGGGGGGGTGGGGCGGGGCAGCGGCCAGGGAGCCTCTGGGCGGCGGCGCGCGCGCGCGCGCGCGGGGAGCGCGCACGGCTGCTGGGCCGCCGTCCGGGGAGGCGTCGGCCAGCCGCGCCTGCCTGCCCAGAGCCGAGCCCGGAGGAGTCCGGCCGCGCTCTGCTGCTCTCTCCTGGGCCGGGCTCGCCCGTTCCCCCGGCGTCCCTGGACGCCGCTCCGTGTCCCCGCTGCGCACAGCAGCCCGGGCCCTCCACAGCCACGGCCGCTAGCCTGAGGAGGCCCTCCTTCAGCTCCCGCTCTTCCTGCTCGCCGGACACGGACGACCAGGGCGCCTGCGAAGAGGATTCCATCTGGGAGAGGTACCTGGGGGCGTGGGCCTGGGGGCTGGTGGGAGGCGAGCGTGTCCCTGAGGAATAGGCTGGTGCGCCGAGAGGTGCCCGTCAGGCCGCGGGACAGCTGCGCGGCGCGGGCAGCGAGGGGGTCTCTTCGTGCGCTTCACGCGTTCGTGGAACGGGCGGTGTGTGCCGGGCACCTGCCCAGGGGCCAGCCTGGGGATGCGGTGCCCGGGAGTCGGGCGCTGAAGCGGCGCCCGTGGTCTTGGCTTCTTGGAAGGCCAGACGCGACGTCGGTAACGACACTGGTCTCGATGCGTTCTGAGGGGTGCAGGTCTCCCTCTTTTCGAGGCTACGTTCCGTTGGGGTTTTCACGAAGCCTGTCGTGGCCCTGAAGCTCAGGCCGGTTCAGGGGAAGTGGCCTGTGGAGGGCCGCATAATATTCGTGTGCAGAGCCAGTGCTTTCCAAAGGCCTTGACTGGGCAGAAGTCTACCTGTTAGGGGTGCAGTGGGGGCTGTCCGGGGAGCATTGTGAGCACAGGTGTGTGTCCCACACTTGAAAGTCTGGCAAAGAAAGCGTGAGGCTGGAGGGTGCTCCGTTCGTTCCCTCCTTCCACAGAAAGTCTGGAGAGTTGACTTTGGGACTTCCTTTCCTCGGGTCGGTGCGTGTTCAGTGGTCTGGACACTTGGTGGGCAAGACTGACAGGGTGTTTGACGTACTGGACCTCGCAGCCTAGTTGGAAAGGACAGATAGGCAGCAACTAATTACCTAGGAGATACGTAAAAGCCATTCTGTGTTGAGTGCTGAGAAATACGGCATTTACTGTTAGACTTTGTGACTTAGGCAGTGATGTTTAAGCTGAGAGCAGATGCCTAAAAGCAAAGGAGGACTTGTGCGGGAGAGCGTTGGGACAGGGCAAGGGAGGAGGATGGCCTGTCAGAGGAGCTGAAAGCATGCCCTGGAGACTGGGGCCGCGTAGGGACTGTAGGGTGGGGAAAACCAAACTTTTCGATTAAGGCTGGCGCTTTCTATAGGCTTTCGGAGACTAAGCGTGGTGATTCAGCACGTGGACTCTGGAGCCAGACTCTGTCACATGGGTCCTAGCTCTGCCACCTACGGGCTGTGTGAACTTGGGCAAGTTACTGTACCATTCTGTGTGTCAGTTTCCTGATCTGTAAAACGGGGATGATTATAACACACACTCCATAGGTGAGTGTAAAGGTTAGAGGCTATTTCATGTCCGTAAAGTACTTAGAGCAGTGTCTGGCCTTCAGTAGGCGTTAGTAGTGGTTGATTAAATAAATGGATAAATGCATACATAAGTATTCAAGGCTTGGAGGCTGTCCCTCGTGCAACGTGTGAACTGGAATGGATTACACCCGGCTTTGTTTCCTTTCCAGCTTGCAGTTGCTACTGACCGCATCTGTGGCACTGTGGAATTAGAAATAATCTCCCTCGACTTGGCTGCTCTTGGTAACAGAATCTAATGCTGTCCAGATTATCCCAGGGAAATAAAAGCCTTGTCAGTAGCCTAGTAGGGTCAGGCTTATTTAATAGGTATCGCTTATATTGGTTTGGCTGGTATTTGTTGGTAACTTTTTCTTGGCAAAGCTGCTCGGTTAAAAAAAGTAGATTAGCTGTAAAATAGTTCAGACCCAGGGAAAAGTAGAGAGTCGTGTAAGCAGAGCACGCCTTTCCTTGACTCTCTGTCGAGAGCTTTTGTGACTCCAGCCGCTCTCTGCCTCAGACGCGGTGCCCTCTGCGTGTGCAGTCATCTAAACCGTGCAGGGTCCGGAACCGTGGAGAATCTAAGGCAGTGCAGTCATGCTTTGCTTAACAGTGGGGCTAGGTTCTGAGGAGTGCGTCACGGTCAGGCAATCTCGTGAGCGTGCAAGCACCACGGAGTTCATAAACCTAGATGGCAGAGCCTCCTATACACCTTGGCTCTATGGGACTAATCTTTTGGGACCCCCGTTGTTGACTGAAACGTCCTGATGTAGCGCCTGACGGTACTTCCCAACTCCAAGGGCACGGGAGTGTAGCCTGTGGGGCTCTGTCAAAGAACGGAGACGCTCGAGGCCTACTCTGGACCCACTGACTCAGAATCTACTGGGATAGTTCCCGGCTTTAAAGACCAGCCATAGTCCTCATCTGCAGACATCTCCTCAACGGTTTTCCACACCGGGTTTTCCCTCACCTGAGAAAACAGGCCAAGAGATTGTGAGGATCCATAGTTAGTGTTTTAATCCATTTGGCAGGACTCAGTGTTTTTCACGTTCTGTGATACTGGGATCTGCGTCTTCACTGTCATGTGTTAAACCTTTAAGTCTTGTCCAAAAGTCATGTCATTACCTAGAGAATCCTTCTGTGAATTCCAGGCAGGTTGCCATCTTTCTGCTTCCGCCTCCTCTCCTCACCTTTACAATGGGGAGAATAACGGTAACCTACCTTTTGGATGTGAGGATTAAACGAGACAGTTGGTGCAAAGCAGTCGGCGCAGGATCTGGCACAAAGCGAAGCCTTCAATAAATTATGATTACAGTAGTTTTGACTTCCCTCCAGTCGGAATATAGTCGAGTTGAAGTTCGTGGCTATGTCACAGCTGTGTCTCAGGCTGGTGTCTGCCGCCCTGAGCCAAGCCGTAAAAATCCCTAGAATAACTTTGCAAAAGCCTGTTAGCCTCTTGAGGCTCCTACACTTCTTTATTTTATTTTGTTTTATTTTATTTTATTTTACTTTATTGCAGTGACAGTGGATTCTAACATCACGTAGCTTTCCAGAGGTACGTTGTAATACATTTCGAATTCTGTGTAGATTACGTCGTGTTCACCGCCCAAAAACTAATTATAGTCCGTCACCTCACATGTGAGCCTCATCGCCCCTTTGGCTCTCTCCCCTCCCCCCCTCCCCCTACGGTAACCACCAATCCAATCTCCGTTGCTCTGTGCGTGTTCGTCATTGTTTTTATCATGTACTCATGAGTGAGATCACACGGTGTTTGACTTTCTCCCTCTGATTTATTTCACTTCGCATAATACCCTCAAGGTCCATCCACGTTGTCACAAATGGCCGGATCTCATCGTTTCTTAGGGCCGAGTAGCATTCCATTGTGTATACACACCACATCTTCTCTGTCCATACTTCCCTTGATGGGCACCTAGGTTGCTTCCAAGTTTTGGCTGTTGTGAATAATGCTGCAGTGAACCTAGGGGTGCATGTGTCTTTCTGCATTGGTGTTTTCCAGTTCTTTGGATAAATACCCAGCAGTGGGCTAGCTGGATCATACATATGGTAGATGTATTCTTAGTTTTCTGAGGATACTCCATACGGCTTTCCATGGTGGCTGCACCAGTCTGCACTCCCACCAGCAGTGTAGGAGAGTTCCCTTCTCTCCACATCCTCTCCGACACTTGTCTCCTGTCTTGTTAATTAGAGCCATTCTGACCAGAGGAAGGTGACCTCTCCTTGTAGTTTTGATTTGCCTTCCTCTGATCGCTAATGATGTTGAGCCCCTTTCCATATGCCTGTTGGCCACCCGTATACCTTCTTTGGAGAAGTCACTGCTCAGATCTTTTGCCCGTCTTTTTAATCGGGTTGTTGATTTTTTGTTGTTGTTGAGCTGTCGGAGTTCTTTCTGTGTTTTGGATATAAACCCCTTATCCGATATATGGTTTGCAAGTATCTTCTCCCAGTTGTTAGGTTGTGTTTTGGTTTTGTGGATGGTTTCCTTTGCCGTGCAGAAGATTTTTTTTCACTTTGATGTAGTCCCGTTTGTTCATTTTGTACTGTGTTTCCATTGCCCAGTCAGACATGGTACTTGAAAGTAGGCTGCTAAGACTGCTGTCAAAGGGCATACTGCCTATGTTTTCTTCTAGACGTTGCATGGTTTCGGGTGTGGCATTGCAGTCAGACCCGAGGAGGCTGCAGTTCCCCGAGAGCGAGCGTGTGGGCGGGGCCCCAGCAGTTCTCCCAGGAGGGTGTCCCTGTCCCTGTCCGCAGTCCACCGCCTGAGGGGCGGGGGGGGTGGGGCGGGGCAGCGGCCAGGGAGCCTCTGGGCGGCGGCGCGCGCGCGCGCGCGCGGGGAGCGCGCACGGCTGCTGGGCCGCCGTCCGGGGAGGCGTCGGCCAGCCGCGCCTGCCTGCCCAGAGCCGAGCCCGGCGGAGTCCGGCCGCGCTCTGCTGCTCTCTCCTGGGCCGGGCTCGCCCGTTCCCCCGGCGTCCCTGGACGCCGCTCCGTGTCCCCGCTGCGCACAGCAGCCCGGGCCCTCCACAGCCACGGCCGCTAGCCTGAGGAGGCCCTCCTTCAGCTCCCGCTCTTCCTGCTCGCCGGACACGGACGACCAGGGCGCCTGCGAAGAGGATTCCATCTGGGAGAGGTACCTGGGGGCGTGGGCCTGGGGGCTGGTGGGAGGCGAGCGTGTCCCTGAGGAATAGGCTGGTGCGCCGAGAGGTGCCCGTCAGGCCGCGGGACAGCTGCGCGGCGCGGGCAGCGAGGGGGTCTCTTCGTGCGCTTCACGCGTTCGTGGAACGGGCGGTGTGTGCCGGGCACCTGCCCAGGGGCCAGCCTGGGGATGCGGTGCCCGGGAGTCGGGCGCTGAAGCGGCGCCCGTGGTCTTGGCTTCTTGGAAGGCCAGACGCGACGTCGGTAACGACACTGGTCTCGATGCGTTCTGAGGGGTGCAGGTCTCCCTCTTTTCGAGGCTACGTTCCGTTGGGGTTTTCACGAAGCCTGTCGTGGCCCTGAAGCTCAGGCCGGTTCAGGGGAAGTGGCCTGTGGAGGGCCGCATAATATTCGTGTGCAGAGCCAGTGCTTTCCAAAGGCCTTGACTGGGCAGAAGTCTACCTGTTAGGGGTGCAGTGGGGGCTGTCCGGGGAGCATTGTGAGCACAGGTGTGTGTCCCACACTTGAAAGTCTGGCAAAGAAAGCGTGAGGCTGGAGGGTGCTCCGTTCGTTCCCTCCTTCCACAGAAAGTCTGGAGAGTTGACTTTGGGACTTCCTTTCCTCGGGTCGGTGCGTGTTCAGTGGTCTGGACACTTGGTGGGCAAGACTGACAGGGTGTTTGACGTACTGGACCTCGCAGCCTAGTTGGAAAGGACAGATAGGCAGCAACTAATTACCTAGGAGATACGTAAAAGCCATTCTGTGTTGAGTGCTGAGAAATACGGCATTTACTGTTAGACTTTGTGACTTAGGCAGTGATGTTTAAGCTGAGAGCAGATGCCTAAAAGCAAAGGAGGACTTGTGCGGGAGAGCGTTGGGACAGGGCAAGGGAGGAGGATGGCCTGTCAGAGGAGCTGAAAGCATGCCCTGGAGACTGGGGCCGCGTAGGGACTGTAGGGTGGGGAAAACCAAACTTTTCGATTAAGGCTGGCGCTTTCTATAGGCTTTCGGAGACTAAGCGTGGTGATTCAGCACGTGGACTCTGGAGCCAGACTCTGTCACATGGGTCCTAGCTCTGCCACCTACGGGCTGTGTGAACTTGGGCAAGTTACTGTACCATTCTGTGTGTCAGTTTCCTGATCTGTAAAACGGGGATGATTATAACACACACTCCATAGGTGAGTGTAAAGGTTAGAGGCTATTTCATGTCCGTAAAGTACTTAGAGCAGTGTCTGGCCTTCAGTAGGCGTTAGTAGTGGTTGATTAAATAAATGGATAAATGCATACATAAGTATTCAAGGCTTGGAGGCTGTCCCTCGTGCAACGTGTGAACTGGAATGGATTACACCCGGCTTTGTTTCCTTTCCAGCTTGCAGTTGCTACTGACCGCATCTGTGGCACTGTGGAATTAGAAATAATCTCCCTCGACTTGGCTGCTCTTGGTAACAGAATCTAATGCTGTCCAGATTATCCCAGGGAAATAAAAGCCTTGTCAGTAGCCTAGTAGGGTCAGGCTTATTTAATAGGTATCGCTTATATTGGTTTGGCTGGTATTTGTTGGTAACTTTTTCTTGGCAAAGCTGCTCGGTTAAAAAAAGTAGATTAGCTGTAAAATAGTTCAGACCCAGGGAAAAGTAGAGAGTCGTGTAAGCAGAGCACGCCTTTCCTTGACTCTCTGTCGAGAGCTTTTGTGACTCCAGCCGCTCTCTGCCTCAGACGCGGTGCCCTCTGCGTGTGCAGTCATCTAAACCGTGCAGGGTCCGGAACCGTGGAGAATCTAAGGCAGTGCAGTCATGCTTTGCTTAACAGTGGGGCTAGGTTCTGAGGAGTGCGTCACGGTCAGGCAATCTCGTGAGCGTGCAAGCACCACGGAGTTCATAAACCTAGATGGCAGAGCCTCCTATACACCTTGGCTCTATGGGACTAATCTTTTGGGACCCCCGTTGTTGACTGAAACGTCCTGATGTAGCGCCTGACGGTACTTCCCAACTCCAAGGGCACGGGAGTGTAGCCTGTGGGGCTCTGTCAAAGAACGGAGACGCTCGAGGCCTACTCTGGACCCACTGACTCAGAATCTACTGGGATAGTTCCCGGCTTTAAAGACCAGCCATAGTCCTCATCTGCAGACATCTCCTCAACGGTTTTCCACACCGGGTTTTCCCTCACCTGAGAAAACAGGCCAAGAGATTGTGAGGATCCATAGTTAGTGTTTTAATCCATTTGGCAGGACTCAGTGTTTTTCACGTTCTGTGATACTGGGATCTGCGTCTTCACTGTCATGTGTTAAACCTTTAAGTCTTGTCCAAAAGTCATGTCATTACCTAGAGAATCCTTCTGTGAATTCCAGGCAGGTTGCCATCTTTCTGCTTCCGCCTCCTCTCCTCACCTTTACAATGGGGAGAATAACGGTAACCTACCTTTTGGATGTGAGGATTAAACGAGACAGTTGGTGCAAAGCAGTCGGCGCAGGATCTGGCACAAAGCGAAGCCTTCAATAAATTATGATTACAGTAGTTTTGACTTCCCTCCAGTCGGAATATAGTCGAGTTGAAGTTCGTGGCTATGTCACAGCTGTGTCTCAGGCTGGTGTCTGCCGCCCTGAGCCAAGCCGTAAAAATCCCTAGAATAACTTTGCAAAAGCCTGTTAGCCTCTTGAGGCTCCTACACTTCTTTATTTTATTTTGTTTTATTTTATTTTATTTTACTTTATTGCAGTGACAGTGGATTCTAACATCACGTAGCTTTCCAGAGGTACGTTGTAATACATTTCGAATTCTGTGTAGATTACGTCGTGTTCACCGCCCAAAAACTAATTATAGTCCGTCACCTCACATGTGAGCCTCATCGCCCCTTTGGCTCTCTCCCCTCCCCCCCTCCCCCTACGGTAACCACCAATCCAATCTCCGTTGCTCTGTGCGTGTTCGTCATTGTTTTTATCATGTACTCATGAGTGAGATCACACGGTGTTTGACTTTCTCCCTCTGATTTATTTCACTTCGCATAATACCCTCAAGGTCCATCCACGTTGTCACAAATGGCCGGATCTCATCGTTTCTTAGGGCCGAGTAGCATTCCATTGTGTATACACACCACATCTTCTCTGTCCATACTTCCCTTGATGGGCACCTAGGTTGCTTCCAAGTTTTGGCTGTTGTGAATAATGCTGCAGTGAACCTAGGGGTGCATGTGTCTTTCTGCATTGGTGTTTTCCAGTTCTTTGGATAAATACCCAGCAGTGGGCTAGCTGGATCATACATATGGTAGATGTATTCTTAGTTTTCTGAGGATACTCCATACGGCTTTCCATGGTGGCTGCACCAGTCTGCACTCCCACCAGCAGTGTAGGAGAGTTCCCTTCTCTCCACATCCTCTCCGACACTTGTCTCCTGTCTTGTTAATTAGAGCCATTCTGACCAGAGGAAGGTGACCTCTCCTTGTAGTTTTGATTTGCCTTCCTCTGATCGCTAATGATGTTGAGCCCCTTTCCATATGCCTGTTGGCCACCCGTATACCTTCTTTGGAGAAGTCACTGCTCAGATCTTTTGCCCGTCTTTTTAATCGGGTTGTTGATTTTTTGTTGTTGTTGAGCTGTCGGAGTTCTTTCTGTGTTTTGGATATAAACCCCTTATCCGATATATGGTTTGCAAGTATCTTCTCCCAGTTGTTAGGTTGTGTTTTGGTTTTGTGGATGGTTTCCTTTGCCGTGCAGAAGATTTTTTTTCACTTTGATGTAGTCCCGTTTGTTCATTTTGTACTGTGTTTCCATTGCCCAGTCAGACATGGTACTTGAAAGTAGGCTGCTAAGACTGCTGTCAAAGGGCATACTGCCTATGTTTTCTTCTAGACGTTGCATGGTTTCGGGTGTGGCATTGCAGTCAGACCCGAGGAGGCTGCAGTTCCCCGAGAGCGAGCGTGTGGGCGGGGCCCCAGCAGTTCTCCCAGGAGGGTGTCCCTGTCCCTGTCCGCAGTCCACCGCCTGAGGGGGGGTGGGGGGGGTGGGGCGGGGCAGCGGCCAGGGAGCCTCTGGGCGGCGGCGCGCGCGCGCGCGCGCGGGGAGCGCGCACGGCTGCTGGGCCGCCGTCCGGGGAGGCGTCGGCCAGCCGCGCCTGCCTGCCCAGAGCCGAGCCCGGCGGAGTCCGGCCGCGCTCTGCTGCTCTCTCCTGGGCCGGGCTCGCCCGTTCCCCCGGCGTCCCTGGACGCCGCTCCGTGTCCCCGCTGCGCACAGCAGCCCGGGCCCTCCACAGCCACGGCCGCTAGCCTGAGGAGGCCCTCCTTCAGCTCCCGCTCTTCCTGCTCGCCGGACACGGACGACCAGGGCGCCTGCGAAGAGGATTCCATCTGGGAGAGGTACCTGGGGGCGTGGGCCTGGGGGCTGGTGGGAGGCGAGCGTGTCCCTGAGGAATAGGCTGGTGCGCCGAGAGGTGCCCGTCAGGCCGCGGGACAGCTGCGCGGCGCGGGCAGCGAGGGGGTCTCTTCGTGCGCTTCACGCGTTCGTGGAACGGGCGGTGTGTGCCGGGCACCTGCCCAGGGGCCAGCCTGGGGATGCGGTGCCCGGGAGTCGGGCGCTGAAGCGGCGCCCGTGGTCTTGGCTTCTTGGAAGGCCAGACGCGACGTCGGTAACGACACTGGTCTCGATGCGTTCTGAGGGGTGCAGGTCTCCCTCTTTTCGAGGCTACGTTCCGTTGGGGTTTTCACGAAGCCTGTCGTGGCCCTGAAGCTCAGGCCGGTTCAGGGGAAGTGGCCTGTGGAGGGCCGCATAATATTCGTGTGCAGAGCCAGTGCTTTCCAAAGGCCTTGACTGGGCAGAAGTCTACCTGTTAGGGGTGCAGTGGGGGCTGTCCGGGGAGCATTGTGAGCACAGGTGTGTGTCCCACACTTGAAAGTCTGGCAAAGAAAGCGTGAGGCTGGAGGGTGCTCCGTTCGTTCCCTCCTTCCACAGAAAGTCTGGAGAGTTGACTTAGGGACTTCCTTTCCTCGGGTCGGTGCGTGTTCAGTGGTCTGGACACTTGGTGGGCAAGACTGACAGGGTGTTTGACGTACTGGACCTCGCAGCCTAGTTGGAAAGGACAGATAGGCAGCAACTAATTACCTAGGAGATACGTAAAAGCCATTCTGTGTTGAGTGCTGAGAAATACGGCATTTACTGTTAGACTTTGTGACTTAGGCAGTGATGTTTAAGCTGAGAGCAGATGCCTAAAAGCAAAGGAGGACTTGTGCGGGAGAGCGTTGGGACAGGGCAAGGGAGGAGGATGGCCTGTCAGAGGAGCTGAAAGCATGCCCTGGAGACTGGGGCCGCGTAGGGACTGTAGGGTGGGGAAAACCAAACTTTTCGATTAAGGCTGGCGCTTTCTATAGGCTTTCGGAGACTAAGCGTGGTGATTCAGCACGTGGACTCTGGAGCCAGACTCTGTCACATGGGTCCTAGCTCTGCCACCTACGGGCTGTGTGAACTTGGGCAAGTTACTGTACCATTCTGTGTGTCAGTTTCCTGATCTGTAAAACGGGGATGATTATAACACACACTCCATAGGTGAGTGTAAAGGTTAGAGGCTATTTCATGTCCGTAAAGTACTTAGAGCAGTGTCTGGCCTTCAGTAGGCGTTAGTAGTGGTTGATTAAATAAATGGATAAATGCATACATAAGTATTCAAGGCTTGGAGGCTGTCCCTCGTGCAACGTGTGAACTGGAATGGATTACACCCGGCTTTGTTTCCTTTCCAGCTTGCAGTTGCTACTGACCGCATCTGTGGCACTGTGGAATTAGAAATAATCTCCCTCGACTTGGCTGCTCTTGGTAACAGAATCTAATGCTGTCCAGATTATCCCAGGGAAATAAAAGCCTTGTCAGTAGCCTAGTAGGGTCAGGCTTATTTAATAGGTATCGCTTATATTGGTTTGGCTGGTATTTGTTGGTAACTTTTTCTTGGCAAAGCTGCTCGGTTAAAAAAAGTAGATTAGCTGTAAAATAGTTCAGACCCAGGGAAAAGTAGAGAGTCGTGTAAGCAGAGCACGCCTTTCCTTGACTCTCTGTCGAGAGCTTTTGTGACTCCAGCCGCTCTCTGCCTCAGACGCGGTGCCCTCTGCGTGTGCAGTCATCTAAACCGTGCAGGGTCCGGAACCGTGGAGAATCTAAGGCAGTGCAGTCATGCTTTGCTTAACAGTGGGGCTAGGTTCTGAGGAGTGCGTCACGGTCAGGCAATCTCGTGAGCGTGCAAGCACCACGGAGTTCATAAACCTAGATGGCAGAGCCTCCTATACACCTTGGCTCTATGGGACTAATCTTTTGGGACCCCCGTTGTTGACTGAAACGTCCTGATGTAGCGCCTGACGGTACTTCCCAACTCCAAGGGCACGGGAGTGTAGCCTGTGGGGCTCTGTCAAAGAACGGAGACGCTCGAGGCCTACTCTGGACCCACTGACTCAGAATCTACTGGGATAGTTCCCGGCTTTAAAGACCAGCCATAGTCCTCATCTGCAGACATCTCCTCAACGGTTTTCCACACCGGGTTTTCCCTCACCTGAGAAAACAGGCCAAGAGATTGTGAGGATCCATAGTTAGTGTTTTAATCCATTTGGCAGGACTCAGTGTTTTTCACGTTCTGTGATACTGGGATCTGCGTCTTCACTGTCATGTGTTAAACCTTTAAGTCTTGTCCAAAAGTCATGTCATTACCTAGAGAATCCTTCTGTGAATTCCAGGCAGGTTGCCATCTTTCTGCTTCCGCCTCCTCTCCTCACCTTTACAATGGGGAGAATAACGGTAACCTACCTTTTGGATGTGAGGATTAAACGAGACAGTTGGTGCAAAGCAGTCGGCGCAGGATCTGGCACAAAGCGAAGCCTTCAATAAATTATGATTACAGTAGTTTTGACTTCCCTCCAGTCGGAATATAGTCGAGTTGAAGTTCGTGGCTATGTCACAGCTGTGTCTCAGGCTGGTGTCTGCCGCCCTGAGCCAAGCCGTAAAAATCCCTAGAATAACTTTGCAAAAGCCTGTTAGCCTCTTGAGGCTCCTACACTTCTTTATTTTATTTTGTTTTATTTTATTTTATTTTACTTTATTGCAGTGACAGTGGATTCTAACATCACGTAGCTTTCCAGAGGTACGTTGTAATACATTTCGAATTCTGTGTAGATTACGTCGTGTTCACCGCCCAAAAACTAATTATAGTCCGTCACCTCACATGTGAGCCTCATCGCCCCTTTGGCTCTCTCCCCTCCCCCCCTCCCCCTACGGTAACCACCAATCCAATCTCCGTTGCTCTGTGCGTGTTCGTCATTGTTTTTATCATGTACTCATGAGTGAGATCACACGGTGTTTGACTTTCTCCCTCTGATTTATTTCACTTCGCATAATACCCTCAAGGTCCATCCACGTTGTCACAAATGGCCGGATCTCATCGTTTCTTAGGGCCGAGTAGCATTCCATTGTGTATACACACCACATCTTCTCTGTCCATACTTCCCTTGATGGGCACCTAGGTTGCTTCCAAGTTTTGGCTGTTGTGAATAATGCTGCAGTGAACCTAGGGGTGCATGTGTCTTTCTGCATTGGTGTTTTCCAGTTCTTTGGATAAATACCCAGCAGTGGGCTAGCTGGATCATACATATGGTAGATGTATTCTTAGTTTTCTGAGGATACTCCATACGGCTTTCCATGGTGGCTGCACCAGTCTGCACTCCCACCAGCAGTGTAGGAGAGTTCCCTTCTCTCCACATCCTCTCCGACACTTGTCTCCTGTCTTGTTAATTAGAGCCATTCTGACCAGAGGAAGGTGACCTCTCCTTGTAGTTTTGATTTGCCTTCCTCTGATCGCTAATGATGTTGAGCCCCTTTCCATATGCCTGTTGGCCACCCGTATACCTTCTTTGGAGAAGTCACTGCTCAGATCTTTTGCCCGTCTTTTTAATCGGGTTGTTGATTTTTTGTTGTTGTTGAGCTGTCGGAGTTCTTTCTGTGTTTTGGATATAAACCCCTTATCCGATATATGGTTTGCAAGTATCTTCTCCCAGTTGTTAGGTTGTGTTTTGGTTTTGTGGATGGTTTCCTTTGCCGTGCAGAAGATTTTTTTTCACTTTGATGTAGTCCCGTTTGTTCATTTTGTACTGTGTTTCCATTGCCCAGTCAGACATGGTACTTGAAAGTAGGCTGCTAAGACTGCTGTCAAAGGGCATACTGCCTATGTTTTCTTCTAGACGTTGCATGGTTTCGGGTGTGGCATTGCAGTCAGACCCGAGGAGGCTGCAGTTCCCCGAGAGCGAGCGTGTGGGCGGGGCCCCAGCAGTTCTCCCAGGAGGGTGTCCCTGTCCCTGTCCGCAGTCCACCGCCTGAGGGGCGGGGGGGGTGGGGCGGGGCAGCGGCCAGGGAGCCTCTGGGCGGCGGCGCGCGCGCGCGCGCGCGGGGAGCGCGCACGGCTGCTGGGCCGCCGTCCGGGGAGGCGTCGGCCAGCCGCGCCTGCCTGCCCAGAGCCGAGCCCGGCGGAGTCCGGCCGCGCTCTGCTGCTCTCTCCTGGGCCGGGCTCGCCCGTTCCCCCGGCGTCCCTGGACGCCGCTCCGTGTCCCCGCTGCGCACAGCAGCCCGGGCCCTCCACAGCCACGGCCGCTAGCCTGAGGAGGCCCTCCTTCAGCTCCCGCTCTTCCTGCTCGCCGGACACGGACGACCAGGGCGCCTGCGAAGAGGATTCCATCTGGGAGAGGTACCTGGGGGCGTGGGCCTGGGGGCTGGTGGGAGGCGAGCGTGTCCCTGAGGAATAGGCTGGTGCGCCGAGAGGTGCCCGTCAGGCCGCGGGACAGCTGCGCGGCGCGGGCAGCGAGGGGGTCTCTTCGTGCGCTTCACGCGTTCGTGGAACGGGCGGTGTGTGCCGGGCACCTGCCCAGGGGCCAGCCTGGGGATGCGGTGCCCGGGAGTCGGGCGCTGAAGCGGCGCCCGTGGTCTTGGCTTCTTGGAAGGCCAGACGCGACGTCGGTAACGACACTGGTCTCGATGCGTTCTGAGGGGTGCAGGTCTCCCTCTTTTCGAGGCTACGTTCCGTTGGGGTTTTCACGAAGCCTGTCGTGGCCCTGAAGCTCAGGCCGGTTCAGGGGAAGTGGCCTGTGGAGGGCCGCATAATATTCGTGTGCAGAGCCAGTGCTTTCCAAAGGCCTTGACTGGGCAGAAGTCTACCTGTTAGGGGTGCAGTGGGGGCTGTCCGGGGAGCATTGTGAGCACAGGTGTGTGTCCCACACTTGAAAGTCTGGCAAAGAAAGCGTGAGGCTGGAGGGTGCTCCGTTCGTTCCCTCCTTCCACAGAAAGTCTG
Organism: Equus caballus; assembly: GCF_041296265.1. Classification (NCBI taxonomy): domain Eukaryota; kingdom Metazoa; phylum Chordata; class Mammalia; order Perissodactyla; family Equidae; genus Equus; species Equus caballus. The sequence continues at coordinate 810,778 of NW_027222395.1, forward strand.
GAGAGTTGACTTAGGGACTTCCTTTCCTCGGGTCGGTGCGTGTTCAGTGGTCTGGACACTTGGTGGGCAAGACTGACAGGGTGTTTGACGTACTGGACCTCGCAGCCTAGTTGGAAAGGACAGATAGGCAGCAACTAATTACCTAGGAGATACGTAAAAGCCATTCTGTGTTGAGTGCTGAGAAATACGGCATTTACTGTTAGACTTTGTGACTTAGGCAGTGATGTTTAAGCTGAGAGCAGATGCCTAAAAGCAAAGGAGGACTTGTGCGGGAGAGCGTTGGGACAGGGCAAGGGAGGAGGATGGCCTGTCAGAGGAGCTGAAAGCATGCCCTGGAGACTGGGGCCGCGTAGGGACTGTAGGGTGGGGAAAACCAAACTTTTCGATTAAGGCTGGCGCTTTCTATAGGCTTTCGGAGACTAAGCGTGGTGATTCAGCACGTGGACTCTGGAGCCAGACTCTGTCACATGGGTCCTAGCTCTGCCACCTACGGGCTGTGTGAACTTGGGCAAGTTACTGTACCATTCTGTGTGTCAGTTTCCTGATCTGTAAAACGGGGATGATTATAACACACACTCCATAGGTGAGTGTAAAGGTTAGAGGCTATTTCATGTCCGTAAAGTACTTAGAGCAGTGTCTGGCCTTCAGTAGGCGTTAGTAGTGGTTGATTAAATAAATGGATAAATGCATACATAAGTATTCAAGGCTTGGAGGCTGTCCCTCGTGCAACGTGTGAACTGGAATGGATTACACCCGGCTTTGTTTCCTTTCCAGCTTGCAGTTGCTACTGACCGCATCTGTGGCACTGTGGAATTAGAAATAATCTCCCTCGACTTGGCTGCTCTTGGTAACAGAATCTAATGCTGTCCAGATTATCCCAGGGAAATAAAAGCCTTGTCAGTAGCCTAGTAGGGTCAGGCTTATTTAATAGGTATCGCTTATATTGGTTTGGCTGGTATTTGTTGGTAACTTTTTCTTGGCAAAGCTGCTCGGTTAAAAAAAGTAGATTAGCTGTAAAATAGTTCAGACCCAGGGAAAAGTAGAGAGTCGTGTAAGCAGAGCACGCCTTTCCTTGACTCTCTGTCGAGAGCTTTTGTGACTCCAGCCGCTCTCTGCCTCAGACGCGGTGCCCTCTGCGTGTGCAGTCATCTAAACCGTGCAGGGTCCGGAACCGTGGAGAATCTAAGGCAGTGCAGTCATGCTTTGCTTAACAGTGGGGCTAGGTTCTGAGGAGTGCGTCACGGTCAGGCAATCTCGTGAGCGTGCAAGCACCACGGAGTTCATAAACCTAGATGGCAGAGCCTCCTATACACCTTGGCTCTATGGGACTAATCTTTTGGGACCCCCGTTGTTGACTGAAACGTCCTGATGTAGCGCCTGACGGTACTTCCCAACTCCAAGGGCACGGGAGTGTAGCCTGTGGGGCTCTGTCAAAGAACGGAGACGCTCGAGGCCTACTCTGGACCCACTGACTCAGAATCTACTGGGATAGTTCCCGGCTTTAAAGACCAGCCATAGTCCTCATCTGCAGACATCTCCTCAACGGTTTTCCACACCGGGTTTTCCCTCACCTGAGAAAACAGGCCAAGAGATTGTGAGGATCCATAGTTAGTGTTTTAATCCATTTGGCAGGACTCAGTGTTTTTCACGTTCTGTGATACTGGGATCTGCGTCTTCACTGTCATGTGTTAAACCTTTAAGTCTTGTCCAAAAGTCATGTCATTACCTAGAGAATCCTTCTGTGAATTCCAGGCAGGTTGCCATCTTTCTGCTTCCGCCTCCTCTCCTCACCTTTACAATGGGGAGAATAACGGTAACCTACCTTTTGGATGTGAGGATTAAACGAGACAGTTGGTGCAAAGCAGTCGGCGCAGGATCTGGCACAAAGCGAAGCCTTCAATAAATTATGATTACAGTAGTTTTGACTTCCCTCCAGTCGGAATATAGTCGAGTTGAAGTTCGTGGCTATGTCACAGCTGTGTCTCAGGCTGGTGTCTGCCGCCCTGAGCCAAGCCGTAAAAATCCCTAGAATAACTTTGCAAAAGCCTGTTAGCCTCTTGAGGCTCCTACACTTCTTTATTTTATTTTGTTTTATTTTATTTTATTTTACTTTATTGCAGTGACAGTGGATTCTAACATCACGTAGCTTTCCAGAGGTACGTTGTAATACATTTCGAATTCTGTGTAGATTACGTCGTGTTCACCGCCCAAAAACTAATTATAGTCCGTCACCTCACATGTGAGCCTCATCGCCCCTTTGGCTCTCTCCCCTCCCCCCCTCCCCCTACGGTAACCACCAATCCAATCTCCGTTGCTCTGTGCGTGTTCGTCATTGTTTTTATCATGTACTCATGAGTGAGATCACACGGTGTTTGACTTTCTCCCTCTGATTTATTTCACTTCGCATAATACCCTCAAGGTCCATCCACGTTGTCACAAATGGCCGGATCTCATCGTTTCTTAGGGCCGAGTAGCATTCCATTGTGTATACACACCACATCTTCTCTGTCCATACTTCCCTTGATGGGCACCTAGGTTGCTTCCAAGTTTTGGCTGTTGTGAATAATGCTGCAGTGAACCTAGGGGTGCATGTGTCTTTCTGCATTGGTGTTTTCCAGTTCTTTGGATAAATACCCAGCAGTGGGCTAGCTGGATCATACATATGGTAGATGTATTCTTAGTTTTCTGAGGATACTCCATACGGCTTTCCATGGTGGCTGCACCAGTCTGCACTCCCACCAGCAGTGTAGGAGAGTTCCCTTCTCTCCACATCCTCTCCGACACTTGTCTCCTGTCTTGTTAATTAGAGCCATTCTGACCAGAGGAAGGTGACCTCTCCTTGTAGTTTTGATTTGCCTTCCTCTGATCGCTAATGATGTTGAGCCCCTTTCCATATGCCTGTTGGCCACCCGTATACCTTCTTTGGAGAAGTCACTGCTCAGATCTTTTGCCCGTCTTTTTAATCGGGTTGTTGATTTTTTGTTGTTGTTGAGCTGTCGGAGTTCTTTCTGTGTTTTGGATATAAACCCCTTATCCGATATATGGTTTGCAAGTATCTTCTCCCAGTTGTTAGGTTGTGTTTTGGTTTTGTGGATGGTTTCCTTTGCCGTGCAGAAGATTTTTTTTCACTTTGATGTAGTCCCGTTTGTTCATTTTGTACTGTGTTTCCATTGCCCAGTCAGACATGGTACTTGAAAGTAGGCTGCTAAGACTGCTGTCAAAGGGCATACTGCCTATGTTTTCTTCTAGACGTTGCATGGTTTCGGGTGTGGCATTGCAGTCAGACCCGAGGAGGCTGCAGTTCCCCGAGAGCGAGCGTGTGGGCGGGGCCCCAGCAGTTCTCCCAGGAGGGTGTCCCTGTCCCTGTCCGCAGTCCACCGCCTGAGGGGGGGGGGGGGGGGGTGGGGCGGGGCAGCGGCCAGGGAGCCTCTGGGCGGCGGCGCGCGCGCGCGCGCGCGGGGAGCGCGCACGGCTGCTGGGCCGCCGTCCGGGGAGGCGTCGGCCAGCCGCGCCTGCCTGCCCAGAGCCGAGCCCGGCGGAGTCCGGCCGCGCTCTGCTGCTCTCTCCTGGGCCGGGCTCGCCCGTTCCCCCGGCGTCCCTGGACGCCGCTCCGTGTCCCCGCTGCGCACAGCAGCCCGGGCCCTCCACAGCCACGGCCGCTAGCCTGAGGAGGCCCTCCTTCAGCTCCCGCTCTTCCTGCTCGCCGGACACGGACGACCAGGGCGCCTGCGAAGAGGATTCCATCTGGGAGAGGTACCTGGGGGCGTGGGCCTGGGGGCTGGTGGGAGGCGAGCGTGTCCCTGAGGAATAGGCTGGTGCGCCGAGAGGTGCCCGTCAGGCCGCGGGACAGCTGCGCGGCGCGGGCAGCGAGGGGGTCTCTTCGTGCGCTTCACGCGTTCGTGGAACGGGCGGTGTGTGCCGGGCACCTGCCCAGGGGCCAGCCTGGGGATGCGGTGCCCGGGAGTCGGGCGCTGAAGCGGCGCCCGTGGTCTTGGCTTCTTGGAAGGCCAGACGCGACGTCGGTAACGACACTGGTCTCGATGCGTTCTGAGGGGTGCAGGTCTCCCTCTTTTGGAGGCTACGTTCCGTTGGGGTTTTCACGAAGCCTGTCGTGGCCCTGAAGCTCAGGCCGGTTCAGGGGAAGTGGCCTGTGGAGGGCCGCATAATATTCGTGTGCAGAGCCAGTGCTTTCCAAAGGCCTTGACTGGGCAGAAGTCTACCTGTTAGGGGTGCAGTGGGGGCTGTCCGGGGAGCATTGTGAGCACAGGTGTGTGTCCCACACTTGAAAGTCTGGCAAAGAAAGCGTGAGGCTGGAGGGTGCTCCGTTCGTTCCCTCCTTCCACAGAAAGTCTGGAGAGTTGACTTAGGGACTTCCTTTCCTCGGGTCGGTGCGTGTTCAGTGGTCTGGACACTTGGTGGGCAAGACTGACAGGGTGTTTGACGTACTGGACCTCGCAGCCTAGTTGGAAAGGACAGATAGGCAGCAACTAATTACCTAGGAGATACGTAAAAGCCATTCTGTGTTGAGTGCTGAGAAATACGGCATTTACTGTTAGACTTTGTGACTTAGGCAGTGATGTTTAAGCTGAGAGCAGATGCCTAAAAGCAAAGGAGGACTTGTGCGGGAGAGCGTTGGGACAGGGCAAGGGAGGAGGATGGCCTGTCAGAGGAGCTGAAAGCATGCCCTGGAGACTGGGGCCGCGTAGGGACTGTAGGGTGGGGAAAACCAAACTTTTCGATTAAGGCTGGCGCTTTCTATAGGCTTTCGGAGACTAAGCGTGGTGATTCAGCACGTGGACTCTGGAGCCAGACTCTGTCACATGGGTCCTAGCTCTGCCACCTACGGGCTGTGTGAACTTGGGCAAGTTACTGTACCATTCTGTGTGTCAGTTTCCTGATCTGTAAAACGGGGATGATTATAACACACACTCCATAGGTGAGTGTAAAGGTTAGAGGCTATTTCATGTCCGTAAAGTACTTAGAGCAGTGTCTGGCCTTCAGTAGGCGTTAGTAGTGGTTGATTAAATAAATGGATAAATGCATACATAAGTATTCAAGGCTTGGAGGCTGTCCCTCGTGCAACGTGTGAACTGGAATGGATTACACCCGGCTTTGTTTCCTTTCCAGCTTGCAGTTGCTACTGACCGCATCTGTGGCACTGTGGAATTAGAAATAATCTCCCTCGACTTGGCTGCTCTTGGTAACAGAATCTAATGCTGTCCAGATTATCCCAGGGAAATAAAAGCCTTGTCAGTAGCCTAGTAGGGTCAGGCTTATTTAATAGGTATCGCTTATATTGGTTTGGCTGGTATTTGTTGGTAACTTTTTCTTGGCAAAGCTGCTCGGTTAAAAAAAGTAGATTAGCTGTAAAATAGTTCAGACCCAGGGAAAAGTAGAGAGTCGTGTAAGCAGAGCACGCCTTTCCTTGACTCTCTGTCGAGAGCTTTTGTGACTCCAGCCGCTCTCTGCCTCAGACGCGGTGCCCTCTGCGTGTGCAGTCATCTAAACCGTGCAGGGTCCGGAACCGTGGAGAATCTAAGGCAGTGCAGTCATGCTTTGCTTAACAGTGGGGCTAGGTTCTGAGGAGTGCGTCACGGTCAGGCAATCTCGTGAGCGTGCAAGCACCACGGAGTTCATAAACCTAGATGGCAGAGCCTCCTATACACCTTGGCTCTATGGGACTAATCTTTTGGGACCCCCGTTGTTGACTGAAACGTCCTGATGTAGCGCCTGACGGTACTTCCCAACTCCAAGGGCACGGGAGTGTAGCCTGTGGGGCTCTGTCAAAGAACGGAGACGCTCGAGGCCTACTCTGGACCCACTGACTCAGAATCTACTGGGATAGTTCCCGGCTTTAAAGACCAGCCATAGTCCTCATCTGCAGACATCTCCTCAACGGTTTTCCACACCGGGTTTTCCCTCACCTGAGAAAACAGGCCAAGAGATTGTGAGGATCCATAGTTAGTGTTTTAATCCATTTGGCAGGACTCAGTGTTTTTCACGTTCTGTGATACTGGGATCTGCGTCTTCACTGTCATGTGTTAAACCTTTAAGTCTTGTCCAAAAGTCATGTCATTACCTAGAGAATCCTTCTGTGAATTCCAGGCAGGTTGCCATCTTTCTGCTTCCGCCTCCTCTCCTCACCTTTACAATGGGGAGAATAACGGTAACCTACCTTTTGGATGTGAGGATTAAACGAGACAGTTGGTGCAAAGCAGTCGGCGCAGGATCTGGCACAAAGCGAAGCCTTCAATAAATTATGATTACAGTAGTTTTGACTTCCCTCCAGTCGGAATATAGTCGAGTTGAAGTTCGTGGCTATGTCACAGCTGTGTCTCAGGCTGGTGTCTGCCGCCCTGAGCCAAGCCGTAAAAATCCCTAGAATAACTTTGCAAAAGCCTGTTAGCCTCTTGAGGCTCCTACACTTCTTTATTTTATTTTGTTTTATTTTATTTTATTTTACTTTATTGCAGTGACAGTGGATTCTAACATCACGTAGCTTTCCAGAGGTACGTTGTAATACATTTCGAATTCTGTGTAGATTACGTCGTGTTCACCGCCCAAAAACTAATTATAGTCCGTCACCTCACATGTGAGCCTCATCGCCCCTTTGGCTCTCTCCCCTCCCCCCCTCCCCCTACGGTAACCACCAATCCAATCTCCGTTGCTCTGTGCGTGTTCGTCATTGTTTTTATCATGTACTCATGAGTGAGATCACACGGTGTTTGACTTTCTCCCTCTGATTTATTTCACTTCGCATAATACCCTCAAGGTCCATCCACGTTGTCACAAATGGCCGGATCTCATCGTTTCTTAGGGCCGAGTAGCATTCCATTGTGTATACACACCACATCTTCTCTGTCCATACTTCCCTTGATGGGCACCTAGGTTGCTTCCAAGTTTTGGCTGTTGTGAATAATGCTGCAGTGAACCTAGGGGTGCATGTGTCTTTCTGCATTGGTGTTTTCCAGTTCTTTGGATAAATACCCAGCAGTGGGCTAGCTGGATCATACATATGGTAGATGTATTCTTAGTTTTCTGAGGATACTCCATACGGCTTTCCATGGTGGCTGCACCAGTCTGCACTCCCACCAGCAGTGTAGGAGAGTTCCCTTCTCTCCACATCCTCTCCGACACTTGTCTCCTGTCTTGTTAATTAGAGCCATTCTGACCAGAGGAAGGTGACCTCTCCTTGTAGTTTTGATTTGCCTTCCTCTGATCGCTAATGATGTTGAGCCCCTTTCCATATGCCTGTTGGCCACCCGTATACCTTCTTTGGAGAAGTCACTGCTCAGATCTTTTGCCCGTCTTTTTAATCGGGTTGTTGATTTTTTGTTGTTGTTGAGCTGTCGGAGTTCTTTCTGTGTTTTGGATATAAACCCCTTATCCGATATATGGTTTGCAAGTATCTTCTCCCAGTTGTTAGGTTGTGTTTTGGTTTTGTGGATGGTTTCCTTTGCCGTGCAGAAGATTTTTTTTCACTTTGATGTAGTCCCGTTTGTTCATTTTGTACTGTGTTTCCATTGCCCAGTCAGACATGGTACTTGAAAGTAGGCTGCTAAGACTGCTGTCAAAGGGCATACTGCCTATGTTTTCTTCTAGACGTTGCATGGTTTCGGGTGTGGCATTGCAGTCAGACCCGAGGAGGCTGCAGTTCCCCGAGAGCGAGCGTGTGGGCGGGGCCCCAGCAGTTCTCCCAGGAGGGTGTCCCTGTCCCTGTCCGCAGTCCACCGCCTGAGGGGCGGGGGGGGGTGGGGCGGGGCAGCGGCCAGGGAGCCTCTGGGCGGCGGCGCGCGCGCGCGCGCGCGGGGAGCGCGCACGGCTGCTGGGCCGCCGTCCGGGGAGGCGTCGGCCAGCCGCGCCTGCCTGCCCAGAGCCGAGCCCGGCGGAGTCCGGCCGCGCTCTGCTGCTCTCTCCTGGGCCGGGCTCGCCCGTTCCCCCGGCGTCCCTGGACGCCGCTCCGTGTCCCCGCTGCGCACAGCAGCCCGGGCCCTCCACAGCCACGGCCGCTAGCCTGAGGAGGCCCTCCTTCAGCTCCCGCTCTTCCTGCTCGCCGGACACGGACGACCAGGGCGCCTGCGAAGAGGATTCCATCTGGGAGAGGTACCTGGGGGCGTGGGCCTGGGGGCTGGTGGGAGGCGAGCGTGTCCCTGAGGAATAGGCTGGTGCGCCGAGAGGTGCCCGTCAGGCCGCGGGACAGCTGCGCGGCGCGGGCAGCGAGGGGGTCTCTTCGTGCGCTTCACGCGTTCGTGGAACGGGCGGTGTGTGCCGGGCACCTGCCCAGGGGCCAGCCTGGGGATGCGGTGCCCGGGAGTCGGGCGCTGAAGCGGCGCCCGTGGTCTTGGCTTCTTGGAAGGCCAGACGCGACGTCGGTAACGACACTGGTCTCGATGCGTTCTGAGGGGTGCAGGTCTCCCTCTTTTCGAGGCTACGTTCCGTTGGGGTTTTCACGAAGCCTGTCGTGGCCCTGAAGCTCAGGCCGGTTCAGGGGAAGTGGCCTGTGGAGGGCCGCATAATATTCGTGTGCAGAGCCAGTGCTTTCCAAAGGCCTTGACTGGGCAGAAGTCTACCTGTTAGGGGTGCAGTGGGGGCTGTCCGGGGAGCATTGTGAGCACAGGTGTGTGTCCCACACTTGAAAGTCTGGCAAAGAAAGCGTGAGGCTGGAGGGTGCTCCGTTCGTTCCCTCCTTCCACAGAAAGTCTGGAGAGTTGACTTAGGGACTTCCTTTCCTCGGGTCGGTGCGTGTTCAGTGGTCTGGACACTTGGTGGGCAAGACTGACAGGGTGTTTGACGTACTGGACCTCGCAGCCTAGTTGGAAAGGACAGATAGGCAGCAACTAATTACCTAGGAGATACGTAAAAGCCATTCTGTGTTGAGTGCTGAGAAATACGGCATTTACTGTTAGACTTTGTGACTTAGGCAGTGATGTTTAAGCTGAGAGCAGATGCCTAAAAGCAAAGGAGGACTTGTGCGGGAGAGCGTTGGGACAGGGCAAGGGAGGAGGATGGCCTGTCAGAGGAGCTGAAAGCATGCCCTGGAGACTGGGGCCGCGTAGGGACTGTAGGGTGGGGAAAACCAAACTTTTCGATTAAGGCTGGCGCTTTCTATAGGCTTTCGGAGACTAAGCGTGGTGATTCAGCACGTGGACTCTGGAGCCAGACTCTGTCACATGGGTCCTAGCTCTGCCACCTACGGGCTGTGTGAACTTGGGCAAGTTACTGTACCATTCTGTGTGTCAGTTTCCTGATCTGTAAAACGGGGATGATTATAACACACACTCCATAGGTGAGTGTAAAGGTTAGAGGCTATTTCATGTCCGTAAAGTACTTAGAGCAGTGTCTGGCCTTCAGTAGGCGTTAGTAGTGGTTGATTAAATAAATGGATAAATGCATACATAAGTATTCAAGGCTTGGAGGCTGTCCCTCGTGCAACGTGTGAACTGGAATGGATTACACCCGGCTTTGTTTCCTTTCCAGCTTGCAGTTGCTACTGACCGCATCTGTGGCACTGTGGAATTAGAAATAATCTCCCTCGACTTGGCTGCTCTTGGTAACAGAATCTAATGCTGTCCAGATTATCCCAGGGAAATAAAAGCCTTGTCAGTAGCCTAGTAGGGTCAGGCTTATTTAATAGGTATCGCTTATATTGGTTTGGCTGGTATTTGTTGGTAACTTTTTCTTGGCAAAGCTGCTCGGTTAAAAAAAGTAGATTAGCTGTAAAATAGTTCAGACCCAGGGAAAAGTAGAGAGTCGTGTAAGCAGAGCACGCCTTTCCTTGACTCTCTGTCGAGAGCTTTTGTGACTCCAGCCGCTCTCTGCCTCAGACGCGGTGCCCTCTGCGTGTGCAGTCATCTAAACCGTGCAGGGTCCGGAACCGTGGAGAATCTAAGGCAGTGCAGTCATGCTTTGCTTAACAGTGGGGCTAGGTTCTGAGGAGTGCGTCACGGTCAGGCAATCTCGTGAGCGTGCAAGCACCACGGAGTTCATAAACCTAGATGGCAGAGCCTCCTATACACCTTGGCTCTATGGGACTAATCTTTTGGGACCCCCGTTGTTGACTGAAACGTCCTGATGTAGCGCCTGACGGTACTTCCCAACTCCAAGGGCACGGGAGTGTAGCCTGTGGGGCTCTGTCAAAGAACGGAGACGCTCGAGGCCTACTCTGGACCCACTGACTCAGAATCTACTGGGATAGTTCCCGGCTTTAAAGACCAGCCATAGTCCTCATCTGCAGACATCTCCTCAACGGTTTTCCACACCGGGTTTTCCCTCACCTGAGAAAACAGGCCAAGAGATTGTGAGGATCCATAGTTAGTGTTTTAATCCATTTGGCAGGACTCAGTGTTTTTCACGTTCTGTGATACTGGGATCTGCGTCTTCACTGTCATGTGTTAAACCTTTAAGTCTTGTCCAAAAGTCATGTCATTACCTAGAGAATCCTTCTGTGAATTCCAGGCAGGTTGCCATCTTTCTGCTTCCGCCTCCTCTCCTCACCTTTACAATGGGGAGAATAACGGTAACCTACCTTTTGGATGTGAGGATTAAACGAGACAGTTGGTGCAAAGCAGTCGGCGCAGGATCTGGCACAAAGCGAAGCCTTCAATAAATTATGATTACAGTAGTTTTGACTTCCCTCCAGTCGGAATATAGTCGAGTTGAAGTTCGTGGCTATGTCACAGCTGTGTCTCAGGCTGGTGTCTGCCGCCCTGAGCCAAGCCGTAAAAATCCCTAGAATAACTTTGCAAAAGCCTGTTAGCCTCTTGAGGCTCCTACACTTCTTTATTTTATTTTGTTTTATTTTATTTTATTTTACTTTATTGCAGTGACAGTGGATTCTAACATCACGTAGCTTTCCAGAGGTACGTTGTAATACATTTCGAATTCTGTGTAGATTACGTCGTGTTCACCGCCCAAAAACTAATTATAGTCCGTCACCTCACATGTGAGCCTCATCGCCCCTTTGGCTCTCTCCCCTCCCCCCCTCCCCCTACGGTAACCACCAATCCAATCTCCGTTGCTCTGTGCGTGTTCGTCATTGTTTTTATCATGTACTCATGAGTGAGATCACACGGTGTTTGACTTTCTCCCTCTGATTTATTTCACTTCGCATAATACCCTCAAGGTCCATCCACGTTGTCACAAATGGCCGGATCTCATCGTTTCTTAGGGCCGAGTAGCATTCCATTGTGTATACACACCACATCTTCTCTGTCCATACTTCCCTTGATGGGCACCTAGGTTGCTTCCAAGTTTTGGCTGTTGTGAATAATGCTGCAGTGAACCTAGGGGTGCATGTGTCTTTCTGCATTGGTGTTTTCCAGTTCTTTGGATAAATACCCAGCAGTGGGCTAGCTGGATCATACATATGGTAGATGTATTCTTAGTTTTCTGAGGATACTCCATACGGCTTTCCATGGTGGCTGCACCAGTCTGCACTCCCACCAGCAGTGTAGGAGAGTTCCCTTCTCTCCACATCCTCTCCGACACTTGTCTCCTGTCTTGTTAATTAGAGCCATTCTGACCAGAGGAAGGTGACCTCTCCTTGTAGTTTTGATTTGCCTTCCTCTGATCGCTAATGATGTTGAGCCCCTTTCCATATGCCTGTTGGCCACCCGTATACCTTCTTTGGAGAAGTCACTGCTCAGATCTTTTGCCCGTCTTTTTAATCGGGTTGTTGATTTTTTGTTGTTGTTGAGCTGTCGGAGTTCTTTCTGTGTTTTGGATATAAACCCCTTATCCGATATATGGTTTGCAAGTATCTTCTCCCAGTTGTTAGGTTGTGTTTTGGTTTTGTGGATGGTTTCCTTTGCCGTGCAGAAGATTTTTTTTCACTTTGATGTAGTCCCGTTTGTTCATTTTGTACTGTGTTTCCATTGCCCAGTCAGACATGGTACTTGAAAGTAGGCTGCTAAGACTGCTGTCAAAGGGCATACTGCCTATGTTTTCTTCTAGACGTTGCATGGTTTCGGGTGTGGCATTGCAGTCAGACCCGAGGAGGCTGCAGTTCCCCGAGAGCGAGCGTGTGGGCGGGGCCCCAGCAGTTCTCCCAGGAGGGTGTCCCTGTCCCTGTCCGCAGTCCACCGCCTGAGGGGCGGGGGGGGTGGGGCGGGGCAGCGGCCAGGGAGCCTCTGGGCGGCGGCGCGCGCGCGCGCGCGCGGGGAGCGCGCACGGCTGCTGGGCCGCCGTCCGGGGAGGCGTCGGCCAGCCGCGCCTGCCTGCCCAGAGCCGAGCCCGGCGGAGTCCGGCCGCGCTCTGCTGCTCTCTCCTGGGCCGGGCTCGCCCGTTCCCCCGGCGTCCCTGGACGCCGCTCCGTGTCCCCGCTGCGCACAGCAGCCCGGGCCCTCCACAGCCACGGCCGCTAGCCTGAGGAGGCCCTCCTTCAGCTCCCGCTCTTCCTGCTCGCCGGACACGGACGACCAGGGCGCCTGCGAAGAGGATTCCATCTGGGAGAGGTACCTGGGGGCGTGGGCCTGGGGGCTGGTGGGAGGCGAGCGTGTCCCTGAGGAATAGGCTGGTGCGCCGAGAGGTGCCCGTCAGGCCGCGGGACAGCTGCGCGGCGCGGGCAGCGAGGGGGTCTCTTCGTGCGCTTCACGCGTTCGTGGAACGGGCGGTGTGTGCCGGGCACCTGCCCAGGGGCCAGCCTGGGGATGCGGTGCCCGGGAGTCGGGCGCTGAAGCGGCGCCCGTGGTCTTGGCTTCTTGGAAGGCCAGACGCGACGTCGGTAACGACACTGGTCTCGATGCGTTCTGAGGGGTGCAGGTCTCCCTCTTTTGGAGGCTACGTTCCGTTGGGGTTTTCACGAAGCCTGTCGTGGCCCTGAAGCTCAGGCCGGTTCAGGGGAAGTGGCCTGTGGAGGGCCGCATAATATTCGTGTGCAGAGCCAGTGCTTTCCAAAGGCCTTGACTGGGCAGAAGTCTACCTGTTAGGGGTGCAGTGGGGGCTGTCCGGGGAGCATTGTGAGCACAGGTGTGTGTCCCACACTTGAAAGTCTGGCAAAGAAAGCGTGAGGCTGGAGGGTGCTCCGTTCGTTCCCTCCTTCCACAGAAAGTCTGGAGAGTTGACTTAGGGACTTCCTTTCCTCGGGTCGGTGCGTGTTCAGTGGTCTGGACACTTGGTGGGCAAGACTGACAGGGTGTTTGACGTACTGGACCTCGCAGCCTAGTTGGAAAGGACAGATAGGCAGCAACTAATTACCTAGGAGATACGTAAAAGCCATTCTGTGTTGAGTGCTGAGAAATACGGCATTTACTGTTAGACTTTGTGACTTAGGCAGTGATGTTTAAGCTGAGAGCAGATGCCTAAAAGCAAAGGAGGACTTGTGCGGGAGAGCGTTGGGACAGGGCAAGGGAGGAGGATGGCCTGTCAGAGGAGCTGAAAGCATGCCCTGGAGACTGGGGCCGCGTAGGGACTGTAGGGTGGGGAAAACCAAACTTTTCGATTAAGGCTGGCGCTTTCTATAGGCTTTCGGAGACTAAGCGTGGTGATTCAGCACGTGGACTCTGGAGCCAGACTCTGTCACATGGGTCCTAGCTCTGCCACCTACGGGCTGTGTGAACTTGGGCAAGTTACTGTACCATTCTGTGTGTCAGTTTCCTGATCTGTAAAACGGGGATGATTATAACACACACTCCATAGGTGAGTGTAAAGGTTAGAGGCTATTTCATGTCCGTAAAGTACTTAGAGCAGTGTCTGGCCTTCAGTAGGCGTTAGTAGTGGTTGATTAAATAAATGGATAAATGCATACATAAGTATTCAAGGCTTGGAGGCTGTCCCTCGTGCAACGTGTGAACTGGAATGGATTACACCCGGCTTTGTTTCCTTTCCAGCTTGCAGTTGCTACTGACCGCATCTGTGGCACTGTGGAATTAGAAATAATCTCCCTCGACTTGGCTGCTCTTGGTAACAGAATCTAATGCTGTCCAGATTATCCCAGGGAAATAAAAGCCTTGTCAGTAGCCTAGTAGGGTCAGGCTTATTTAATAGGTATCGCTTATATTGGTTTGGCTGGTATTTGTTGGTAACTTTTTCTTGGCAAAGCTGCTCGGTTAAAAAAAGTAGATTAGCTGTAAAATAGTTCAGACCCAGGGAAAAGTAGAGAGTCGTGTAAGCAGAGCACGCCTTTCCTTGACTCTCTGTCGAGAGCTTTTGTGACTCCAGCCGCTCTCTGCCTCAGACGCGGTGCCCTCTGCGTGTGCAGTCATCTAAACCGTGCAGGGTCCGGAACCGTGGAGAATCTAAGGCAGTGCAGTCATGCTTTGCTTAACAGTGGGGCTAGGTTCTGAGGAGTGCGTCACGGTCAGGCAATCTCGTGAGCGTGCAAGCACCACGGAGTTCATAAACCTAGATGGCAGAGCCTCCTATACACCTTGGCTCTATGGGACTAATCTTTTGGGACCCCCGTTGTTGACTGAAACGTCCTGATGTAGCGCCTGACGGTACTTCCCAACTCCAAGGGCACGGGAGTGTAGCCTGTGGGGCTCTGTCAAAGAACGGAGACGCTCGAGGCCTACTCTGGACCCACTGACTCAGAATCTACTGGGATAGTTCCCGGCTTTAAAGACCAGCCATAGTCCTCATCTGCAGACATCTCCTCAACGGTTTTCCACACCGGGTTTTCCCTCACCTGAGAAAACAGGCCAAGAGATTGTGAGGATCCATAGTTAGTGTTTTAATCCATTTGGCAGGACTCAGTGTTTTTCACGTTCTGTGATACTGGGATCTGCGTCTTCACTGTCATGTGTTAAACCTTTAAGTCTTGTCCAAAAGTCATGTCATTACCTAGAGAATCCTTCTGTGAATTCCAGGCAGGTTGCCATCTTTCTGCTTCCGCCTCCTCTCCTCACCTTTACAATGGGGAGAATAACGGTAACCTACCTTTTGGATGTGAGGATTAAACGAGACAGTTGGTGCAAAGCAGTCGGCGCAGGATCTGGCACAAAGCGAAGCCTTCAATAAATTATGATTACAGTAGTTTTGACTTCCCTCCAGTCGGAATATAGTCGAGTTGAAGTTCGTGGCTATGTCACAGCTGTGTCTCAGGCTGGTGTCTGCCGCCCTGAGCCAAGCCGTAAAAATCCCTAGAATAACTTTGCAAAAGCCTGTTAGCCTCTTGAGGCTCCTACACTTCTTTATTTTATTTTGTTTTATTTTATTTTATTTTACTTTATTGCAGTGACAGTGGATTCTAACATCACGTAGCTTTCCAGAGGTACGTTGTAATACATTTCGAATTCTGTGTAGATTACGTCGTGTTCACCGCCCAAAAACTAATTATAGTCCGTCACCTCACATGTGAGCCTCATCGCCCCTTTGGCTCTCTCCCCTCCCCCCCTCCCCCTACGGTAACCACCAATCCAATCTCCGTTGCTCTGTGCGTGTTCGTCATTGTTTTTATCATGTACTCATGAGTGAGATCACACGGTGTTTGACTTTCTCCCTCTGATTTATTTCACTTCGCATAATACCCTCAAGGTCCATCCACGTTGTCACAAATGGCCGGATCTCATCGTTTCTTAGGGCCGAGTAGCATTCCATTGTGTATACACACCACATCTTCTCTGTCCATACTTCCCTTGATGGGCACCTAGGTTGCTTCCAAGTTTTGGCTGTTGTGAATAATGCTGCAGTGAACCTAGGGGTGCATGTGTCTTTCTGCATTGGTGTTTTCCAGTTCTTTGGATAAATACCCAGCAGTGGGCTAGCTGGATCATACATATGGTAGATGTATTCTTAGTTTTCTGAGGATACTCCATACGGCTTTCCATGGTGGCTGCACCAGTCTGCACTCCCACCAGCAGTGTAGGAGAGTTCCCTTCTCTCCACATCCTCTCCGACACTTGTCTCCTGTCTTGTTAATTAGAGCCATTCTGACCAGAGGAAGGTGACCTCTCCTTGTAGTTTTGATTTGCCTTCCTCTGATCGCTAATGATGTTGAGCCCCTTTCCATATGCCTGTTGGCCACCCGTATACCTTCTTTGGAGAAGTCACTGCTCAGATCTTTTGCCCGTCTTTTTAATCGGGTTGTTGATTTTTTGTTGTTGTTGAGCTGTCGGAGTTCTTTCTGTGTTTTGGATATAAACCCCTTATCCGATATATGGTTTGCAAGTATCTTCTCCCAGTTGTTAGGTTGTGTTTTGGTTTTGTGGATGGTTTCCTTTGCCGTGCAGAAGATTTTTTTTCACTTTGATGTAGTCCCGTTTGTTCATTTTGTACTGTGTTTCCATTGCCCAGTCAGACATGGTACTTGAAAGTAGGCTGCTAAGACTGCTGTCAAAGGGCATACTGCCTATGTTTTCTTCTAGACGTTGCATGGTTTCGGGTGTGGCATTGCAGTCAGACCCGAGGAGGCTGCAGTTCCCCGAGAGCGAGCGTGTGGGCGGGGCCCCAGCAGTTCTCCCAGGAGGGTGTCCCTGTCCCTGTCCGCAGTCCACCGCCTGAGGGGCGGGGGGGGGTGGGGCGGGGCAGCGGCCAGGGAGCCTCTGGGCGGCGGCGCGCGCGCGCGCGCGCGGGGAGCGCGCACGGCTGCTGGGCCGCCGTCCGGGGAGGCGTCGGCCAGCCGCGCCTGCCTGCCCAGAGCCGAGCCCGGCGGAGTCCGGCCGCGCTCTGCTGCTCTCTCCTGGGCCGGGCTCGCCCGTTCCCCCGGCGTCCCTGGACGCCGCTCCGTGTCCCCGCTGCGCACAGCAGCCCGGGCCCTCCACAGCCACGGCCGCTAGCCTGAGGAGGCCCTCCTTCAGCTCCCGCTCTTCCTGCTCGCCGGACACGGACGACCAGGGCGCCTGCGAAGAGGATTCCATCTGGGAGAGGTACCTGGGGGCGTGGGCCTGGGGGCTGGTGGGAGGCGAGCGTGTCCCTGAGGAATAGGCTGGTGCGCCGAGAGGTGCCCGTCAGGCCGCGGGACAGCTGCGCGGCGCGGGCAGCGAGGGGGTCTCTTCGTGCGCTTCACGCGTTCGTGGAACGGGCGGTGTGTGCCGGGCACCTGCCCAGGGGCCAGCCTGGGGATGCGGTGCCCGGGAGTCGGGCGCTGAAGCGGCGCCCGTGGTCTTGGCTTCTTGGAAGGCCAGACGCGACGTCGGTAACGACACTGGTCTCGATGCGTTCTGAGGGGTGCAGGTCTCCCTCTTTTGGAGGCTACGTTCCGTTGGGGTTTTCACGAAGCCTGTCGTGGCCCTGAAGCTCAGGCCGGTTCAGGGGAAGTGGCCTGTGGAGGGCCGCATAATATTCGTGTGCAGAGCCAGTGCTTTCCAAAGGCCTTGACTGGGCAGAAGTCTACCTGTTAGGGGTGCAGTGGGGGCTGTCCGGGGAGCATTGTGAGCACAGGTGTGTGTCCCACACTTGAAAGTCTGGCAAAGAAAGCGTGAGGCTGGAGGGTGCTCCGTTCGTTCCCTCCTTCCACAGAAAGTCTGGAGAGTTGACTTAGGGACTTCCTTTCCTCGGGTCGGTGCGTGTTCAGTGGTCTGGACACTTGGTGGGCAAGACTGACAGGGTGTTTGACGTACTGGACCTCGCAGCCTAGTTGGAAAGGACAGATAGGCAGCAACTAATTACCTAGGAGATACGTAAAAGCCATTCTGTGTTGAGTGCTGAGAAATACGGCATTTACTGTTAGACTTTGTGACTTAGGCAGTGATGTTTAAGCTGAGAGCAGATGCCTAAAAGCAAAGGAGGACTTGTGCGGGAGAGCGTTGGGACAGGGCAAGGGAGGAGGATGGCCTGTCAGAGGAGCTGAAAGCATGCCCTGGAGACTGGGGCCGCGTAGGGACTGTAGGGTGGGGAAAACCAAACTTTTCGATTAAGGCTGGCGCTTTCTATAGGCTTTCGGAGACTAAGCGTGGTGATTCAGCACGTGGACTCTGGAGCCAGACTCTGTCACATGGGTCCTAGCTCTGCCACCTACGGGCTGTGTGAACTTGGGCAAGTTACTGTACCATTCTGTGTGTCAGTTTCCTGATCTGTAAAACGGGGATGATTATAACACACACTCCATAGGTGAGTGTAAAGGTTAGAGGCTATTTCATGTCCGTAAAGTACTTAGAGCAGTGTCTGGCCTTCAGTAGGCGTTAGTAGTGGTTGATTAAATAAATGGATAAATGCATACATAAGTATTCAAGGCTTGGAGGCTGTCCCTCGTGCAACGTGTGAACTGGAATGGATTACACCCGGCTTTGTTTCCTTTCCAGCTTGCAGTTGCTACTGACCGCATCTGTGGCACTGTGGAATTAGAAATAATCTCCCTCGACTTGGCTGCTCTTGGTAACAGAATCTAATGCTGTCCAGATTATCCCAGGGAAATAAAAGCCTTGTCAGTAGCCTAGTAGGGTCAGGCTTATTTAATAGGTATCGCTTATATTGGTTTGGCTGGTATTTGTTGGTAACTTTTTCTTGGCAAAGCTGCTCGGTTAAAAAAAGTAGATTAGCTGTAAAATAGTTCAGACCCAGGGAAAAGTAGAGAGTCGTGTAAGCAGAGCACGCCTTTCCTTGACTCTCTGTCGAGAGCTTTTGTGACTCCAGCCGCTCTCTGCCTCAGACGCGGTGCCCTCTGCGTGTGCAGTCATCTAAACCGTGCAGGGTCCGGAACCGTGGAGAATCTAAGGCAGTGCAGTCATGCTTTGCTTAACAGTGGGGCTAGGTTCTGAGGAGTGCGTCACGGTCAGGCAATCTCGTGAGCGTGCAAGCACCACGGAGTTCATAAACCTAGATGGCAGAGCCTCCTATACACCTTGGCTCTATGGGACTAATCTTTTGGGACCCCCGTTGTTGACTGAAACGTCCTGATGTAGCGCCTGACGGTACTTCCCAACTCCAAGGGCACGGGAGTGTAGCCTGTGGGGCTCTGTCAAAGAACGGAGACGCTCGAGGCCTACTCTGGACCCACTGACTCAGAATCTACTGGGATAGTTCCCGGCTTTAAAGACCAGCCATAGTCCTCATCTGCAGACATCTCCTCAACGGTTTTCCACACCGGGTTTTCCCTCACCTGAGAAAACAGGCCAAGAGATTGTGAGGATCCATAGTTAGTGTTTTAATCCATTTGGCAGGACTCAGTGTTTTTCACGTTCTGTGATACTGGGATCTGCGTCTTCACTGTCATGTGTTAAACCTTTAAGTCTTGTCCAAAAGTCATGTCATTACCTAGAGAATCCTTCTGTGAATTCCAGGCAGGTTGCCATCTTTCTGCTTCCGCCTCCTCTCCTCACCTTTACAATGGGGAGAATAACGGTAACCTACCTTTTGGATGTGAGGATTAAACGAGACAGTTGGTGCAAAGCAGTCGGCGCAGGATCTGGCACAAAGCGAAGCCTTCAATAAATTATGATTACAGTAGTTTTGACTTCCCTCCAGTCGGAATATAGTCGAGTTGAAGTTCGTGGCTATGTCACAGCTGTGTCTCAGGCTGGTGTCTGCCGCCCTGAGCCAAGCCGTAAAAATCCCTAGAATAACTTTGCAAAAGCCTGTTAGCCTCTTGAGGCTCCTACACTTCTTTATTTTATTTTGTTTTATTTTATTTTATTTTACTTTATTGCAGTGACAGTGGATTCTAACATCACGTAGCTTTCCAGAGGTACGTTGTAATACATTTCGAATTCTGTGTAGATTACGTCGTGTTCACCGCCCAAAAACTAATTATAGTCCGTCACCTCACATGTGAGCCTCATCGCCCCTTTGGCTCTCTCCCCTCCCCCCCTCCCCCTACGGTAACCACCAATCCAATCTCCGTTGCTCTGTGCGTGTTCGTCATTGTTTTTATCATGTACTCATGAGTGAGATCACACGGTGTTTGACTTTCTCCCTCTGATTTATTTCACTTCGCATAATACCCTCAAGGTCCATCCACGTTGTCACAAATGGCCGGATCTCATCGTTTCTTAGGGCCGAGTAGCATTCCATTGTGTATACACACCACATCTTCTCTGTCCATACTTCCCTTGATGGGCACCTAGGTTGCTTCCAAGTTTTGGCTGTTGTGAATAATGCTGCAGTGAACCTAGGGGTGCATGTGTCTTTCTGCATTGGTGTTTTCCAGTTCTTTGGATAAATACCCAGCAGTGGGCTAGCTGGATCATACATATGGTAGATGTATTCTTAGTTTTCTGAGGATACTCCATACGGCTTTCCATGGTGGCTGCACCAGTCTGCACTCCCACCAGCAGTGTAGGAGAGTTCCCTTCTCTCCACATCCTCTCCGACACTTGTCTCCTGTCTTGTTAATTAGAGCCATTCTGACCAGAGGAAGGTGACCTCTCCTTGTAGTTTTGATTTGCCTTCCTCTGATCGCTAATGATGTTGAGCCCCTTTCCATATGCCTGTTGGCCACCCGTATACCTTCTTTGGAGAAGTCACTGCTCAGATCTTTTGCCCGTCTTTTTAATCGGGTTGTTGATTTTTTGTTGTTGTTGAGCTGTCGGAGTTCTTTCTGTGTTTTGGATATAAACCCCTTATCCGATATATGGTTTGCAAGTATCTTCTCCCAGTTGTTAGGTTGTGTTTTGGTTTTGTGGATGGTTTCCTTTGCCGTGCAGAAGATTTTTTTTCACTTTGATGTAGTCCCGTTTGTTCATTTTGTACTGTGTTTCCATTGCCCAGTCAGACATGGTACTTGAAAGTAGGCTGCTAAGACTGCTGTCAAAGGGCATACTGCCTATGTTTTCTTCTAGACGTTGCATGGTTTCGGGTGTGGCATTGCAGTCAGACCCGAGGAGGCTGCAGTTCCCCGAGAGCGAGCGTGTGGGCGGGGCCCCAGCAGTTCTCCCAGGAGGGTGTCCCTGTCCCTGTCCGCAGTCCACCGCCTGAGGGGCGGGGGGGGTGGGGCGGGGCAGCGGCCAGGGAGCCTCTGGGCGGCGGCGCGCGCGCGCGCGCGCGGGGAGCGCGCACGGCTGCTGGGCCGCCGTCCGGGGAGGCGTCGGCCAGCCGCGCCTGCCTGCCCAGAGCCGAGCCCGGCGGAGTCCGGCCGCGCTCTGCTGCTCTCTCCTGGGCCGGGCTCGCCCGTTCCCCCGGCGTCCCTGGACGCCGCTCCGTGTCCCCGCTGCGCACAGCAGCCCGGGCCCTCCACAGCCACGGCCGCTAGCCTGAGGAGGCCCTCCTTCAGCTCCCGCTCTTCCTGCTCGCCGGACACGGACGACCAGGGCGCCTGCGAAGAGGATTCCATCTGGGAGAGGTACCTGGGGGCGTGGGCCTGGGGGCTGGTGGGAGGCGAGCGTGTCCCTGAGGAATAGGCTGGTGCGCCGAGAGGTGCCCGTCAGGCCGCGGGACAGCTGCGCGGCGCGGGCAGCGAGGGGGTCTCTTCGTGCGCTTCACGCGTTCGTGGAACGGGCGGTGTGTGCCGGGCACCTGCCCAGGGGCCAGCCTGGGGATGCGGTGCCCGGGAGTCGGGCGCTGAAGCGGCGCCCGTGGTCTTGGCTTCTTGGAAGGCCAGACGCGACGTCGGTAACGACACTGGTCTCGATGCGTTCTGAGGGGTGCAGGTCTCCCTCTTTTCGAGGCTACGTTCCGTTGGGGTTTTCACGAAGCCTGTCGTGGCCCTGAAGCTCAGGCCGGTTCAGGGGAAGTGGCCTGTGGAGGGCCGCATAATATTCGTGTGCAGAGCCAGTGCTTTCCAAAGGCCTTGACTGGGCAGAAGTCTACCTGTTAGGGGTGCAGTGGGGGCTGTCCGGGGAGCATTGTGAGCACAGGTGTGTGTCCCACACTTGAAAGTCTGGCAAAGAAAGCGTGAGGCTGGAGGGTGCTCCGTTCGTTCCCTCCTTCCACAGAAAGTCTGGAGAGTTGACTTTGGGACTTCCTTTCCTCGGGTCGGTGCGTGTTCAGTGGTCTGGACACTTGGTGGGCAAGACTGACAGGGTGTTTGACGTACTGGACCTCGCAGCCTAGTTGGAAAGGACAGATAGGCAGCAACTAATTACCTAGGAGATACGTAAAAGCCATTCTGTGTTGAGTGCTGAGAAATACGGCATTTACTGTTAGACTTTGTGACTTAGGCAGTGATGTTTAAGCTGAGAGCAGATGCCTAAAAGCAAAGGAGGACTTGTGCGGGAGAGCGTTGGGACAGGGCAAGGGAGGAGGATGGCCTGTCAGAGGAGCTGAAAGCATGCCCTGGAGACTGGGGCCGCGTAGGGACTGTAGGGTGGGGAAAACCAAACTTTTCGATTAAGGCTGGCGCTTTCTATAGGCTTTCGGAGACTAAGCGTGGTGATTCAGCACGTGGACTCTGGAGCCAGACTCTGTCACATGGGTCCTAGCTCTGCCACCTACGGGCTGTGTGAACTTGGGCAAGTTACTGTACCATTCTGTGTGTCAGTTTCCTGATCTGTAAAACGGGGATGATTATAACACACACTCCATAGGTGAGTGTAAAGGTTAGAGGCTATTTCATGTCCGTAAAGTACTTAGAGCAGTGTCTGGCCTTCAGTAGGCGTTAGTAGTGGTTGATTAAATAAATGGATAAATGCATACATAAGTATTCAAGGCTTGGAGGCTGTCCCTCGTGCAACGTGTGAACTGGAATGGATTACACCCGGCTTTGTTTCCTTTCCAGCTTGCAGTTGCTACTGACCGCATCTGTGGCACTGTGGAATTAGAAATAATCTCCCTCGACTTGGCTGCTCTTGGTAACAGAATCTAATGCTGTCCAGATTATCCCAGGGAAATAAAAGCCTTGTCAGTAGCCTAGTAGGGTCAGGCTTATTTAATAGGTATCGCTTATATTGGTTTGGCTGGTATTTGTTGGTAACTTTTTCTTGGCAAAGCTGCTCGGTTAAAAAAAGTAGATTAGCTGTAAAATAGTTCAGACCCAGGGAAAAGTAGAGAGTCGTGTAAGCAGAGCACGCCTTTCCTTGACTCTCTGTCGAGAGCTTTTGTGACTCCAGCCGCTCTCTGCCTCAGACGCGGTGCCCTCTGCGTGTGCAGTCATCTAAACCGTGCAGGGTCCGGAACCGTGGAGAATCTAAGGCAGTGCAGTCATGCTTTGCTTAACAGTGGGGCTAGGTTCTGAGGAGTGCGTCACGGTCAGGCAATCTCGTGAGCGTGCAAGCACCACGGAGTTCATAAACCTAGATGGCAGAGCCTCCTATACACCTTGGCTCTATGGGACTAATCTTTTGGGACCCCCGTTGTTGACTGAAACGTCCTGATGTAGCGCCTGACGGTACTTCCCAACTCCAAGGGCACGGGAGTGTAGCCTGTGGGGCTCTGTCAAAGAACGGAGACGCTCGAGGCCTACTCTGGACCCACTGACTCAGAATCTACTGGGATAGTTCCCGGCTTTAAAGACCAGCCATAGTCCTCATCTGCAGACATCTCCTCAACGGTTTTCCACACCGGGTTTTCCCTCACCTGAGAAAACAGGCCAAGAGATTGTGAGGATCCATAGTTAGTGTTTTAATCCATTTGGCAGGACTCAGTGTTTTTCACGTTCTGTGATACTGGGATCTGCGTCTTCACTGTCATGTGTTAAACCTTTAAGTCTTGTCCAAAAGTCATGTCATTACCTAGAGAATCCTTCTGTGAATTCCAGGCAGGTTGCCATCTTTCTGCTTCCGCCTCCTCTCCTCACCTTTACAATGGGGAGAATAACGGTAACCTACCTTTTGGATGTGAGGATTAAACGAGACAGTTGGTGCAAAGCAGTCGGCGCAGGATCTGGCACAAAGCGAAGCCTTCAATAAATTATGATTACAGTAGTTTTGACTTCCCTCCAGTCGGAATATAGTCGAGTTGAAGTTCGTGGCTATGTCACAGCTGTGTCTCAGGCTGGTGTCTGCCGCCCTGAGCCAAGCCGTAAAAATCCCTAGAATAACTTTGCAAAAGCCTGTTAGCCTCTTGAGGCTCCTACACTTCTTTATTTTATTTTGTTTTATTTTATTTTATTTTACTTTATTGCAGTGACAGTGGATTCTAACATCACGTAGCTTTCCAGAGGTACGTTGTAATACATTTCGAATTCTGTGTAGATTACGTCGTGTTCACCGCCCAAAAACTAATTATAGTCCGTCACCTCACATGTGAGCCTCATCGCCCCTTTGGCTCTCTCCCCTCCCCCCCTCCCCCTACGGTAACCACCAATCCAATCTCCGTTGCTCTGTGCGTGTTCGTCATTGTTTT
Source organism: Equus caballus (assembly GCF_041296265.1). NCBI lineage: Eukaryota > Metazoa > Chordata > Mammalia > Perissodactyla > Equidae > Equus > Equus caballus. The sequence continues at coordinate 834,868 of NW_027222395.1, forward strand.
TATCATGTACTCATGAGTGAGATCACACGGTGTTTGACTTTCTCCCTCTGATTTATTTCACTTCGCATAATACCCTCAAGGTCCATCCACGTTGTCACAAATGGCCGGATCTCATCGTTTCTTAGGGCCGAGTAGCATTCCATTGTGTATACACACCACATCTTCTCTGTCCATACTTCCCTTGATGGGCACCTAGGTTGCTTCCAAGTTTTGGCTGTTGTGAATAATGCTGCAGTGAACCTAGGGGTGCATGTGTCTTTCTGCATTGGTGTTTTCCAGTTCTTTGGATAAATACCCAGCAGTGGGCTAGCTGGATCATACATATGGTAGATGTATTCTTAGTTTTCTGAGGATACTCCATACGGCTTTCCATGGTGGCTGCACCAGTCTGCACTCCCACCAGCAGTGTAGGAGAGTTCCCTTCTCTCCACATCCTCTCCGACACTTGTCTCCTGTCTTGTTAATTAGAGCCATTCTGACCAGAGGAAGGTGACCTCTCCTTGTAGTTTTGATTTGCCTTCCTCTGATCGCTAATGATGTTGAGCCCCTTTCCATATGCCTGTTGGCCACCCGTATACCTTCTTTGGAGAAGTCACTGCTCAGATCTTTTGCCCGTCTTTTTAATCGGGTTGTTGATTTTTTGTTGTTGTTGAGCTGTCGGAGTTCTTTCTGTGTTTTGGATATAAACCCCTTATCCGATATATGGTTTGCAAGTATCTTCTCCCAGTTGTTAGGTTGTGTTTTGGTTTTGTGGATGGTTTCCTTTGCCGTGCAGAAGATTTTTTTTCACTTTGATGTAGTCCCGTTTGTTCATTTTGTACTGTGTTTCCATTGCCCAGTCAGACATGGTACTTGAAAGTAGGCTGCTAAGACTGCTGTCAAAGGGCATACTGCCTATGTTTTCTTCTAGACGTTGCATGGTTTCGGGTGTGGCATTGCAGTCAGACCCGAGGAGGCTGCAGTTCCCCGAGAGCGAGCGTGTGGGCGGGGCCCCAGCAGTTCTCCCAGGAGGGTGTCCCTGTCCCTGTCCGCAGTCCACCGCCTGAGGGGCGGGGGGGGTGGGGCGGGGCAGCGGCCAGGGAGCCTCTGGGCGGCGGCGCGCGCGCGCGCGCGCGGGGAGCGCGCACGGCTGCTGGGCCGCCGTCCGGGGAGGCGTCGGCCAGCCGCGCCTGCCTGCCCAGAGCCGAGCCCGGCGGAGTCCGGCCGCGCTCTGCTGCTCTCTCCTGGGCCGGGCTCGCCCGTTCCCCCGGCGTCCCTGGACGCCGCTCCGTGTCCCCGCTGCGCACAGCAGCCCGGGCCCTCCACAGCCACGGCCGCTAGCCTGAGGAGGCCCTCCTTCAGCTCCCGCTCTTCCTGCTCGCCGGACACGGACGACCAGGGCGCCTGCGAAGAGGATTCCATCTGGGAGAGGTACCTGGGGGCGTGGGCCTGGGGGCTGGTGGGAGGCGAGCGTGTCCCTGAGGAATAGGCTGGTGCGCCGAGAGGTGCCCGTCAGGCCGCGGGACAGCTGCGCGGCGCGGGCAGCGAGGGGGTCTCTTCGTGCGCTTCACGCGTTCGTGGAACGGGCGGTGTGTGCCGGGCACCTGCCCAGGGGCCAGCCTGGGGATGCGGTGCCCGGGAGTCGGGCGCTGAAGCGGCGCCCGTGGTCTTGGCTTCTTGGAAGGCCAGACGCGACGTCGGTAACGACACTGGTCTCGATGCGTTCTGAGGGGTGCAGGTCTCCCTCTTTTCGAGGCTACGTTCCGTTGGGGTTTTCACGAAGCCTGTCGTGGCCCTGAAGCTCAGGCCGGTTCAGGGGAAGTGGCCTGTGGAGGGCCGCATAATATTCGTGTGCAGAGCCAGTGCTTTCCAAAGGCCTTGACTGGGCAGAAGTCTACCTGTTAGGGGTGCAGTGGGGGCTGTCCGGGGAGCATTGTGAGCACAGGTGTGTGTCCCACACTTGAAAGTCTGGCAAAGAAAGCGTGAGGCTGGAGGGTGCTCCGTTCGTTCCCTCCTTCCACAGAAAGTCTGGAGAGTTGACTTTGGGACTTCCTTTCCTCGGGTCGGTGCGTGTTCAGTGGTCTGGACACTTGGTGGGCAAGACTGACAGGGTGTTTGACGTACTGGACCTCGCAGCCTAGTTGGAAAGGACAGATAGGCAGCAACTAATTACCTAGGAGATACGTAAAAGCCATTCTGTGTTGAGTGCTGAGAAATACGGCATTTACTGTTAGACTTTGTGACTTAGGCAGTGATGTTTAAGCTGAGAGCAGATGCCTAAAAGCAAAGGAGGACTTGTGCGGGAGAGCGTTGGGACAGGGCAAGGGAGGAGGATGGCCTGTCAGAGGAGCTGAAAGCATGCCCTGGAGACTGGGGCCGCGTAGGGACTGTAGGGTGGGGAAAACCAAACTTTTCGATTAAGGCTGGCGCTTTCTATAGGCTTTCGGAGACTAAGCGTGGTGATTCAGCACGTGGACTCTGGAGCCAGACTCTGTCACATGGGTCCTAGCTCTGCCACCTACGGGCTGTGTGAACTTGGGCAAGTTACTGTACCATTCTGTGTGTCAGTTTCCTGATCTGTAAAACGGGGATGATTATAACACACACTCCATAGGTGAGTGTAAAGGTTAGAGGCTATTTCATGTCCGTAAAGTACTTAGAGCAGTGTCTGGCCTTCAGTAGGCGTTAGTAGTGGTTGATTAAATAAATGGATAAATGCATACATAAGTATTCAAGGCTTGGAGGCTGTCCCTCGTGCAACGTGTGAACTGGAATGGATTACACCCGGCTTTGTTTCCTTTCCAGCTTGCAGTTGCTACTGACCGCATCTGTGGCACTGTGGAATTAGAAATAATCTCCCTCGACTTGGCTGCTCTTGGTAACAGAATCTAATGCTGTCCAGATTATCCCAGGGAAATAAAAGCCTTGTCAGTAGCCTAGTAGGGTCAGGCTTATTTAATAGGTATCGCTTATATTGGTTTGGCTGGTATTTGTTGGTAACTTTTTCTTGGCAAAGCTGCTCGGTTAAAAAAAGTAGATTAGCTGTAAAATAGTTCAGACCCAGGGAAAAGTAGAGAGTCGTGTAAGCAGAGCACGCCTTTCCTTGACTCTCTGTCGAGAGCTTTTGTGACTCCAGCCGCTCTCTGCCTCAGACGCGGTGCCCTCTGCGTGTGCAGTCATCTAAACCGTGCAGGGTCCGGAACCGTGGAGAATCTAAGGCAGTGCAGTCATGCTTTGCTTAACAGTGGGGCTAGGTTCTGAGGAGTGCGTCACGGTCAGGCAATCTCGTGAGCGTGCAAGCACCACGGAGTTCATAAACCTAGATGGCAGAGCCTCCTATACACCTTGGCTCTATGGGACTAATCTTTTGGGACCCCCGTTGTTGACTGAAACGTCCTGATGTAGCGCCTGACGGTACTTCCCAACTCCAAGGGCACGGGAGTGTAGCCTGTGGGGCTCTGTCAAAGAACGGAGACGCTCGAGGCCTACTCTGGACCCACTGACTCAGAATCTACTGGGATAGTTCCCGGCTTTAAAGACCAGCCATAGTCCTCATCTGCAGACATCTCCTCAACGGTTTTCCACACCGGGTTTTCCCTCACCTGAGAAAACAGGCCAAGAGATTGTGAGGATCCATAGTTAGTGTTTTAATCCATTTGGCAGGACTCAGTGTTTTTCACGTTCTGTGATACTGGGATCTGCGTCTTCACTGTCATGTGTTAAACCTTTAAGTCTTGTCCAAAAGTCATGTCATTACCTAGAGAATCCTTCTGTGAATTCCAGGCAGGTTGCCATCTTTCTGCTTCCGCCTCCTCTCCTCACCTTTACAATGGGGAGAATAACGGTAACCTACCTTTTGGATGTGAGGATTAAACGAGACAGTTGGTGCAAAGCAGTCGGCGCAGGATCTGGCACAAAGCGAAGCCTTCAATAAATTATGATTACAGTAGTTTTGACTTCCCTCCAGTCGGAATATAGTCGAGTTGAAGTTCGTGGCTATGTCACAGCTGTGTCTCAGGCTGGTGTCTGCCGCCCTGAGCCAAGCCGTAAAAATCCCTAGAATAACTTTGCAAAAGCCTGTTAGCCTCTTGAGGCTCCTACACTTCTTTATTTTATTTTGTTTTATTTTATTTTATTTTACTTTATTGCAGTGACAGTGGATTCTAACATCACGTAGCTTTCCAGAGGTACGTTGTAATACATTTCGAATTCTGTGTAGATTACGTCGTGTTCACCGCCCAAAAACTAATTATAGTCCGTCACCTCACATGTGAGCCTCATCGCCCCTTTGGCTCTCTCCCCTCCCCCCCTCCCCCTACGGTAACCACCAATCCAATCTCCGTTGCTCTGTGCGTGTTCGTCATTGTTTTTATCATGTACTCATGAGTGAGATCACACGGTGTTTGACTTTCTCCCTCTGATTTATTTCACTTCGCATAATACCCTCAAGGTCCATCCACGTTGTCACAAATGGCCGGATCTCATCGTTTCTTAGGGCCGAGTAGCATTCCATTGTGTATACACACCACATCTTCTCTGTCCATACTTCCCTTGATGGGCACCTAGGTTGCTTCCAAGTTTTGGCTGTTGTGAATAATGCTGCAGTGAACCTAGGGGTGCATGTGTCTTTCTGCATTGGTGTTTTCCAGTTCTTTGGATAAATACCCAGCAGTGGGCTAGCTGGATCATACATATGGTAGATGTATTCTTAGTTTTCTGAGGATACTCCATACGGCTTTCCATGGTGGCTGCACCAGTCTGCACTCCCACCAGCAGTGTAGGAGAGTTCCCTTCTCTCCACATCCTCTCCGACACTTGTCTCCTGTCTTGTTAATTAGAGCCATTCTGACCAGAGGAAGGTGACCTCTCCTTGTAGTTTTGATTTGCCTTCCTCTGATCGCTAATGATGTTGAGCCCCTTTCCATATGCCTGTTGGCCACCCGTATACCTTCTTTGGAGAAGTCACTGCTCAGATCTTTTGCCCGTCTTTTTAATCGGGTTGTTGATTTTTTGTTGTTGTTGAGCTGTCGGAGTTCTTTCTGTGTTTTGGATATAAACCCCTTATCCGATATATGGTTTGCAAGTATCTTCTCCCAGTTGTTAGGTTGTGTTTTGGTTTTGTGGATGGTTTCCTTTGCCGTGCAGAAGATTTTTTTTCACTTTGATGTAGTCCCGTTTGTTCATTTTGTACTGTGTTTCCATTGCCCAGTCAGACATGGTACTTGAAAGTAGGCTGCTAAGACTGCTGTCAAAGGGCATACTGCCTATGTTTTCTTCTAGACGTTGCATGGTTTCGGGTGTGGCATTGCAGTCAGACCCGAGGAGGCTGCAGTTCCCCGAGAGCGAGCGTGTGGGCGGGGCCCCAGCAGTTCTCCCAGGAGGGTGTCCCTGTCCCTGTCCGCAGTCCACCGCCTGAGGGGCGGGGGGGGTGGGGCGGGGCAGCGGCCAGGGAGCCTCTGGGCGGCGGCGCGCGCGCGCGCGCGCGGGGAGCGCGCACGGCTGCTGGGCCGCCGTCCGGGGAGGCGTCGGCCAGCCGCGCCTGCCTGCCCAGAGCCGAGCCCGGCGGAGTCCGGCCGCGCTCTGCTGCTCTCTCCTGGGCCGGGCTCGCCCGTTCCCCCGGCGTCCCTGGACGCCGCTCCGTGTCCCCGCTGCGCACAGCAGCCCGGGCCCTCCACAGCCACGGCCGCTAGCCTGAGGAGGCCCTCCTTCAGCTCCCGCTCTTCCTGCTCGCCGGACACGGACGACCAGGGCGCCTGCGAAGAGGATTCCATCTGGGAGAGGTACCTGGGGGCGTGGGCCTGGGGGCTGGTGGGAGGCGAGCGTGTCCCTGAGGAATAGGCTGGTGCGCCGAGAGGTGCCCGTCAGGCCGCGGGACAGCTGCGCGGCGCGGGCAGCGAGGGGGTCTCTTCGTGCGCTTCACGCGTTCGTGGAACGGGCGGTGTGTGCCGGGCACCTGCCCAGGGGCCAGCCTGGGGATGCGGTGCCCGGGAGTCGGGCGCTGAAGCGGCGCCCGTGGTCTTGGCTTCTTGGAAGGCCAGACGCGACGTCGGTAACGACACTGGTCTCGATGCGTTCTGAGGGGTGCAGGTCTCCCTCTTTTCGAGGCTACGTTCCGTTGGGGTTTTCACGAAGCCTGTCGTGGCCCTGAAGCTCAGGCCGGTTCAGGGGAAGTGGCCTGTGGAGGGCCGCATAATATTCGTGTGCAGAGCCAGTGCTTTCCAAAGGCCTTGACTGGGCAGAAGTCTACCTGTTAGGGGTGCAGTGGGGGCTGTCCGGGGAGCATTGTGAGCACAGGTGTGTGTCCCACACTTGAAAGTCTGGCAAAGAAAGCGTGAGGCTGGAGGGTGCTCCGTTCGTTCCCTCCTTCCACAGAAAGTCTGGAGAGTTGACTTTGGGACTTCCTTTCCTCGGGTCGGTGCGTGTTCAGTGGTCTGGACACTTGGTGGGCAAGACTGACAGGGTGTTTGACGTACTGGACCTCGCAGCCTAGTTGGAAAGGACAGATAGGCAGCAACTAATTACCTAGGAGATACGTAAAAGCCATTCTGTGTTGAGTGCTGAGAAATACGGCATTTACTGTTAGACTTTGTGACTTAGGCAGTGATGTTTAAGCTGAGAGCAGATGCCTAAAAGCAAAGGAGGACTTGTGCGGGAGAGCGTTGGGACAGGGCAAGGGAGGAGGATGGCCTGTCAGAGGAGCTGAAAGCATGCCCTGGAGACTGGGGCCGCGTAGGGACTGTAGGGTGGGGAAAACCAAACTTTTCGATTAAGGCTGGCGCTTTCTATAGGCTTTCGGAGACTAAGCGTGGTGATTCAGCACGTGGACTCTGGAGCCAGACTCTGTCACATGGGTCCTAGCTCTGCCACCTACGGGCTGTGTGAACTTGGGCAAGTTACTGTACCATTCTGTGTGTCAGTTTCCTGATCTGTAAAACGGGGATGATTATAACACACACTCCATAGGTGAGTGTAAAGGTTAGAGGCTATTTCATGTCCGTAAAGTACTTAGAGCAGTGTCTGGCCTTCAGTAGGCGTTAGTAGTGGTTGATTAAATAAATGGATAAATGCATACATAAGTATTCAAGGCTTGGAGGCTGTCCCTCGTGCAACGTGTGAACTGGAATGGATTACACCCGGCTTTGTTTCCTTTCCAGCTTGCAGTTGCTACTGACCGCATCTGTGGCACTGTGGAATTAGAAATAATCTCCCTCGACTTGGCTGCTCTTGGTAACAGAATCTAATGCTGTCCAGATTATCCCAGGGAAATAAAAGCCTTGTCAGTAGCCTAGTAGGGTCAGGCTTATTTAATAGGTATCGCTTATATTGGTTTGGCTGGTATTTGTTGGTAACTTTTTCTTGGCAAAGCTGCTCGGTTAAAAAAAGTAGATTAGCTGTAAAATAGTTCAGACCCAGGGAAAAGTAGAGAGTCGTGTAAGCAGAGCACGCCTTTCCTTGACTCTCTGTCGAGAGCTTTTGTGACTCCAGCCGCTCTCTGCCTCAGACGCGGTGCCCTCTGCGTGTGCAGTCATCTAAACCGTGCAGGGTCCGGAACCGTGGAGAATCTAAGGCAGTGCAGTCATGCTTTGCTTAACAGTGGGGCTAGGTTCTGAGGAGTGCGTCACGGTCAGGCAATCTCGTGAGCGTGCAAGCACCACGGAGTTCATAAACCTAGATGGCAGAGCCTCCTATACACCTTGGCTCTATGGGACTAATCTTTTGGGACCCCCGTTGTTGACTGAAACGTCCTGATGTAGCGCCTGACGGTACTTCCCAACTCCAAGGGCACGGGAGTGTAGCCTGTGGGGCTCTGTCAAAGAACGGAGACGCTCGAGGCCTACTCTGGACCCACTGACTCAGAATCTACTGGGATAGTTCCCGGCTTTAAAGACCAGCCATAGTCCTCATCTGCAGACATCTCCTCAACGGTTTTCCACACCGGGTTTTCCCTCACCTGAGAAAACAGGCCAAGAGATTGTGAGGATCCATAGTTAGTGTTTTAATCCATTTGGCAGGACTCAGTGTTTTTCACGTTCTGTGATACTGGGATCTGCGTCTTCACTGTCATGTGTTAAACCTTTAAGTCTTGTCCAAAAGTCATGTCATTACCTAGAGAATCCTTCTGTGAATTCCAGGCAGGTTGCCATCTTTCTGCTTCCGCCTCCTCTCCTCACCTTTACAATGGGGAGAATAACGGTAACCTACCTTTTGGATGTGAGGATTAAACGAGACAGTTGGTGCAAAGCAGTCGGCGCAGGATCTGGCACAAAGCGAAGCCTTCAATAAATTATGATTACAGTAGTTTTGACTTCCCTCCAGTCGGAATATAGTCGAGTTGAAGTTCGTGGCTATGTCACAGCTGTGTCTCAGGCTGGTGTCTGCCGCCCTGAGCCAAGCCGTAAAAATCCCTAGAATAACTTTGCAAAAGCCTGTTAGCCTCTTGAGGCTCCTACACTTCTTTATTTTATTTTGTTTTATTTTATTTTATTTTACTTTATTGCAGTGACAGTGGATTCTAACATCACGTAGCTTTCCAGAGGTACGTTGTAATACATTTCGAATTCTGTGTAGATTACGTCGTGTTCACCGCCCAAAAACTAATTATAGTCCGTCACCTCACATGTGAGCCTCATCGCCCCTTTGGCTCTCTCCCCTCCCCCCCTCCCCCTACGGTAACCACCAATCCAATCTCCGTTGCTCTGTGCGTGTTCGTCATTGTTTTTATCATGTACTCATGAGTGAGATCACACGGTGTTTGACTTTCTCCCTCTGATTTATTTCACTTCGCATAATACCCTCAAGGTCCATCCACGTTGTCACAAATGGCCGGATCTCATCGTTTCTTAGGGCCGAGTAGCATTCCATTGTGTATACACACCACATCTTCTCTGTCCATACTTCCCTTGATGGGCACCTAGGTTGCTTCCAAGTTTTGGCTGTTGTGAATAATGCTGCAGTGAACCTAGGGGTGCATGTGTCTTTCTGCATTGGTGTTTTCCAGTTCTTTGGATAAATACCCAGCAGTGGGCTAGCTGGATCATACATATGGTAGATGTATTCTTAGTTTTCTGAGGATACTCCATACGGCTTTCCATGGTGGCTGCACCAGTCTGCACTCCCACCAGCAGTGTAGGAGAGTTCCCTTCTCTCCACATCCTCTCCGACACTTGTCTCCTGTCTTGTTAATTAGAGCCATTCTGACCAGAGGAAGGTGACCTCTCCTTGTAGTTTTGATTTGCCTTCCTCTGATCGCTAATGATGTTGAGCCCCTTTCCATATGCCTGTTGGCCACCCGTATACCTTCTTTGGAGAAGTCACTGCTCAGATCTTTTGCCCGTCTTTTTAATCGGGTTGTTGATTTTTTGTTGTTGTTGAGCTGTCGGAGTTCTTTCTGTGTTTTGGATATAAACCCCTTATCCGATATATGGTTTGCAAGTATCTTCTCCCAGTTGTTAGGTTGTGTTTTGGTTTTGTGGATGGTTTCCTTTGCCGTGCAGAAGATTTTTTTTCACTTTGATGTAGTCCCGTTTGTTCATTTTGTACTGTGTTTCCATTGCCCAGTCAGACATGGTACTTGAAAGTAGGCTGCTAAGACTGCTGTCAAAGGGCATACTGCCTATGTTTTCTTCTAGACGTTGCATGGTTTCGGGTGTGGCATTGCAGTCAGACCCGAGGAGGCTGCAGTTCCCCGAGAGCGAGCGTGTGGGCGGGGCCCCAGGAGTTCTCCCAGGAGGGTGTCCCTGTCCCTGTCCGCAGTCCACCCCGGAGGGGGCGGGGCAACGGCCTGGGAGCGTCTGGGCGGCGGCGCGCGCCCGCGAGGAGAGGAGCGCGCGCGGCTGCCGGGCCACCGTCGCGGGAGGCGTGGGAGGCGTCGGCGAGCCGCGCCTGCCTGGCCAGAGCCGAGCCCGGCGGAGTCCGGCCGCGCTCTGCGGCTCTCTCCCGGGCCGGGCTCGTCCGTGGACGCCGCTCCGTGTCCCCGCTGGGCACAGCAGCCCGGGCCCTCCACAGCCATGGCCGCTGGCCTGAGGTGGCCCTCCTTCAGCTCCCGCTCTTCCTGCTCGCCGGACACGGACGACCAGGGCGCCTGCGAAGATGATGCCATCTGGGAGAGGTACCTGGGGGCGTGGGCCTGGGGGCTGGTGGGAGGCGAGCGTGTTTCTGAGGAATAGGCTTGTGCGCCGAGAGGTGCCCGTCAGGTCGCGGGACAGCTGTGCGGCGTGCGGAGCGGGGGGGGGGGGGGCGGGGGGGGGGGTCTCTTCGTGCGCGTCACTCGTTCATGGAACGGGCGGTGTGTGCCGGGCACGGGGCCAGCCTGGGGACGCGGTGCCCGGGAGTCGGGCGCTGAAGCGGCCCCCGGGGTCTTGGCTTCTTGGAGGGACAGACGCGAAGTCGATAAGGACACTGGTCTCGATGCGTTCTGAGGAGTGCAGGTCTCCCTCCTTTAGAGGCTACGTTCCGTTGGGGTTTTCATGAAGCCTGTTGTGCCCCTGAAGCTCAGGCCGGTTCAGGGGAAGTGGCCTGTCGAGGGCCACGTAACGTTTGTGTGCAGAGCCAGTGCTTTCCAAAGCCCTTGACTGTGCGGAAGTCTAGCTGTTAGGGGTGCGGTGGGGGCTGTCCGGGGAGCATTGTGAGCACAGGTATGTGTCCCACACTTGAAAGTCTGGCAGAGAAAGCGTGAGGCTCGAGGGTGCTCCGTTCGTTCCCTCCTTGCACAGAAAGTCTGGAGAGCTGACCTTGGGACAAGTCCTTCCTTTCCTCTGGTCGGTGCGTTGTTCAGTGGTCTGGACACTTGGTGAGCAAGACTGACAGGGTGTTTGACGTACTGGGCCTCACAGCCTAGTTGGAAAGGACAGATAGGCAGCGACTAGTTACCTAGGAGATACGTAAAAACTATTTCGTGTTGGGTGCTGAGAAATACGGCATTTACTGATAGACTTTGTGGCTTAGGCAGTGATGTTGAAGCTGAGAGCAGATGCCTACAAGAAAAGGAGGACTTGTGCGGGAGAGCGTTGGGACGGGGCAAGGGAGGAGTATGGCCTGTCAGAGGAGCTGAAAGAGTGCCCTGGAGCCTGAGGCCGCGTAGGGACTGTAGGGTGGGGAAAACAAAACTTTTCGGTTAAGGCTGGCGCTTTCTATAGGTTTTTGGAGACTAAGCGTGGTGATTCGGAGCGTGGACTCTGGAGCCAGACTCTGTCAAACGGGTCCTAGCTCTGCCACCTACGGGCTGTGTGAACTTGGGCAAGTTACCGTACCATTCTGTGTGTCAGTTTCCTGATCTGTAAAACGGGGATGATTATAACACACACTCCATAGGTGAGTGTAAAGGTTAGAGGCTATTTCATGTCCGTAAAGTACTTAGAGCAGTGTCTGGCCTTCAGTAGGCGTTAGTAGTGGTTGATTAAATAAATGGATAAATGCATACATAAGTATTCAAGGCTTGGAGGCTGTCCCTCGTGCAACGTGTGAACTGGAATGGATTACACCCGGCTTTGTTTCCTTTCCAGCTTGCAGTTGCTACTGACCGCATCTGTGGCACTGTGGAATTAGAAATAATCTCCCTCGACTTGGCTGCTCTTGGTAACAGAATCTAATGCTGTCCAGATTATCCCAGGGAAATAAAAGCCTTGTCAGTAGCCTAGTAGGGTCAGGCTTATTTAATAGGTATCGCTTATATTGGTTTGGCTGGTATTTGTTGGTAACTTTTTCTTGGCAAAGCTGCTCGGTTAAAAAAAGTAGATTAGCTGTAAAATAGTTCAGACCCAGGGAAAAGTAGAGAGTCGTGTAAGCAGAGCACGCCTTTCCTTGACTCTCTGTCGAGAGCTTTTGTGACTCCAGCCGCTCTCTGCCTCAGACGCGGTGCCCTCTGCGTGTGCAGTCATCTAAACCGTGCAGGGTCCGGAACCGTGGAGAATCTAAGGCAGTGCAGTCATGCTTTGCTTAACAGTGGGGCTAGGTTCTGAGGAGTGCGTCACGGTCAGGCAATCTCGTGAGCGTGCAAGCACCACGGAGTTCATAAACCTAGATGGCAGAGCCTCCTATACACCTTGGCTCTATGGGACTAATCTTTTGGGACCCCCGTTGTTGACTGAAACGTCCTGATGTAGCGCCTGACGGTACTTCCCAACTCCAAGGGCACGGGAGTGTAGCCTGTGGGGCTCTGTCAAAGAACGGAGACGCTCGAGGCCTACTCTGGACCCACTGACTCAGAATCTACTGGGATAGTTCCCGGCTTTAAAGACCAGCCATAGTCCTCATCTGCAGACATCTCCTCAACGGTTTTCCACACCGGGTTTTCCCTCACCTGAGAAAACAGGCCAAGAGATTGTGAGGATCCATAGTTAGTGTTTTAATCCATTTGGCAGGACTCAGTGTTTTTCACGTTCTGTGATACTGGGATCTGCGTCTTCACTGTCATGTGTTAAACCTTTAAGTCTTGTCCAAAAGTCATGTCATTACCTAGAGAATCCTTCTGTGAATTCCAGGCAGGTTGCCATCTTTCTGCTTCCGCCTCCTCTCCTCACCTTTACAATGGGGAGAATAACGGTAACCTACCTTTTGGATGTGAGGATTAAACGAGACAGTTGGTGCAAAGCAGTCGGCGCAGGATCTGGCACAAAGCGAAGCCTTCAATAAATTATGATTACAGTAGTTTTGACTTCCCTCCAGTCGGAATATAGTCGAGTTGAAGTTCGTGGCTATGTCACAGCTGTGTCTCAGGCTGGTGTCTGCCGCCCTGAGCCAAGCCGTAAAAATCCCTAGAATAACTTTGCAAAAGCCTGTTAGCCTCTTGAGGCTCCTACACTTCTTTATTTTATTTTGTTTTATTTTATTTTATTTTACTTTATTGCAGTGACAGTGGATTCTAACATCACGTAGCTTTCCAGAGGTACGTTGTAATACATTTCGAATTCTGTGTAGATTACGTCGTGTTCACCGCCCAAAAACTAATTATAGTCCGTCACCTCACATGTGAGCCTCATCGCCCCTTTGGCTCTCTCCCCTCCCCCCCTCCCCCTACGGTAACCACCAATCCAATCTCCGTTGCTCTGTGCGTGTTCGTCATTGTTTTTATCATGTACTCATGAGTGAGATCACACGGTGTTTGACTTTCTCCCTCTGATTTATTTCACTTCGCATAATACCCTCAAGGTCCATCCACGTTGTCACAAATGGCCGGATCTCATCGTTTCTTAGGGCCGAGTAGCATTCCATTGTGTATACACACCACATCTTCTCTGTCCATACTTCCCTTGATGGGCACCTAGGTTGCTTCCAAGTTTTGGCTGTTGTGAATAATGCTGCAGTGAACCTAGGGGTGCATGTGTCTTTCTGCATTGGTGTTTTCCAGTTCTTTGGATAAATACCCAGCAGTGGGCTAGCTGGATCATACATATGGTAGATGTATTCTTAGTTTTCTGAGGATACTCCATACGGCTTTCCATGGTGGCTGCACCAGTCTGCACTCCCACCAGCAGTGTAGGAGAGTTCCCTTCTCTCCACATCCTCTCCGACACTTGTCTCCTGTCTTGTTAATTAGAGCCATTCTGACCAGAGGAAGGTGACCTCTCCTTGTAGTTTTGATTTGCCTTCCTCTGATCGCTAATGATGTTGAGCCCCTTTCCATATGCCTGTTGGCCACCCGTATACCTTCTTTGGAGAAGTCACTGCTCAGATCTTTTGCCCGTCTTTTTAATCGGGTTGTTGATTTTTTGTTGTTGTTGAGCTGTCGGAGTTCTTTCTGTGTTTTGGATATAAACCCCTTATCCGATATATGGTTTGCAAGTATCTTCTCCCAGTTGTTAGGTTGTGTTTTGGTTTTGTGGATGGTTTCCTTTGCCGTGCAGAAGATTTTTTTTCACTTTGATGTAGTCCCGTTTGTTCATTTTGTACTTTGTTTCCATTGCCCAGTCAGACATGGTACTTGAAAGTAGGCTGCTAAGACTGCTGTCAAAGGGCATACTGCCTATGTTTTCTTCTAGACGTTGCATGGTTTCGGGTGTGGCATTGCAGTCAGACCCGAGGAGGCTGCAGTTCCCCCGAGAGCGAGCGTGTGGGCGGGGCCCCAGCAGTTCTCCCAGGAGGGTGTCCCTGTCCCTGTCCGCAGTCCACCGCCTGAGGGGGGGGGGTGGGGCGGGGCAGCGGCCAGGGAGCCTCTGGGCGGCGGCGCGCGCGCGCGCGCGCGGGGAGCGCGCACGGCTGCTGGGCCGCCGTCCGGGGAGGCGTCGGCCAGCCGCGCCTGCCTGCCCAGAGCCGAGCCCGGCGGAGTCCGGCCGCGCTCTGCTGCTCTCTCCTGGGCCGGGCTCGCCCGTTCCCCCGGCGTCCCTGGACGCCGCTCCGTGTCCCCGCTGCGCACAGCAGCCCGGGCCCTCCACAGCCACGGCCGCTAGCCTGAGGAGGCCCTCCTTCAGCTCCCGCTCTTCCTGCTCGCCGGACACGGACGACCAGGGCGCCTGCGAAGAGGATTCCATCTGGGAGAGGTACCTGGGGGCGTGGGCCTGGGGGCTGGTGGGAGGCGAGCGTGTCCCTGAGGAATAGGCTGGTGCGCCGAGAGGTGCCCGTCAGGCCGCGGGACAGCTGCGCGGCGCGGGCAGCGAGGGGGTCTCTTCGTGCGCTTCACGCGTTCGTGGAACGGGCGGTGTGTGCCGGGCACCTGCCCAGGGGCCAGCCTGGGGATGCGGTGCCCGGGAGTCGGGCGCTGAAGCGGCGCCCGTGGTCTTGGCTTCTTGGAAGGCCAGACGCGACGTCGGTAACGACACTGGTCTCGATGCGTTCTGAGGGGTGCAGGTCTCCCTCTTTTCGAGGCTACGTTCCGTTGGGGTTTTCACGAAGCCTGTCGTGGCCCTGAAGCTCAGGCCGGTTCAGGGGAAGTGGCCTGTGGAGGGCCGCATAATATTCGTGTGCAGAGCCAGTGCTTTCCAAAGGCCTTGACTGGGCAGAAGTCTACCTGTTAGGGGTGCAGTGGGGGCTGTCCGGGGAGCATTGTGAGCACAGGTGTGTGTCCCACACTTGAAAGTCTGGCAAAGAAAGCGTGAGGCTGGAGGGTGCTCCGTTCGTTCCCTCCTTCCACAGAAAGTCTGGAGAGTTGACTTAGGGACTTCCTTTCCTCGGGTCGGTGCGTGTTCAGTGGTCTGGACACTTGGTGGGCAAGACTGACAGGGTGTTTGACGTACTGGACCTCGCAGCCTAGTTGGAAAGGACAGATAGGCAGCAACTAATTACCTAGGAGATACGTAAAAGCCATTCTGTGTTGAGTGCTGAGAAATACGGCATTTACTGTTAGACTTTGTGACTTAGGCAGTGATGTTTAAGCTGAGAGCAGATGCCTAAAAGCAAAGGAGGACTTGTGCGGGAGAGCGTTGGGACAGGGCAAGGGAGGAGGATGGCCTGTCAGAGGAGCTGAAAGCATGCCCTGGAGACTGGGGCCGCGTAGGGACTGTAGGGTGGGGAAAACCAAACTTTTCGATTAAGGCTGGCGCTTTCTATAGGCTTTCGGAGACTAAGCGTGGTGATTCAGCACGTGGACTCTGGAGCCAGACTCTGTCACATGGGTCCTAGCTCTGCCACCTACGGGCTGTGTGAACTTGGGCAAGTTACTGTACCATTCTGTGTGTCAGTTTCCTGATCTGTAAAACGGGGATGATTATAACACACACTCCATAGGTGAGTGTAAAGGTTAGAGGCTATTTCATGTCCGTAAAGTACTTAGAGCAGTGTCTGGCCTTCAGTAGGCGTTAGTAGTGGTTGATTAAATAAATGGATAAATGCATACATAAGTATTCAAGGCTTGGAGGCTGTCCCTCGTGCAACGTGTGAACTGGAATGGATTACACCCGGCTTTGTTTCCTTTCCAGCTTGCAGTTGCTACTGACCGCATCTGTGGCACTGTGGAATTAGAAATAATCTCCCTCGACTTGGCTGCTCTTGGTAACAGAATCTAATGCTGTCCAGATTATCCCAGGGAAATAAAAGCCTTGTCAGTAGCCTAGTAGGGTCAGGCTTATTTAATAGGTATCGCTTATATTGGTTTGGCTGGTATTTGTTGGTAACTTTTTCTTGGCAAAGCTGCTCGGTTAAAAAAAGTAGATTAGCTGTAAAATAGTTCAGACCCAGGGAAAAGTAGAGAGTCGTGTAAGCAGAGCACGCCTTTCCTTGACTCTCTGTCGAGAGCTTTTGTGACTCCAGCCGCTCTCTGCCTCAGACGCGGTGCCCTCTGCGTGTGCAGTCATCTAAACCGTGCAGGGTCCGGAACCGTGGAGAATCTAAGGCAGTGCAGTCATGCTTTGCTTAACAGTGGGGCTAGGTTCTGAGGAGTGCGTCACGGTCAGGCAATCTCGTGAGCGTGCAAGCACCACGGAGTTCATAAACCTAGATGGCAGAGCCTCCTATACACCTTGGCTCTATGGGACTAATCTTTTGGGACCCCCGTTGTTGACTGAAACGTCCTGATGTAGCGCCTGACGGTACTTCCCAACTCCAAGGGCACGGGAGTGTAGCCTGTGGGGCTCTGTCAAAGAACGGAGACGCTCGAGGCCTACTCTGGACCCACTGACTCAGAATCTACTGGGATAGTTCCCGGCTTTAAAGACCAGCCATAGTCCTCATCTGCAGACATCTCCTCAACGGTTTTCCACACCGGGTTTTCCCTCACCTGAGAAAACAGGCCAAGAGATTGTGAGGATCCATAGTTAGTGTTTTAATCCATTTGGCAGGACTCAGTGTTTTTCACGTTCTGTGATACTGGGATCTGCGTCTTCACTGTCATGTGTTAAACCTTTAAGTCTTGTCCAAAAGTCATGTCATTACCTAGAGAATCCTTCTGTGAATTCCAGGCAGGTTGCCATCTTTCTGCTTCCGCCTCCTCTCCTCACCTTTACAATGGGGAGAATAACGGTAACCTACCTTTTGGATGTGAGGATTAAACGAGACAGTTGGTGCAAAGCAGTCGGCGCAGGATCTGGCACAAAGCGAAGCCTTCAATAAATTATGATTACAGTAGTTTTGACTTCCCTCC
The DNA here is from genome assembly GCF_041296265.1 of Equus caballus. Lineage (NCBI taxonomy): Eukaryota > Metazoa > Chordata > Mammalia > Perissodactyla > Equidae > Equus > Equus caballus. The sequence continues at coordinate 851,855 of NW_027222395.1, forward strand.
AGTCGGAATATAGTCGAGTTGAAGTTCGTGGCTATGTCACAGCTGTGTCTCAGGCTGGTGTCTGCCGCCCTGAGCCAAGCCGTAAAAATCCCTAGAATAACTTTGCAAAAGCCTGTTAGCCTCTTGAGGCTCCTACACTTCTTTATTTTATTTTGTTTTATTTTATTTTATTTTACTTTATTGCAGTGACAGTGGATTCTAACATCACGTAGCTTTCCAGAGGTACGTTGTAATACATTTCGAATTCTGTGTAGATTACGTCGTGTTCACCGCCCAAAAACTAATTATAGTCCGTCACCTCACATGTGAGCCTCATCGCCCCTTTGGCTCTCTCCCCTCCCCCCCTCCCCCTACGGTAACCACCAATCCAATCTCCGTTGCTCTGTGCGTGTTCGTCATTGTTTTTATCATGTACTCATGAGTGAGATCACACGGTGTTTGACTTTCTCCCTCTGATTTATTTCACTTCGCATAATACCCTCAAGGTCCATCCACGTTGTCACAAATGGCCGGATCTCATCGTTTCTTAGGGCCGAGTAGCATTCCATTGTGTATACACACCACATCTTCTCTGTCCATACTTCCCTTGATGGGCACCTAGGTTGCTTCCAAGTTTTGGCTGTTGTGAATAATGCTGCAGTGAACCTAGGGGTGCATGTGTCTTTCTGCATTGGTGTTTTCCAGTTCTTTGGATAAATACCCAGCAGTGGGCTAGCTGGATCATACATATGGTAGATGTATTCTTAGTTTTCTGAGGATACTCCATACGGCTTTCCATGGTGGCTGCACCAGTCTGCACTCCCACCAGCAGTGTAGGAGAGTTCCCTTCTCTCCACATCCTCTCCGACACTTGTCTCCTGTCTTGTTAATTAGAGCCATTCTGACCAGAGGAAGGTGACCTCTCCTTGTAGTTTTGATTTGCCTTCCTCTGATCGCTAATGATGTTGAGCCCCTTTCCATATGCCTGTTGGCCACCCGTATACCTTCTTTGGAGAAGTCACTGCTCAGATCTTTTGCCCGTCTTTTTAATCGGGTTGTTGATTTTTTGTTGTTGTTGAGCTGTCGGAGTTCTTTCTGTGTTTTGGATATAAACCCCTTATCCGATATATGGTTTGCAAGTATCTTCTCCCAGTTGTTAGGTTGTGTTTTGGTTTTGTGGATGGTTTCCTTTGCCGTGCAGAAGATTTTTTTTCACTTTGATGTAGTCCCGTTTGTTCATTTTGTACTGTGTTTCCATTGCCCAGTCAGACATGGTACTTGAAAGTAGGCTGCTAAGACTGCTGTCAAAGGGCATACTGCCTATGTTTTCTTCTAGACGTTGCATGGTTTCGGGTGTGGCATTGCAGTCAGACCCGAGGAGGCTGCAGTTCCCCGAGAGCGAGCGTGTGGGCGGGGCCCCAGCAGTTCTCCCAGGAGGGTGTCCCTGTCCCTGTCCGCAGTCCACCGCCTGAGGGGGGGTGGGGGGGGTGGGGCGGGGCAGCGGCCAGGGAGCCTCTGGGCGGCGGCGCGCGCGCGCGCGCGCGGGGAGCGCGCACGGCTGCTGGGCCGCCGTCCGGGGAGGCGTCGGCCAGCCGCGCCTGCCTGCCCAGAGCCGAGCCCGGCGGAGTCCGGCCGCGCTCTGCTGCTCTCTCCTGGGCCGGGCTCGCCCGTTCCCCCGGCGTCCCTGGACGCCGCTCCGTGTCCCCGCTGCGCACAGCAGCCCGGGCCCTCCACAGCCACGGCCGCTAGCCTGAGGAGGCCCTCCTTCAGCTCCCGCTCTTCCTGCTCGCCGGACACGGACGACCAGGGCGCCTGCGAAGAGGATTCCATCTGGGAGAGGTACCTGGGGGCGTGGGCCTGGGGGCTGGTGGGAGGCGAGCGTGTCCCTGAGGAATAGGCTGGTGCGCCGAGAGGTGCCCGTCAGGCCGCGGGACAGCTGCGCGGCGCGGGCAGCGAGGGGGTCTCTTCGTGCGCTTCACGCGTTCGTGGAACGGGCGGTGTGTGCCGGGCACCTGCCCAGGGGCCAGCCTGGGGATGCGGTGCCCGGGAGTCGGGCGCTGAAGCGGCGCCCGTGGTCTTGGCTTCTTGGAAGGCCAGACGCGACGTCGGTAACGACACTGGTCTCGATGCGTTCTGAGGGGTGCAGGTCTCCCTCTTTTCGAGGCTACGTTCCGTTGGGGTTTTCACGAAGCCTGTCGTGGCCCTGAAGCTCAGGCCGGTTCAGGGGAAGTGGCCTGTGGAGGGCCGCATAATATTCGTGTGCAGAGCCAGTGCTTTCCAAAGGCCTTGACTGGGCAGAAGTCTACCTGTTAGGGGTGCAGTGGGGGCTGTCCGGGGAGCATTGTGAGCACAGGTGTGTGTCCCACACTTGAAAGTCTGGCAAAGAAAGCGTGAGGCTGGAGGGTGCTCCGTTCGTTCCCTCCTTCCACAGAAAGTCTGGAGAGTTGACTTAGGGACTTCCTTTCCTCGGGTCGGTGCGTGTTCAGTGGTCTGGACACTTGGTGGGCAAGACTGACAGGGTGTTTGACGTACTGGACCTCGCAGCCTAGTTGGAAAGGACAGATAGGCAGCAACTAATTACCTAGGAGATACGTAAAAGCCATTCTGTGTTGAGTGCTGAGAAATACGGCATTTACTGTTAGACTTTGTGACTTAGGCAGTGATGTTTAAGCTGAGAGCAGATGCCTAAAAGCAAAGGAGGACTTGTGCGGGAGAGCGTTGGGACAGGGCAAGGGAGGAGGATGGCCTGTCAGAGGAGCTGAAAGCATGCCCTGGAGACTGGGGCCGCGTAGGGACTGTAGGGTGGGGAAAACCAAACTTTTCGATTAAGGCTGGCGCTTTCTATAGGCTTTCGGAGACTAAGCGTGGTGATTCAGCACGTGGACTCTGGAGCCAGACTCTGTCACATGGGTCCTAGCTCTGCCACCTACGGGCTGTGTGAACTTGGGCAAGTTACTGTACCATTCTGTGTGTCAGTTTCCTGATCTGTAAAACGGGGATGATTATAACACACACTCCATAGGTGAGTGTAAAGGTTAGAGGCTATTTCATGTCCGTAAAGTACTTAGAGCAGTGTCTGGCCTTCAGTAGGCGTTAGTAGTGGTTGATTAAATAAATGGATAAATGCATACATAAGTATTCAAGGCTTGGAGGCTGTCCCTCGTGCAACGTGTGAACTGGAATGGATTACACCCGGCTTTGTTTCCTTTCCAGCTTGCAGTTGCTACTGACCGCATCTGTGGCACTGTGGAATTAGAAATAATCTCCCTCGACTTGGCTGCTCTTGGTAACAGAATCTAATGCTGTCCAGATTATCCCAGGGAAATAAAAGCCTTGTCAGTAGCCTAGTAGGGTCAGGCTTATTTAATAGGTATCGCTTATATTGGTTTGGCTGGTATTTGTTGGTAACTTTTTCTTGGCAAAGCTGCTCGGTTAAAAAAAGTAGATTAGCTGTAAAATAGTTCAGACCCAGGGAAAAGTAGAGAGTCGTGTAAGCAGAGCACGCCTTTCCTTGACTCTCTGTCGAGAGCTTTTGTGACTCCAGCCGCTCTCTGCCTCAGACGCGGTGCCCTCTGCGTGTGCAGTCATCTAAACCGTGCAGGGTCCGGAACCGTGGAGAATCTAAGGCAGTGCAGTCATGCTTTGCTTAACAGTGGGGCTAGGTTCTGAGGAGTGCGTCACGGTCAGGCAATCTCGTGAGCGTGCAAGCACCACGGAGTTCATAAACCTAGATGGCAGAGCCTCCTATACACCTTGGCTCTATGGGACTAATCTTTTGGGACCCCCGTTGTTGACTGAAACGTCCTGATGTAGCGCCTGACGGTACTTCCCAACTCCAAGGGCACGGGAGTGTAGCCTGTGGGGCTCTGTCAAAGAACGGAGACGCTCGAGGCCTACTCTGGACCCACTGACTCAGAATCTACTGGGATAGTTCCCGGCTTTAAAGACCAGCCATAGTCCTCATCTGCAGACATCTCCTCAACGGTTTTCCACACCGGGTTTTCCCTCACCTGAGAAAACAGGCCAAGAGATTGTGAGGATCCATAGTTAGTGTTTTAATCCATTTGGCAGGACTCAGTGTTTTTCACGTTCTGTGATACTGGGATCTGCGTCTTCACTGTCATGTGTTAAACCTTTAAGTCTTGTCCAAAAGTCATGTCATTACCTAGAGAATCCTTCTGTGAATTCCAGGCAGGTTGCCATCTTTCTGCTTCCGCCTCCTCTCCTCACCTTTACAATGGGGAGAATAACGGTAACCTACCTTTTGGATGTGAGGATTAAACGAGACAGTTGGTGCAAAGCAGTCGGCGCAGGATCTGGCACAAAGCGAAGCCTTCAATAAATTATGATTACAGTAGTTTTGACTTCCCTCCAGTCGGAATATAGTCGAGTTGAAGTTCGTGGCTATGTCACAGCTGTGTCTCAGGCTGGTGTCTGCCGCCCTGAGCCAAGCCGTAAAAATCCCTAGAATAACTTTGCAAAAGCCTGTTAGCCTCTTGAGGCTCCTACACTTCTTTATTTTATTTTGTTTTATTTTATTTTATTTTACTTTATTGCAGTGACAGTGGATTCTAACATCACGTAGCTTTCCAGAGGTACGTTGTAATACATTTCGAATTCTGTGTAGATTACGTCGTGTTCACCGCCCAAAAACTAATTATAGTCCGTCACCTCACATGTGAGCCTCATCGCCCCTTTGGCTCTCTCCCCTCCCCCCCTCCCCCTACGGTAACCACCAATCCAATCTCCGTTGCTCTGTGCGTGTTCGTCATTGTTTTTATCATGTACTCATGAGTGAGATCACACGGTGTTTGACTTTCTCCCTCTGATTTATTTCACTTCGCATAATACCCTCAAGGTCCATCCACGTTGTCACAAATGGCCGGATCTCATCGTTTCTTAGGGCCGAGTAGCATTCCATTGTGTATACACACCACATCTTCTCTGTCCATACTTCCCTTGATGGGCACCTAGGTTGCTTCCAAGTTTTGGCTGTTGTGAATAATGCTGCAGTGAACCTAGGGGTGCATGTGTCTTTCTGCATTGGTGTTTTCCAGTTCTTTGGATAAATACCCAGCAGTGGGCTAGCTGGATCATACATATGGTAGATGTATTCTTAGTTTTCTGAGGATACTCCATACGGCTTTCCATGGTGGCTGCACCAGTCTGCACTCCCACCAGCAGTGTAGGAGAGTTCCCTTCTCTCCACATCCTCTCCGACACTTGTCTCCTGTCTTGTTAATTAGAGCCATTCTGACCAGAGGAAGGTGACCTCTCCTTGTAGTTTTGATTTGCCTTCCTCTGATCGCTAATGATGTTGAGCCCCTTTCCATATGCCTGTTGGCCACCCGTATACCTTCTTTGGAGAAGTCACTGCTCAGATCTTTTGCCCGTCTTTTTAATCGGGTTGTTGATTTTTTGTTGTTGTTGAGCTGTCGGAGTTCTTTCTGTGTTTTGGATATAAACCCCTTATCCGATATATGGTTTGCAAGTATCTTCTCCCAGTTGTTAGGTTGTGTTTTGGTTTTGTGGATGGTTTCCTTTGCCGTGCAGAAGATTTTTTTTCACTTTGATGTAGTCCCGTTTGTTCATTTTGTACTGTGTTTCCATTGCCCAGTCAGACATGGTACTTGAAAGTAGGCTGCTAAGACTGCTGTCAAAGGGCATACTGCCTATGTTTTCTTCTAGACGTTGCATGGTTTCGGGTGTGGCATTGCAGTCAGACCCGAGGAGGCTGCAGTTCCCCGAGAGCGAGCGTGTGGGCGGGGCCCCAGCAGTTCTCCCAGGAGGGTGTCCCTGTCCCTGTCCGCAGTCCACCGCCTGAGGGGCGGGGGGGGGTGGGGCGGGGCAGCGGCCAGGGAGCCTCTGGGCGGCGGCGCGCGCGCGCGCGCGCGGGGAGCGCGCACGGCTGCTGGGCCGCCGTCCGGGGAGGCGTCGGCCAGCCGCGCCTGCCTGCCCAGAGCCGAGCCCGGCGGAGTCCGGCCGCGCTCTGCTGCTCTCTCCTGGGCCGGGCTCGCCCGTTCCCCCGGCGTCCCTGGACGCCGCTCCGTGTCCCCGCTGCGCACAGCAGCCCGGGCCCTCCACAGCCACGGCCGCTAGCCTGAGGAGGCCCTCCTTCAGCTCCCGCTCTTCCTGCTCGCCGGACACGGACGACCAGGGCGCCTGCGAAGAGGATTCCATCTGGGAGAGGTACCTGGGGGCGTGGGCCTGGGGGCTGGTGGGAGGCGAGCGTGTCCCTGAGGAATAGGCTGGTGCGCCGAGAGGTGCCCGTCAGGCCGCGGGACAGCTGCGCGGCGCGGGCAGCGAGGGGGTCTCTTCGTGCGCTTCACGCGTTCGTGGAACGGGCGGTGTGTGCCGGGCACCTGCCCAGGGGCCAGCCTGGGGATGCGGTGCCCGGGAGTCGGGCGCTGAAGCGGCGCCCGTGGTCTTGGCTTCTTGGAAGGCCAGACGCGACGTCGGTAACGACACTGGTCTCGATGCGTTCTGAGGGGTGCAGGTCTCCCTCTTTTCGAGGCTACGTTCCGTTGGGGTTTTCACGAAGCCTGTCGTGGCCCTGAAGCTCAGGCCGGTTCAGGGGAAGTGGCCTGTGGAGGGCCGCATAATATTCGTGTGCAGAGCCAGTGCTTTCCAAAGGCCTTGACTGGGCAGAAGTCTACCTGTTAGGGGTGCAGTGGGGGCTGTCCGGGGAGCATTGTGAGCACAGGTGTGTGTCCCACACTTGAAAGTCTGGCAAAGAAAGCGTGAGGCTGGAGGGTGCTCCGTTCGTTCCCTCCTTCCACAGAAAGTCTGGAGAGTTGACTTTGGGACTTCCTTTCCTCGGGTCGGTGCGTGTTCAGTGGTCTGGACACTTGGTGGGCAAGACTGACAGGGTGTTTGACGTACTGGACCTCGCAGCCTAGTTGGAAAGGACAGATAGGCAGCAACTAATTACCTAGGAGATACGTAAAAGCCATTCTGTGTTGAGTGCTGAGAAATACGGCATTTACTGTTAGACTTTGTGACTTAGGCAGTGATGTTTAAGCTGAGAGCAGATGCCTAAAAGCAAAGGAGGACTTGTGCGGGAGAGCGTTGGGACAGGGCAAGGGAGGAGGATGGCCTGTCAGAGGAGCTGAAAGCATGCCCTGGAGACTGGGGCCGCGTAGGGACTGTAGGGTGGGGAAAACCAAACTTTTCGATTAAGGCTGGCGCTTTCTATAGGCTTTCGGAGACTAAGCGTGGTGATTCAGCACGTGGACTCTGGAGCCAGACTCTGTCACATGGGTCCTAGCTCTGCCACCTACGGGCTGTGTGAACTTGGGCAAGTTACTGTACCATTCTGTGTGTCAGTTTCCTGATCTGTAAAACGGGGATGATTATAACACACACTCCATAGGTGAGTGTAAAGGTTAGAGGCTATTTCATGTCCGTAAAGTACTTAGAGCAGTGTCTGGCCTTCAGTAGGCGTTAGTAGTGGTTGATTAAATAAATGGATAAATGCATACATAAGTATTCAAGGCTTGGAGGCTGTCCCTCGTGCAACGTGTGAACTGGAATGGATTACACCCGGCTTTGTTTCCTTTCCAGCTTGCAGTTGCTACTGACCGCATCTGTGGCACTGTGGAATTAGAAATAATCTCCCTCGACTTGGCTGCTCTTGGTAACAGAATCTAATGCTGTCCAGATTATCCCAGGGAAATAAAAGCCTTGTCAGTAGCCTAGTAGGGTCAGGCTTATTTAATAGGTATCGCTTATATTGGTTTGGCTGGTATTTGTTGGTAACTTTTTCTTGGCAAAGCTGCTCGGTTAAAAAAAGTAGATTAGCTGTAAAATAGTTCAGACCCAGGGAAAAGTAGAGAGTCGTGTAAGCAGAGCACGCCTTTCCTTGACTCTCTGTCGAGAGCTTTTGTGACTCCAGCCGCTCTCTGCCTCAGACGCGGTGCCCTCTGCGTGTGCAGTCATCTAAACCGTGCAGGGTCCGGAACCGTGGAGAATCTAAGGCAGTGCAGTCATGCTTTGCTTAACAGTGGGGCTAGGTTCTGAGGAGTGCGTCACGGTCAGGCAATCTCGTGAGCGTGCAAGCACCACGGAGTTCATAAACCTAGATGGCAGAGCCTCCTATACACCTTGGCTCTATGGGACTAATCTTTTGGGACCCCCGTTGTTGACTGAAACGTCCTGATGTAGCGCCTGACGGTACTTCCCAACTCCAAGGGCACGGGAGTGTAGCCTGTGGGGCTCTGTCAAAGAACGGAGACGCTCGAGGCCTACTCTGGACCCACTGACTCAGAATCTACTGGGATAGTTCCCGGCTTTAAAGACCAGCCATAGTCCTCATCTGCAGACATCTCCTCAACGGTTTTCCACACCGGGTTTTCCCTCACCTGAGAAAACAGGCCAAGAGATTGTGAGGATCCATAGTTAGTGTTTTAATCCATTTGGCAGGACTCAGTGTTTTTCACGTTCTGTGATACTGGGATCTGCGTCTTCACTGTCATGTGTTAAACCTTTAAGTCTTGTCCAAAAGTCATGTCATTACCTAGAGAATCCTTCTGTGAATTCCAGGCAGGTTGCCATCTTTCTGCTTCCGCCTCCTCTCCTCACCTTTACAATGGGGAGAATAACGGTAACCTACCTTTTGGATGTGAGGATTAAACGAGACAGTTGGTGCAAAGCAGTCGGCGCAGGATCTGGCACAAAGCGAAGCCTTCAATAAATTATGATTACAGTAGTTTTGACTTCCCTCCAGTCGGAATATAGTCGAGTTGAAGTTCGTGGCTATGTCACAGCTGTGTCTCAGGCTGGTGTCTGCCGCCCTGAGCCAAGCCGTAAAAATCCCTAGAATAACTTTGCAAAAGCCTGTTAGCCTCTTGAGGCTCCTACACTTCTTTATTTTATTTTGTTTTATTTTATTTTATTTTACTTTATTGCAGTGACAGTGGATTCTAACATCACGTAGCTTTCCAGAGGTACGTTGTAATACATTTCGAATTCTGTGTAGATTACGTCGTGTTCACCGCCCAAAAACTAATTATAGTCCGTCACCTCACATGTGAGCCTCATCGCCCCTTTGGCTCTCTCCCCTCCCCCCCTCCCCCTACGGTAACCACCAATCCAATCTCCGTTGCTCTGTGCGTGTTCGTCATTGTTTTTATCATGTACTCATGAGTGAGATCACACGGTGTTTGACTTTCTCCCTCTGATTTATTTCACTTCGCATAATACCCTCAAGGTCCATCCACGTTGTCACAAATGGCCGGATCTCATCGTTTCTTAGGGCCGAGTAGCATTCCATTGTGTATACACACCACATCTTCTCTGTCCATACTTCCCTTGATGGGCACCTAGGTTGCTTCCAAGTTTTGGCTGTTGTGAATAATGCTGCAGTGAACCTAGGGGTGCATGTGTCTTTCTGCATTGGTGTTTTCCAGTTCTTTGGATAAATACCCAGCAGTGGGCTAGCTGGATCATACATATGGTAGATGTATTCTTAGTTTTCTGAGGATACTCCATACGGCTTTCCATGGTGGCTGCACCAGTCTGCACTCCCACCAGCAGTGTAGGAGAGTTCCCTTCTCTCCACATCCTCTCCGACACTTGTCTCCTGTCTTGTTAATTAGAGCCATTCTGACCAGAGGAAGGTGACCTCTCCTTGTAGTTTTGATTTGCCTTCCTCTGATCGCTAATGATGTTGAGCCCCTTTCCATATGCCTGTTGGCCACCCGTATACCTTCTTTGGAGAAGTCACTGCTCAGATCTTTTGCCCGTCTTTTTAATCGGGTTGTTGATTTTTTGTTGTTGTTGAGCTGTCGGAGTTCTTTCTGTGTTTTGGATATAAACCCCTTATCCGATATATGGTTTGCAAGTATCTTCTCCCAGTTGTTAGGTTGTGTTTTGGTTTTGTGGATGGTTTCCTTTGCCGTGCAGAAGATTTTTTTTCACTTTGATGTAGTCCCGTTTGTTCATTTTGTACTGTGTTTCCATTGCCCAGTCAGACATGGTACTTGAAAGTAGGCTGCTAAGACTGCTGTCAAAGGGCATACTGCCTATGTTTTCTTCTAGACGTTGCATGGTTTCGGGTGTGGCATTGCAGTCAGACCCGAGGAGGCTGCAGTTCCCCGAGAGCGAGCGTGTGGGCGGGGCCCCAGCAGTTCTCCCAGGAGGGTGTCCCTGTCCCTGTCCGCAGTCCACCGCCTGAGGGGCGGGGGGGGGTGGGGCGGGGCAGCGGCCAGGGAGCCTCTGGGCGGCGGCGCGCGCGCGCGCGCGCGGGGAGCGCGCACGGCTGCTGGGCCGCCGTCCGGGGAGGCGTCGGCCAGCCGCGCCTGCCTGCCCAGAGCCGAGCCCGGCGGAGTCCGGCCGCGCTCTGCTGCTCTCTCCTGGGCCGGGCTCGCCCGTTCCCCCGGCGTCCCTGGACGCCGCTCCGTGTCCCCGCTGCGCACAGCAGCCCGGGCCCTCCACAGCCACGGCCGCTAGCCTGAGGAGGCCCTCCTTCAGCTCCCGCTCTTCCTGCTCGCCGGACACGGACGACCAGGGCGCCTGCGAAGAGGATTCCATCTGGGAGAGGTACCTGGGGGCGTGGGCCTGGGGGCTGGTGGGAGGCGAGCGTGTCCCTGAGGAATAGGCTGGTGCGCCGAGAGGTGCCCGTCAGGCCGCGGGACAGCTGCGCGGCGCGGGCAGCGAGGGGGTCTCTTCGTGCGCTTCACGCGTTCGTGGAACGGGCGGTGTGTGCCGGGCACCTGCCCAGGGGCCAGCCTGGGGATGCGGTGCCCGGGAGTCGGGCGCTGAAGCGGCGCCCGTGGTCTTGGCTTCTTGGAAGGCCAGACGCGACGTCGGTAACGACACTGGTCTCGATGCGTTCTGAGGGGTGCAGGTCTCCCTCTTTTCGAGGCTACGTTCCGTTGGGGTTTTCACGAAGCCTGTCGTGGCCCTGAAGCTCAGGCCGGTTCAGGGGAAGTGGCCTGTGGAGGGCCGCATAATATTCGTGTGCAGAGCCAGTGCTTTCCAAAGGCCTTGACTGGGCAGAAGTCTACCTGTTAGGGGTGCAGTGGGGGCTGTCCGGGGAGCATTGTGAGCACAGGTGTGTGTCCCACACTTGAAAGTCTGGCAAAGAAAGCGTGAGGCTGGAGGGTGCTCCGTTCGTTCCCTCCTTCCACAGAAAGTCTGGAGAGTTGACTTTGGGACTTCCTTTCCTCGGGTCGGTGCGTGTTCAGTGGTCTGGACACTTGGTGGGCAAGACTGACAGGGTGTTTGACGTACTGGACCTCGCAGCCTAGTTGGAAAGGACAGATAGGCAGCAACTAATTACCTAGGAGATACGTAAAAGCCATTCTGTGTTGAGTGCTGAGAAATACGGCATTTACTGTTAGACTTTGTGACTTAGGCAGTGATGTTTAAGCTGAGAGCAGATGCCTAAAAGCAAAGGAGGACTTGTGCGGGAGAGCGTTGGGACAGGGCAAGGGAGGAGGATGGCCTGTCAGAGGAGCTGAAAGCATGCCCTGGAGACTGGGGCCGCGTAGGGACTGTAGGGTGGGGAAAACCAAACTTTTCGATTAAGGCTGGCGCTTTCTATAGGCTTTCGGAGACTAAGCGTGGTGATTCAGCACGTGGACTCTGGAGCCAGACTCTGTCACATGGGTCCTAGCTCTGCCACCTACGGGCTGTGTGAACTTGGGCAAGTTACTGTACCATTCTGTGTGTCAGTTTCCTGATCTGTAAAACGGGGATGATTATAACACACACTCCATAGGTGAGTGTAAAGGTTAGAGGCTATTTCATGTCCGTAAAGTACTTAGAGCAGTGTCTGGCCTTCAGTAGGCGTTAGTAGTGGTTGATTAAATAAATGGATAAATGCATACATAAGTATTCAAGGCTTGGAGGCTGTCCCTCGTGCAACGTGTGAACTGGAATGGATTACACCCGGCTTTGTTTCCTTTCCAGCTTGCAGTTGCTACTGACCGCATCTGTGGCACTGTGGAATTAGAAATAATCTCCCTCGACTTGGCTGCTCTTGGTAACAGAATCTAATGCTGTCCAGATTATCCCAGGGAAATAAAAGCCTTGTCAGTAGCCTAGTAGGGTCAGGCTTATTTAATAGGTATCGCTTATATTGGTTTGGCTGGTATTTGTTGGTAACTTTTTCTTGGCAAAGCTGCTCGGTTAAAAAAAGTAGATTAGCTGTAAAATAGTTCAGACCCAGGGAAAAGTAGAGAGTCGTGTAAGCAGAGCACGCCTTTCCTTGACTCTCTGTCGAGAGCTTTTGTGACTCCAGCCGCTCTCTGCCTCAGACGCGGTGCCCTCTGCGTGTGCAGTCATCTAAACCGTGCAGGGTCCGGAACCGTGGAGAATCTAAGGCAGTGCAGTCATGCTTTGCTTAACAGTGGGGCTAGGTTCTGAGGAGTGCGTCACGGTCAGGCAATCTCGTGAGCGTGCAAGCACCACGGAGTTCATAAACCTAGATGGCAGAGCCTCCTATACACCTTGGCTCTATGGGACTAATCTTTTGGGACCCCCGTTGTTGACTGAAACGTCCTGATGTAGCGCCTGACGGTACTTCCCAACTCCAAGGGCACGGGAGTGTAGCCTGTGGGGCTCTGTCAAAGAACGGAGACGCTCGAGGCCTACTCTGGACCCACTGACTCAGAATCTACTGGGATAGTTCCCGGCTTTAAAGACCAGCCATAGTCCTCATCTGCAGACATCTCCTCAACGGTTTTCCACACCGGGTTTTCCCTCACCTGAGAAAACAGGCCAAGAGATTGTGAGGATCCATAGTTAGTGTTTTAATCCATTTGGCAGGACTCAGTGTTTTTCACGTTCTGTGATACTGGGATCTGCGTCTTCACTGTCATGTGTTAAACCTTTAAGTCTTGTCCAAAAGTCATGTCATTACCTAGAGAATCCTTCTGTGAATTCCAGGCAGGTTGCCATCTTTCTGCTTCCGCCTCCTCTCCTCACCTTTACAATGGGGAGAATAACGGTAACCTACCTTTTGGATGTGAGGATTAAACGAGACAGTTGGTGCAAAGCAGTCGGCGCAGGATCTGGCACAAAGCGAAGCCTTCAATAAATTATGATTACAGTAGTTTTGACTTCCCTCCAGTCGGAATATAGTCGAGTTGAAGTTCGTGGCTATGTCACAGCTGTGTCTCAGGCTGGTGTCTGCCGCCCTGAGCCAAGCCGTAAAAATCCCTAGAATAACTTTGCAAAAGCCTGTTAGCCTCTTGAGGCTCCTACACTTCTTTATTTTATTTTGTTTTATTTTATTTTATTTTACTTTATTGCAGTGACAGTGGATTCTAACATCACGTAGCTTTCCAGAGGTACGTTGTAATACATTTCGAATTCTGTGTAGATTACGTCGTGTTCACCGCCCAAAAACTAATTATAGTCCGTCACCTCACATGTGAGCCTCATCGCCCCTTTGGCTCTCTCCCCTCCCCCCCTCCCCCTACGGTAACCACCAATCCAATCTCCGTTGCTCTGTGCGTGTTCGTCATTGTTTTTATCATGTACTCATGAGTGAGATCACACGGTGTTTGACTTTCTCCCTCTGATTTATTTCACTTCGCATAATACCCTCAAGGTCCATCCACGTTGTCACAAATGGCCGGATCTCATCGTTTCTTAGGGCCGAGTAGCATTCCATTGTGTATACACACCACATCTTCTCTGTCCATACTTCCCTTGATGGGCACCTAGGTTGCTTCCAAGTTTTGGCTGTTGTGAATAATGCTGCAGTGAACCTAGGGGTGCATGTGTCTTTCTGCATTGGTGTTTTCCAGTTCTTTGGATAAATACCCAGCAGTGGGCTAGCTGGATCATACATATGGTAGATGTATTCTTAGTTTTCTGAGGATACTCCATACGGCTTTCCATGGTGGCTGCACCAGTCTGCACTCCCACCAGCAGTGTAGGAGAGTTCCCTTCTCTCCACATCCTCTCCGACACTTGTCTCCTGTCTTGTTAATTAGAGCCATTCTGACCAGAGGAAGGTGACCTCTCCTTGTAGTTTTGATTTGCCTTCCTCTGATCGCTAATGATGTTGAGCCCCTTTCCATATGCCTGTTGGCCACCCGTATACCTTCTTTGGAGAAGTCACTGCTCAGATCTTTTGCCCGTCTTTTTAATCGGGTTGTTGATTTTTTGTTGTTGTTGAGCTGTCGGAGTTCTTTCTGTGTTTTGGATATAAACCCCTTATCCGATATATGGTTTGCAAGTATCTTCTCCCAGTTGTTAGGTTGTGTTTTGGTTTTGTGGATGGTTTCCTTTGCCGTGCAGAAGATTTTTTTTCACTTTGATGTAGTCCCGTTTGTTCATTTTGTACTGTGTTTCCATTGCCCAGTCAGACATGGTACTTGAAAGTAGGCTGCTAAGACTGCTGTCAAAGGGCATACTGCCTATGTTTTCTTCTAGACGTTGCATGGTTTCGGGTGTGGCATTGCAGTCAGACCCGAGGAGGCTGCAGTTCCCCGAGAGCGAGCGTGTGGGCGGGGCCCCAGCAGTTCTCCCAGGAGGGTGTCCCTGTCCCTGTCCGCAGTCCACCGCCTGAGGGGCGGGGGGGGTGGGGCGGGGCAGCGGCCAGGGAGCCTCTGGGCGGCGGCGCGCGCGCGCGCGCGCGGGGAGCGCGCACGGCTGCTGGGCCGCCGTCCGGGGAGGCGTCGGCCAGCCGCGCCTGCCTGCCCAGAGCCGAGCCCGGCGGAGTCCGGCCGCGCTCTGCTGCTCTCTCCTGGGCCGGGCTCGCCCGTTCCCCCGGCGTCCCTGGACGCCGCTCCGTGTCCCCGCTGCGCACAGCAGCCCGGGCCCTCCACAGCCACGGCCGCTAGCCTGAGGAGGCCCTCCTTCAGCTCCCGCTCTTCCTGCTCGCCGGACACGGACGACCAGGGCGCCTGCGAAGAGGATTCCATCTGGGAGAGGTACCTGGGGGCGTGGGCCTGGGGGCTGGTGGGAGGCGAGCGTGTCCCTGAGGAATAGGCTGGTGCGCCGAGAGGTGCCCGTCAGGCCGCGGGACAGCTGCGCGGCGCGGGCAGCGAGGGGGTCTCTTCGTGCGCTTCACGCGTTCGTGGAACGGGCGGTGTGTGCCGGGCACCTGCCCAGGGGCCAGCCTGGGGATGCGGTGCCCGGGAGTCGGGCGCTGAAGCGGCGCCCGTGGTCTTGGCTTCTTGGAAGGCCAGACGCGACGTCGGTAACGACACTGGTCTCGATGCGTTCTGAGGGGTGCAGGTCTCCCTCTTTTCGAGGCTACGTTCCGTTGGGGTTTTCACGAAGCCTGTCGTGGCCCTGAAGCTCAGGCCGGTTCAGGGGAAGTGGCCTGTGGAGGGCCGCATAATATTCGTGTGCAGAGCCAGTGCTTTCCAAAGGCCTTGACTGGGCAGAAGTCTACCTGTTAGGGGTGCAGTGGGGGCTGTCCGGGGAGCATTGTGAGCACAGGTGTGTGTCCCACACTTGAAAGTCTGGCAAAGAAAGCGTGAGGCTGGAGGGTGCTCCGTTCGTTCCCTCCTTCCACAGAAAGTCTGGAGAGTTGACTTTGGGACTTCCTTTCCTCGGGTCGGTGCGTGTTCAGTGGTCTGGACACTTGGTGGGCAAGACTGACAGGGTGTTTGACGTACTGGACCTCGCAGCCTAGTTGGAAAGGACAGATAGGCAGCAACTAATTACCTAGGAGATACGTAAAAGCCATTCTGTGTTGAGTGCTGAGAAATACGGCATTTACTGTTAGACTTTGTGACTTAGGCAGTGATGTTTAAGCTGAGAGCAGATGCCTAAAAGCAAAGGAGGACTTGTGCGGGAGAGCGTTGGGACAGGGCAAGGGAGGAGGATGGCCTGTCAGAGGAGCTGAAAGCATGCCCTGGAGACTGGGGCCGCGTAGGGACTGTAGGGTGGGGAAAACCAAACTTTTCGATTAAGGCTGGCGCTTTCTATAGGCTTTCGGAGACTAAGCGTGGTGATTCAGCACGTGGACTCTGGAGCCAGACTCTGTCACATGGGTCCTAGCTCTGCCACCTACGGGCTGTGTGAACTTGGGCAAGTTACTGTACCATTCTGTGTGTCAGTTTCCTGATCTGTAAAACGGGGATGATTATAACACACACTCCATAGGTGAGTGTAAAGGTTAGAGGCTATTTCATGTCCGTAAAGTACTTAGAGCAGTGTCTGGCCTTCAGTAGGCGTTAGTAGTGGTTGATTAAATAAATGGATAAATGCATACATAAGTATTCAAGGCTTGGAGGCTGTCCCTCGTGCAACGTGTGAACTGGAATGGATTACACCCGGCTTTGTTTCCTTTCCAGCTTGCAGTTGCTACTGACCGCATCTGTGGCACTGTGGAATTAGAAATAATCTCCCTCGACTTGGCTGCTCTTGGTAACAGAATCTAATGCTGTCCAGATTATCCCAGGGAAATAAAAGCCTTGTCAGTAGCCTAGTAGGGTCAGGCTTATTTAATAGGTATCGCTTATATTGGTTTGGCTGGTATTTGTTGGTAACTTTTTCTTGGCAAAGCTGCTCGGTTAAAAAAAGTAGATTAGCTGTAAAATAGTTCAGACCCAGGGAAAAGTAGAGAGTCGTGTAAGCAGAGCACGCCTTTCCTTGACTCTCTGTCGAGAGCTTTTGTGACTCCAGCCGCTCTCTGCCTCAGACGCGGTGCCCTCTGCGTGTGCAGTCATCTAAACCGTGCAGGGTCCGGAACCGTGGAGAATCTAAGGCAGTGCAGTCATGCTTTGCTTAACAGTGGGGCTAGGTTCTGAGGAGTGCGTCACGGTCAGGCAATCTCGTGAGCGTGCAAGCACCACGGAGTTCATAAACCTAGATGGCAGAGCCTCCTATACACCTTGGCTCTATGGGACTAATCTTTTGGGACCCCCGTTGTTGACTGAAACGTCCTGATGTAGCGCCTGACGGTACTTCCCAACTCCAAGGGCACGGGAGTGTAGCCTGTGGGGCTCTGTCAAAGAACGGAGACGCTCGAGGCCTACTCTGGACCCACTGACTCAGAATCTACTGGGATAGTTCCCGGCTTTAAAGACCAGCCATAGTCCTCATCTGCAGACATCTCCTCAACGGTTTTCCACACCGGGTTTTCCCTCACCTGAGAAAACAGGCCAAGAGATTGTGAGGATCCATAGTTAGTGTTTTAATCCATTTGGCAGGACTCAGTGTTTTTCACGTTCTGTGATACTGGGATCTGCGTCTTCACTGTCATGTGTTAAACCTTTAAGTCTTGTCCAAAAGTCATGTCATTACCTAGAGAATCCTTCTGTGAATTCCAGGCAGGTTGCCATCTTTCTGCTTCCGCCTCCTCTCCTCACCTTTACAATGGGGAGAATAACGGTAACCTACCTTTTGGATGTGAGGATTAAACGAGACAGTTGGTGCAAAGCAGTCGGCGCAGGATCTGGCACAAAGCGAAGCCTTCAATAAATTATGATTACAGTAGTTTTGACTTCCCTCCAGTCGGAATATAGTCGAGTTGAAGTTCGTGGCTATGTCACAGCTGTGTCTCAGGCTGGTGTCTGCCGCCCTGAGCCAAGCCGTAAAAATCCCTAGAATAACTTTGCAAAAGCCTGTTAGCCTCTTGAGGCTCCTACACTTCTTTATTTTATTTTGTTTTATTTTATTTTATTTTACTTTATTGCAGTGACAGTGGATTCTAACATCACGTAGCTTTCCAGAGGTACGTTGTAATACATTTCGAATTCTGTGTAGATTACGTCGTGTTCACCGCCCAAAAACTAATTATAGTCCGTCACCTCACATGTGAGCCTCATCGCCCCTTTGGCTCTCTCCCCTCCCCCCCTCCCCCTACGGTAACCACCAATCCAATCTCCGTTGCTCTGTGCGTGTTCGTCATTGTTTTTATCATGTACTCATGAGTGAGATCACACGGTGTTTGACTTTCTCCCTCTGATTTATTTCACTTCGCATAATACCCTCAAGGTCCATCCACGTTGTCACAAATGGCCGGATCTCATCGTTTCTTAGGGCCGAGTAGCATTCCATTGTGTATACACACCACATCTTCTCTGTCCATACTTCCCTTGATGGGCACCTAGGTTGCTTCCAAGTTTTGGCTGTTGTGAATAATGCTGCAGTGAACCTAGGGGTGCATGTGTCTTTCTGCATTGGTGTTTTCCAGTTCTTTGGATAAATACCCAGCAGTGGGCTAGCTGGATCATACATATGGTAGATGTATTCTTAGTTTTCTGAGGATACTCCATACGGCTTTCCATGGTGGCTGCACCAGTCTGCACTCCCACCAGCAGTGTAGGAGAGTTCCCTTCTCTCCACATCCTCTCCGACACTTGTCTCCTGTCTTGTTAATTAGAGCCATTCTGACCAGAGGAAGGTGACCTCTCCTTGTAGTTTTGATTTGCCTTCCTCTGATCGCTAATGATGTTGAGCCCCTTTCCATATGCCTGTTGGCCACCCGTATACCTTCTTTGGAGAAGTCACTGCTCAGATCTTTTGCCCGTCTTTTTAATCGGGTTGTTGATTTTTTGTTGTTGTTGAGCTGTCGGAGTTCTTTCTGTGTTTTGGATATAAACCCCTTATCCGATATATGGTTTGCAAGTATCTTCTCCCAGTTGTTAGGTTGTGTTTTGGTTTTGTGGATGGTTTCCTTTGCCGTGCAGAAGATTTTTTTTCACTTTGATGTAGTCCCGTTTGTTCATTTTGTACTGTGTTTCCATTGCCCAGTCAGACATGGTACTTGAAAGTAGGCTGCTAAGACTGCTGTCAAAGGGCATACTGCCTATGTTTTCTTCTAGACGTTGCATGGTTTCGGGTGTGGCATTGCAGTCAGACCCGAGGAGGCTGCAGTTCCCCGAGAGCGAGCGTGTGGGCGGGGCCCCAGCAGTTCTCCCAGGAGGGTGTCCCTGTCCCTGTCCGCAGTCCACCGCCTGAGGGGCGGGGGGGGGTGGGGCGGGGCAGCGGCCAGGGAGCCTCTGGGCGGCGGCGCGCGCGCGCGCGCGCGGGGAGCGCGCACGGCTGCTGGGCCGCCGTCCGGGGAGGCGTCGGCCAGCCGCGCCTGCCTGCCCAGAGCCGAGCCCGGCGGAGTCCGGCCGCGCTCTGCTGCTCTCTCCTGGGCCGGGCTCGCCCGTTCCCCCGGCGTCCCTGGACGCCGCTCCGTGTCCCCGCTGCGCACAGCAGCCCGGGCCCTCCACAGCCACGGCCGCTAGCCTGAGGAGGCCCTCCTTCAGCTCCCGCTCTTCCTGCTCGCCGGACACGGACGACCAGGGCGCCTGCGAAGAGGATTCCATCTGGGAGAGGTACCTGGGGGCGTGGGCCTGGGGGCTGGTGGGAGGCGAGCGTGTCCCTGAGGAATAGGCTGGTGCGCCGAGAGGTGCCCGTCAGGCCGCGGGACAGCTGCGCGGCGCGGGCAGCGAGGGGGTCTCTTCGTGCGCTTCACGCGTTCGTGGAACGGGCGGTGTGTGCCGGGCACCTGCCCAGGGGCCAGCCTGGGGATGCGGTGCCCGGGAGTCGGGCGCTGAAGCGGCGCCCGTGGTCTTGGCTTCTTGGAAGGCCAGACGCGACGTCGGTAACGACACTGGTCTCGATGCGTTCTGAGGGGTGCAGGTCTCCCTCTTTTCGAGGCTACGTTCCGTTGGGGTTTTCACGAAGCCTGTCGTGGCCCTGAAGCTCAGGCCGGTTCAGGGGAAGTGGCCTGTGGAGGGCCGCATAATATTCGTGTGCAGAGCCAGTGCTTTCCAAAGGCCTTGACTGGGCAGAAGTCTACCTGTTAGGGGTGCAGTGGGGGCTGTCCGGGGAGCATTGTGAGCACAGGTGTGTGTCCCACACTTGAAAGTCTGGCAAAGAAAGCGTGAGGCTGGAGGGTGCTCCGTTCGTTCCCTCCTTCCACAGAAAGTCTGGAGAGTTGACTTTGGGACTTCCTTTCCTCGGGTCGGTGCGTGTTCAGTGGTCTGGACACTTGGTGGGCAAGACTGACAGGGTGTTTGACGTACTGGACCTCGCAGCCTAGTTGGAAAGGACAGATAGGCAGCAACTAATTACCTAGGAGATACGTAAAAGCCATTCTGTGTTGAGTGCTGAGAAATACGGCATTTACTGTTAGACTTTGTGACTTAGGCAGTGATGTTTAAGCTGAGAGCAGATGCCTAAAAGCAAAGGAGGACTTGTGCGGGAGAGCGTTGGGACAGGGCAAGGGAGGAGGATGGCCTGTCAGAGGAGCTGAAAGCATGCCCTGGAGACTGGGGCCGCGTAGGGACTGTAGGGTGGGGAAAACCAAACTTTTCGATTAAGGCTGGCGCTTTCTATAGGCTTTCGGAGACTAAGCGTGGTGATTCAGCACGTGGACTCTGGAGCCAGACTCTGTCACATGGGTCCTAGCTCTGCCACCTACGGGCTGTGTGAACTTGGGCAAGTTACTGTACCATTCTGTGTGTCAGTTTCCTGATCTGTAAAACGGGGATGATTATAACACACACTCCATAGGTGAGTGTAAAGGTTAGAGGCTATTTCATGTCCGTAAAGTACTTAGAGCAGTGTCTGGCCTTCAGTAGGCGTTAGTAGTGGTTGATTAAATAAATGGATAAATGCATACATAAGTATTCAAGGCTTGGAGGCTGTCCCTCGTGCAACGTGTGAACTGGAATGGATTACACCCGGCTTTGTTTCCTTTCCAGCTTGCAGTTGCTACTGACCGCATCTGTGGCACTGTGGAATTAGAAATAATCTCCCTCGACTTGGCTGCTCTTGGTAACAGAATCTAATGCTGTCCAGATTATCCCAGGGAAATAAAAGCCTTGTCAGTAGCCTAGTAGGGTCAGGCTTATTTAATAGGTATCGCTTATATTGGTTTGGCTGGTATTTGTTGGTAACTTTTTCTTGGCAAAGCTGCTCGGTTAAAAAAAGTAGATTAGCTGTAAAATAGTTCAGACCCAGGGAAAAGTAGAGAGTCGTGTAAGCAGAGCACGCCTTTCCTTGACTCTCTGTCGAGAGCTTTTGTGACTCCAGCCGCTCTCTGCCTCAGACGCGGTGCCCTCTGCGTGTGCAGTCATCTAAACCGTGCAGGGTCCGGAACCGTGGAGAATCTAAGGCAGTGCAGTCATGCTTTGCTTAACAGTGGGGCTAGGTTCTGAGGAGTGCGTCACGGTCAGGCAATCTCGTGAGCGTGCAAGCACCACGGAGTTCATAAACCTAGATGGCAGAGCCTCCTATACACCTTGGCTCTATGGGACTAATCTTTTGGGACCCCCGTTGTTGACTGAAACGTCCTGATGTAGCGCCTGACGGTACTTCCCAACTCCAAGGGCACGGGAGTGTAGCCTGTGGGGCTCTGTCAAAGAACGGAGACGCTCGAGGCCTACTCTGGACCCACTGACTCAGAATCTACTGGGATAGTTCCCGGCTTTAAAGACCAGCCATAGTCCTCATCTGCAGACATCTCCTCAACGGTTTTCCACACCGGGTTTTCCCTCACCTGAGAAAACAGGCCAAGAGATTGTGAGGATCCATAGTTAGTGTTTTAATCCATTTGGCAGGACTCAGTGTTTTTCACGTTCTGTGATACTGGGATCTGCGTCTTCACTGTCATGTGTTAAACCTTTAAGTCTTGTCCAAAAGTCATGTCATTACCTAGAGAATCCTTCTGTGAATTCCAGGCAGGTTGCCATCTTTCTGCTTCCGCCTCCTCTCCTCACCTTTACAATGGGGAGAATAACGGTAACCTACCTTTTGGATGTGAGGATTAAACGAGACAGTTGGTGCAAAGCAGTCGGCGCAGGATCTGGCACAAAGCGAAGCCTTCAATAAATTATGATTACAGTAGTTTTGACTTCCCTCCAGTCGGAATATAGTCGAGTTGAAGTTCGTGGCTATGTCACAGCTGTGTCTCAGGCTGGTGTCTGCCGCCCTGAGCCAAGCCGTAAAAATCCCTAGAATAACTTTGCAAAAGCCTGTTAGCCTCTTGAGGCTCCTACACTTCTTTATTTTATTTTGTTTTATTTTATTTTATTTTACTTTATTGCAGTGACAGTGGATTCTAACATCACGTAGCTTTCCAGAGGTACGTTGTAATACATTTCGAATTCTGTGTAGATTACGTCGTGTTCACCGCCCAAAAACTAATTATAGTCCGTCACCTCACATGTGAGCCTCATCGCCCCTTTGGCTCTCTCCCCTCCCCCCCTCCCCCTACGGTAACCACCAATCCAATCTCCGTTGCTCTGTGCGTGTTCGTCATTGTTTTTATCATGTACTCATGAGTGAGATCACACGGTGTTTGACTTTCTCCCTCTGATTTATTTCACTTCGCATAATACCCTCAAGGTCCATCCACGTTGTCACAAATGGCCGGATCTCATCGTTTCTTAGGGCCGAGTAGCATTCCATTGTGTATACACACCACATCTTCTCTGTCCATACTTCCCTTGATGGGCACCTAGGTTGCTTCCAAGTTTTGGCTGTTGTGAATAATGCTGCAGTGAACCTAGGGGTGCATGTGTCTTTCTGCATTGGTGTTTTCCAGTTCTTTGGATAAATACCCAGCAGTGGGCTAGCTGGATCATACATATGGTAGATGTATTCTTAGTTTTCTGAGGATACTCCATACGGCTTTCCATGGTGGCTGCACCAGTCTGCACTCCCACCAGCAGTGTAGGAGAGTTCCCTTCTCTCCACATCCTCTCCGACACTTGTCTCCTGTCTTGTTAATTAGAGCCATTCTGACCAGAGGAAGGTGACCTCTCCTTGTAGTTTTGATTTGCCTTCCTCTGATCGCTAATGATGTTGAGCCCCTTTCCATATGCCTGTTGGCCACCCGTATACCTTCTTTGGAGAAGTCACTGCTCAGATCTTTTGCCCGTCTTTTTAATCGGGTTGTTGATTTTTTGTTGTTGTTGAGCTGTCGGAGTTCTTTCTGTGTTTTGGATATAAACCCCTTATCCGATATATGGTTTGCAAGTATCTTCTCCCAGTTGTTAGGTTGTGTTTTGGTTTTGTGGATGGTTTCCTTTGCCGTGCAGAAGATTTTTTTTCACTTTGATGTAGTCCCGTTTGTTCATTTTGTACTGTGTTTCCATTGCCCAGTCAGACATGGTACTTGAAAGTAGGCTGCTAAGACTGCTGTCAAAGGGCATACTGCCTATGTTTTCTTCTAGACGTTGCATGGTTTCGGGTGTGGCATTGCAGTCAGACCCGAGGAGGCTGCAGTTCCCCGAGAGCGAGCGTGTGGGCGGGGCCCCAGCAGTTCTCCCAGGAGGGTGTCCCTGTCCCTGTCCGCAGTCCACCGCCTGAGGGGCGGGGGGGGGTGGGGCGGGGCAGCGGCCAGGGAGCCTCTGGGCGGCGGCGCGCGCGCGCGCGCGCGGGGAGCGCGCACGGCTGCTGGGCCGCCGTCCGGGGAGGCGTCGGCCAGCCGCGCCTGCCTGCCCAGAGCCGAGCCCGGCGGAGTCCGGCCGCGCTCTGCTGCTCTCTCCTGGGCCGGGCTCGCCCGTTCCCCCGGCGTCCCTGGACGCCGCTCCGTGTCCCCGCTGCGCACAGCAGCCCGGGCCCTCCACAGCCACGGCCGCTAGCCTGAGGAGGCCCTCCTTCAGCTCCCGCTCTTCCTGCTCGCCGGACACGGACGACCAGGGCGCCTGCGAAGAGGATTCCATCTGGGAGAGGTACCTGGGGGCGTGGGCCTGGGGGCTGGTGGGAGGCGAGCGTGTCCCTGAGGAATAGGCTGGTGCGCCGAGAGGTGCCCGTCAGGCCGCGGGACAGCTGCGCGGCGCGGGCAGCGAGGGGGTCTCTTCGTGCGCTTCACGCGTTCGTGGAACGGGCGGTGTGTGCCGGGCACCTGCCCAGGGGCCAGCCTGGGGATGCGGTGCCCGGGAGTCGGGCGCTGAAGCGGCGCCCGTGGTCTTGGCTTCTTGGAAGGCCAGACGCGACGTCGGTAACGACACTGGTCTCGATGCGTTCTGAGGGGTGCAGGTCTCCCTCTTTTCGAGGCTACGTTCCGTTGGGGTTTTCACGAAGCCTGTCGTGGCCCTGAAGCTCAGGCCGGTTCAGGGGAAGTGGCCTGTGGAGGGCCGCATAATATTCGTGTGCAGAGCCAGTGCTTTCCAAAGGCCTTGACTGGGCAGAAGTCTACCTGTTAGGGGTGCAGTGGGGGCTGTCCGGGGAGCATTGTGAGCACAGGTGTGTGTCCCACACTTGAAAGTCTGGCAAAGAAAGCGTGAGGCTGGAGGGTGCTCCGTTCGTTCCCTCCTTCCACAGAAAGTCTGGAGAGTTGACTTTGGGACTTCCTTTCCTCGGGTCGGTGCGTGTTCAGTGGTCTGGACACTTGGTGGGCAAGACTGACAGGGTGTTTGACGTACTGGACCTCGCAGCCTAGTTGGAAAGGACAGATAGGCAGCAACTAATTACCTAGGAGATACGTAAAAGCCATTCTGTGTTGAGTGCTGAGAAATACGGCATTTACTGTTAGACTTTGTGACTTAGGCAGTGATGTTTAAGCTGAGAGCAGATGCCTAAAAGCAAAGGAGGACTTGTGCGGGAGAGCGTTGGGACAGGGCAAGGGAGGAGGATGGCCTGTCAGAGGAGCTGAAAGCATGCCCTGGAGACTGGGGCCGCGTAGGGACTGTAGGGTGGGGAAAACCAAACTTTTCGATTAAGGCTGGCGCTTTCTATAGGCTTTCGGAGACTAAGCGTGGTGATTCAGCACGTGGACTCTGGAGCCAGACTCTGTCACATGGGTCCTAGCTCTGCCACCTACGGGCTGTGTGAACTTGGGCAAGTTACTGTACCATTCTGTGTGTCAGTTTCCTGATCTGTAAAACGGGGATGATTATAACACACACTCCATAGGTGAGTGTAAAGGTTAGAGGCTATTTCATGTCCGTAAAGTACTTAGAGCAGTGTCTGGCCTTCAGTAGGCGTTAGTAGTGGTTGATTAAATAAATGGATAAATGCATACATAAGTATTCAAGGCTTGGAGGCTGTCCCTCGTGCAACGTGTGAACTGGAATGGATTACACCCGGCTTTGTTTCCTTTCCAGCTTGCAGTTGCTACTGACCGCATCTGTGGCACTGTGGAATTAGAAATAATCTCCCTCGACTTGGCTGCTCTTGGTAACAGAATCTAATGCTGTCCAGATTATCCCAGGGAAATAAAAGCCTTGTCAGTAGCCTAGTAGGGTCAGGCTTATTTAATAGGTATCGCTTATATTGGTTTGGCTGGTATTTGTTGGTAACTTTTTCTTGGCAAAGCTGCTCGGTTAAAAAAAGTAGATTAGCTGTAAAATAGTTCAGACCCAGGGAAAAGTAGAGAGTCGTGTAAGCAGAGCACGCCTTTCCTTGACTCTCTGTCGAGAGCTTTTGTGACTCCAGCCGCTCTCTGCCTCAGACGCGGTGCCCTCTGCGTGTGCAGTCATCTAAACCGTGCAGGGTCCGGAACCGTGGAGAATCTAAGGCAGTGCAGTCATGCTTTGCTTAACAGTGGGGCTAGGTTCTGAGGAGTGCGTCACGGTCAGGCAATCTCGTGAGCGTGCAAGCACCACGGAGTTCATAAACCTAGATGGCAGAGCCTCCTATACACCTTGGCTCTATGGGACTAATCTTTTGGGACCCCCGTTGTTGACTGAAACGTCCTGATGTAGCGCCTGACGGTACTTCCCAACTCCAAGGGCACGGGAGTGTAGCCTGTGGGGCTCTGTCAAAGAACGGAGACGCTCGAGGCCTACTCTGGACCCACTGACTCAGAATCTACTGGGATAGTTCCCGGCTTTAAAGACCAGCCATAGTCCTCATCTGCAGACATCTCCTCAACGGTTTTCCACACCGGGTTTTCCCTCACCTGAGAAAACAGGCCAAGAGATTGTGAGGATCCATAGTTAGTGTTTTAATCCATTTGGCAGGACTCAGTGTTTTTCACGTTCTGTGATACTGGGATCTGCGTCTTCACTGTCATGTGTTAAACCTTTAAGTCTTGTCCAAAAGTCATGTCATTACCTAGAGAATCCTTCTGTGAATTCCAGGCAGGTTGCCATCTTTCTGCTTCCGCCTCCTCTCCTCACCTTTACAATGGGGAGAATAACGGTAACCTACCTTTTGGATGTGAGGATTAAACGAGACAGTTGGTGCAAAGCAGTCGGCGCAGGATCTGGCACAAAGCGAAGCCTTCAATAAATTATGATTACAGTAGTTTTGACTTCCCTCCAGTCGGAATATAGTCGAGTTGAAGTTCGTGGCTATGTCACAGCTGTGTCTCAGGCTGGTGTCTGCCGCCCTGAGCCAAGCCGTAAAAATCCCTAGAATAACTTTGCAAAAGCCTGTTAGCCTCTTGAGGCTCCTACACTTCTTTATTTTATTTTGTTTTATTTTATTTTATTTTACTTTATTGCAGTGACAGTGGATTCTAACATCACGTAGCTTTCCAGAGGTACGTTGTAATACATTTCGAATTCTGTGTAGATTACGTCGTGTTCACCGCCCAAAAACTAATTATAGTCCGTCACCTCACATGTGAGCCTCATCGCCCCTTTGGCTCTCTCCCCTCCCCCCCTCCCCCTACGGTAACCACCAATCCAATCTCCGTTGCTCTGTGCGTGTTCGTCATTGTTTTTATCATGTACTCATGAGTGAGATCACACGGTGTTTGACTTTCTCCCTCTGATTTATTTCACTTCGCATAATACCCTCAAGGTCCATCCACGTTGTCACAAATGGCCGGATCTCATCGTTTCTTAGGGCCGAGTAGCATTCCATTGTGTATACACACCACATCTTCTCTGTCCATACTTCCCTTGATGGGCACCTAGGTTGCTTCCAAGTTTTGGCTGTTGTGAATAATGCTGCAGTGAACCTAGGGGTGCATGTGTCTTTCTGCATTGGTGTTTTCCAGTTCTTTGGATAAATACCCAGCAGTGGGCTAGCTGGATCATACATATGGTAGATGTATTCTTAGTTTTCTGAGGATACTCCATACGGCTTTCCATGGTGGCTGCACCAGTCTGCACTCCCACCAGCAGTGTAGGAGAGTTCCCTTCTCTCCACATCCTCTCCGACACTTGTCTCCTGTCTTGTTAATTAGAGCCATTCTGACCAGAGGAAGGTGACCTCTCCTTGTAGTTTTGATTTGCCTTCCTCTGATCGCTAATGATGTTGAGCCCCTTTCCATATGCCTGTTGGCCACCCGTATACCTTCTTTGGAGAAGTCACTGCTCAGATCTTTTGCCCGTCTTTTTAATCGGGTTGTTGATTTTTTGTTGTTGTTGAGCTGTCGGAGTTCTTTCTGTGTTTTGGATATAAACCCCTTATCCGATATATGGTTTGCAAGTATCTTCTCCCAGTTGTTAGGTTGTGTTTTGGTTTTGTGGATGGTTTCCTTTGCCGTGCAGAAGATTTTTTTTCACTTTGATGTAGTCCCGTTTGTTCATTTTGTACTGTGTTTCCATTGCCCAGTCAGACATGGTACTTGAAAGTAGGCTGCTAAGACTGCTGTCAAAGGGCATACTGCCTATGTTTTCTTCTAGACGTTGCATGGTTTCGGGTGTGGCATTGCAGTCAGACCCGAGGAGGCTGCAGTTCCCCGAGAGCGAGCGTGTGGGCGGGGCCCCAGCAGTTCTCCCAGGAGGGTGTCCCTGTCCCTGTCCGCAGTCCACCGCCTGAGGGGGGGGGGGGGGGTGGGGCGGGGCAGCGGCCAGGGAGCCTCTGGGCGGCGGCGCGCGCGCGCGCGCGCGGGGAGCGCGCACGGCTGCTGGGCCGCCGTCCGGGGAGGCGTCGGCCAGCCGCGCCTGCCTGCCCAGAGCCGAGCCCGGCGGAGTCCGGCCGCGCTCTGCTGCTCTCTCCTGGGCCGGGCTCGCCCGTTCCCCCGGCGTCCCTGGACGCCGCTCCGTGTCCCCGCTGCGCACAGCAGCCCGGGCCCTCCACAGCCACGGCCGCTAGCCTGAGGAGGCCCTCCTTCAGCTCCCGCTCTTCCTGCTCGCCGGACACGGACGACCAGGGCGCCTGCGAAGAGGATTCCATCTGGGAGAGGTACCTGGGGGCGTGGGCCTGGGGGCTGGTGGGAGGCGAGCGTGTCCCTGAGGAATAGGCTGGTGCGCCGAGAGGTGCCCGTCAGGCCGCGGGACAGCTGCGCGGCGCGGGCAGCGAGGGGGTCTCTTCGTGCGCTTCACGCGTTCGTGGAACGGGCGGTGTGTGCCGGGCACCTGCCCAGGGGCCAGCCTGGGGATGCGGTGCCCGGGAGTCGGGCGCTGAAGCGGCGCCCGTGGTCTTGGCTTCTTGGAAGGCCAGACGCGACGTCGGTAACGACACTGGTCTCGATGCGTTCTGAGGGGTGCAGGTCTCCCTCTTTTCGAGGCTACGTTCCGTTGGGGTTTTCACGAAGCCTGTCGTGGCCCTGAAGCTCAGGCCGGTTCAGGGGAAGTGGCCTGTGGAGGGCCGCATAATATTCGTGTGCAGAGCCAGTGCTTTCCAAAGGCCTTGACTGGGCAGAAGTCTACCTGTTAGGGGTGCAGTGGGGGCTGTCCGGGGAGCATTGTGAGCACAGGTGTGTGTCCCACACTTGAAAGTCTGGCAAAGAAAGCGTGAGGCTCGAGGGTGCTCCGTTCGTTCCCTCCTTCCACAGAAAGTCTGGAGAGTTGACTTTGGGACTTCCTTTCCTCGGGTCGGTGCGTGTTCAGTGGTCTGGACACTTGGTGGGCAAGACTGACAGGGTGTTTGACGTACTGGACCTCGCAGCCTAGTTGGAAAGGACAGATAGGCAGCAACTAATTACCTAGGAGATACGTAAAAGCCATTCTGTGTTGAGTGCTGAGAAATACGGCATTTACTGTTAGACTTTGTGACTTAGGCAGTGATGTTTAAGCTGAGAGCAGATGCCTAAAAGCAAAGGAGGACTTGTGCGGGAGAGCGTTGGGACAGGGCAAGGGAGGAGGATGGCCTGTCAGAGGAGCTGAAAGCATGCCCTGGAGACTGGGGCCGCGTAGGGACTGTAGGGTGGGGAAAACCAAACTTTTCGATTAAGGCTGGCGCTTTCTATAGGCTTTCGGAGACTAAGCGTGGTGATTCAGCACGTGGACTCTGGAGCCAGACTCTGTCACATGGGTCCTAGCTCTGCCACCTACGGGCTGTGTGAACTTGGGCAAGTTACTGTACCATTCTGTGTGTCAGTTTCCTGATCTGTAAAACGGGGATGATTATAACACACACTCCATAGGTGAGTGTAAAGGTTAGAGGCTATTTCATGTCCGTAAAGTACTTAGAGCAGTGTCTGGCCTTCAGTAGGCGTTAGTAGTGGTTGATTAAATAAATGGATAAATGCATACATAAGTATTCAAGGCTTGGAGGCTGTCCCTCGTGCAACGTGTGAACTGGAATGGATTACACCCGGCTTTGTTTCCTTTCCAGCTTGCAGTTGCTACTGACCGCATCTGTGGCACTGTGGAATTAGAAATAATCTCCCTCGACTTGGCTGCTCTTGGTAACAGAATCTAATGCTGTCCAGATTATCCCAGGGAAATAAAAGCCTTGTCAGTAGCCTAGTAGGGTCAGGCTTATTTAATAGGTATCGCTTATATTGGTTTGGCTGGTATTTGTTGGTAACTTTTTCTTGGCAAAGCTGCTCGGTTAAAAAAAGTAGATTAGCTGTAAAATAGTTCAGACCCAGGGAAAAGTAGAGAGTCGTGTAAGCAGAGCACGCCTTTCCTTGACTCTCTGTCGAGAGCTTTTGTGACTCCAGCCGCTCTCTGCCTCAGACGCGGTGCCCTCTGCGTGTGCAGTCATCTAAACCGTGCAGGGTCCGGAACCGTGGAGAATCTAAGGCAGTGCAGTCATGCTTTGCTTAACAGTGGGGCTAGGTTCTGAGGAGTGCGTCACGGTCAGGCAATCTCGTGAGCGTGCAAGCACCACGGAGTTCATAAACCTAGATGGCAGAGCCTCCTATACACCTTGGCTCTATGGGACTAATCTTTTGGGACCCCCGTTGTTGACTGAAACGTCCTGATGTAGCGCCTGACGGTACTTCCCAACTCCAAGGGCACGGGAGTGTAGCCTGTGGGGCTCTGTCAAAGAACGGAGACGCTCGAGGCCTACTCTGGACCCACTGACTCAGAATCTACTGGGATAGTTCCCGGCTTTAAAGACCAGCCATAGTCCTCATCTGCAGACATCTCCTCAACGGTTTTCCACACCGGGTTTTCCCTCACCTGAGAAAACAGGCCAAGAGATTGTGAGGATCCATAGTTAGTGTTTTAATCCATTTGGCAGGACTCAGTGTTTTTCACGTTCTGTGATACTGGGATCTGCGTCTTCACTGTCATGTGTTAAACCTTTAAGTCTTGTCCAAAAGTCATGTCATTACCTAGAGAATCCTTCTGTGAATTCCAGGCAGGTTGCCATCTTTCTGCTTCCGCCTCCTCTCCTCACCTTTACAATGGGGAGAATAACGGTAACCTACCTTTTGGATGTGAGGATTAAACGAGACAGTTGGTGCAAAGCAGTCGGCGCAGGATCTGGCACAAAGCGAAGCCTTCAATAAATTATGATTACAGTAGTTTTGACTTCCCTCCAGTCGGAATATAGTCGAGTTGAAGTTCGTGGCTATGTCACAGCTGTGTCTCAGGCTGGTGTCTGCCGCCCTGAGCCAAGCCGTAAAAATCCCTAGAATAACTTTGCAAAAGCCTGTTAGCCTCTTGAGGCTCCTACACTTCTTTATTTTATTTTGTTTTATTTTATTTTATTTTACTTTATTGCAGTGACAGTGGATTCTAACATCACGTAGCTTTCCAGAGGTACGTTGTAATACATTTCGAATTCTGTGTAGATTACGTCGTGTTCACCGCCCAAAAACTAATTATAGTCCGTCACCTCACATGTGAGCCTCATCGCCCCTTTGGCTCTCTCCCCTCCCCCCCTCCCCCTACGGTAACCACCAATCCAATCTCCGTTGCTCTGTGCGTGTTCGTCATTGTTTTTATCATGTACTCATGAGTGAGATCACACGGTGTTTGACTTTCTCCCTCTGATTTATTTCACTTCGCATAATACCCTCAAGGTCCATCCACGTTGTCACAAATGGCCGGATCTCATCGTTTCTTAGGGCCGAGTAGCATTCCATTGTGTATACACACCACATCTTCTCTGTCCATACTTCCCTTGATGGGCACCTAGGTTGCTTCCAAGTTTTGGCTGTTGTGAATAATGCTGCAGTGAACCTAGGGGTGCATGTGTCTTTCTGCATTGGTGTTTTCCAGTTCTTTGGATAAATACCCAGCAGTGGGCTAGCTGGATCATACATATGGTAGATGTATTCTTAGTTTTCTGAGGATACTCCATACGGCTTTCCATGGTGGCTGCACCAGTCTGCACTCCCACCAGCAGTGTAGGAGAGTTCCCTTCTCTCCACATCCTCTCCGACACTTGTCTCCTGTCTTGTTAATTAGAGCCATTCTGACCAGAGGAAGGTGACCTCTCCTTGTAGTTTTGATTTGCCTTCCTCTGATCGCTAATGATGTTGAGCCCCTTTCCATATGCCTGTTGGCCACCCGTATACCTTCTTTGGAGAAGTCACTGCTCAGATCTTTTGCCCGTCTTTTTAATCGGGTTGTTGATTTTTTGTTGTTGTTGAGCTGTCGGAGTTCTTTCTGTGTTTTGGATATAAACCCCTTATCCGATATATGGTTTGCAAGTATCTTCTCCCAGTTGTTAGGTTGTGTTTTGGTTTTGTGGATGGTTTCCTTTGCCGTGCAGAAGATTTTTTTTCACTTTGATGTAGTCCCGTTTGTTCATTTTGTACTGTGTTTCCATTGCCCAGTCAGACATGGTACTTGAAAGTAGGCTGCTAAGACTGCTGTCAAAGGGCATACTGCCTATGTTTTCTTCTAGACGTTGCATGGTTTCGGGTGTGGCATTGCAGTCAGACCCGAGGAGGCTGCAGTTCCCCGAGAGCGAGCGTGTGGGCGGGGCCCCAGCAGTTCTCCCAGGAGGGTGTCCCTGTCCCTGTCCGCAGTCCACCGCCTGAGGGGCGGGGGGGGTGGGGCGGGGCAGCGGCCAGGGAGCCTCTGGGCGGCGGCGCGCGCGCGCGCGCGCGGGGAGCGCGCACGGCTGCTGGGCCGCCGTCCGGGGAGGCGTCGGCCAGCCGCGCCTGCCTGCCCAGAGCCGAGCCCGGCGGAGTCCGGCCGCGCTCTGCTGCTCTCTCCTGGGCCGGGCTCGCCCGTTCCCCCGGCGTCCCTGGACGCCGCTCCGTGTCCCCGCTGCGCACAGCAGCCCGGGCCCTCCACAGCCACGGCCGCTAGCCTGAGGAGGCCCTCCTTCAGCTCCCGCTCTTCCTGCTCGCCGGACACGGACGACCAGGGCGCCTGCGAAGAGGATTCCATCTGGGAGAGGTACCTGGGGGCGTGGGCCTGGGGGCTGGTGGGAGGCGAGCGTGTCCCTGAGGAATAGGCTGGTGCGCCGAGAGGTGCCCGTCAGGCCGCGGGACAGCTGCGCGGCGCGGGCAGCGAGGGGGTCTCTTCGTGCGCTTCACGCGTTCGTGGAACGGGCGGTGTGTGCCGGGCACCTGCCCAGGGGCCAGCCTGGGGATGCGGTGCCCGGGAGTCGGGCGCTGAAGCGGCGCCCGTGGTCTTGGCTTCTTGGAAGGCCAGACGCGACGTCGGTAACGACACTGGTCTCGATGCGTTCTGAGGGGTGCAGGTCTCCCTCTTTTCGAGGCTACGTTCCGTTGGGGTTTTCACGAAGCCTGTCGTGGCCCTGAAGCTCAGGCCGGTTCAGGGGAAGTGGCCTGTGGAGGGCCGCATAATATTCGTGTGCAGAGCCAGTGCTTTCCAAAGGCCTTGACTGGGCAGAAGTCTACCTGTTAGGGGTGCAGTGGGGGCTGTCCGGGGAGCATTGTGAGCACAGGTGTGTGTCCCACACTTGAAAGTCTGGCAAAGAAAGCGTGAGGCTGGAGGGTGCTCCGTTCGTTCCCTCCTTCCACAGAAAGTCTGGAGAGTTGACTTTGGGACTTCCTTTCCTCGGGTCGGTGCGTGTTCAGTGGTCTGGACACTTGGTGGGCAAGACTGACAGGGTGTTTGACGTACTGGACCTCGCAGCCTAGTTGGAAAGGACAGATAGGCAGCAACTAATTACCTAGGAGATACGTAAAAGCCATTCTGTGTTGAGTGCTGAGAAATACGGCATTTACTGTTAGACTTTGTGACTTAGGCAGTGATGTTTAAGCTGAGAGCAGATGCCTAAAAGCAAAGGAGGACTTGTGCGGGAGAGCGTTGGGACAGGGCAAGGGAGGAGGATGGCCTGTCAGAGGAGCTGAAAGCATGCCCTGGAGACTGGGGCCGCGTAGGGACTGTAGGGTGGGGAAAACCAAACTTTTCGATTAAGGCTGGCGCTTTCTATAGGCTTTCGGAGACTAAGCGTGGTGATTCAGCACGTGGACTCTGGAGCCAGACTCTGTCACATGGGTCCTAGCTCTGCCACCTACGGGCTGTGTGAACTTGGGCAAGTTACTGTACCATTCTGTGTGTCAGTTTCCTGATCTGTAAAACGGGGATGATTATAACACACACTCCATAGGTGAGTGTAAAGGTTAGAGGCTATTTCATGTCCGTAAAGTACTTAGAGCAGTGTCTGGCCTTCAGTAGGCGTTAGTAGTGGTTGATTAAATAAATGGATAAATGCATACATAAGTATTCAAGGCTTGGAGGCTGTCCCTCGTGCAACGTGTGAACTGGAATGGATTACACCCGGCTTTGTTTCCTTTCCAGCTTGCAGTTGCTACTGACCGCATCTGTGGCACTGTGGAATTAGAAATAATCTCCCTCGACTTGGCTGCTCTTGGTAACAGAATCTAATGCTGTCCAGATTATCCCAGGGAAATAAAAGCCTTGTCAGTAGCCTAGTAGGGTCAGGCTTATTTAATAGGTATCGCTTATATTGGTTTGGCTGGTATTTGTTGGTAACTTTTTCTTGGCAAAGCTGCTCGGTTAAAAAAAGTAGATTAGCTGTAAAATAGTTCAGACCCAGGGAAAAGTAGAGAGTCGTGTAAGCAGAGCACGCCTTTCCTTGACTCTCTGTCGAGAGCTTTTGTGACTCCAGCCGCTCTCTGCCTCAGACGCGGTGCCCTCTGCGTGTGCAGTCATCTAAACCGTGCAGGGTCCGGAACCGTGGAGAATCTAAGGCAGTGCAGTCATGCTTTGCTTAACAGTGGGGCTAGGTTCTGAGGAGTGCGTCACGGTCAGGCAATCTCGTGAGCGTGCAAGCACCACGGAGTTCATAAACCTAGATGGCAGAGCCTCCTATACACCTTGGCTCTATGGGACTAATCTTTTGGGACCCCCGTTGTTGACTGAAACGTCCTGATGTAGCGCCTGACGGTACTTCCCAACTCCAAGGGCACGGGAGTGTAGCCTGTGGGGCTCTGTCAAAGAACGGAGACGCTCGAGGCCTACTCTGGACCCACTGACTCAGAATCTACTGGGATAGTTCCCGGCTTTAAAGACCAGCCATAGTCCTCATCTGCAGACATCTCCTCAACGGTTTTCCACACCGGGTTTTCCCTCACCTGAGAAAACAGGCCAAGAGATTGTGAGGATCCATAGTTAGTGTTTTAATCCATTTGGCAGGACTCAGTGTTTTTCACGTTCTGTGATACTGGGATCTGCGTCTTCACTGTCATGTGTTAAACCTTTAAGTCTTGTCCAAAAGTCATGTCATTACCTAGAGAATCCTTCTGTGAATTCCAGGCAGGTTGCCATCTTTCTGCTTCCGCCTCCTCTCCTCACCTTTACAATGGGGAGAATAACGGTAACCTACCTTTTGGATGTGAGGATTAAACGAGACAGTTGGTGCAAAGCAGTCGGCGCAGGATCTGGCACAAAGCGAAGCCTTCAATAAATTATGATTACAGTAGTTTTGACTTCCCTCCAGTCGGAATATAGTCGAGTTGAAGTTCGTGGCTATGTCACAGCTGTGTCTCAGGCTGGTGTCTGCCGCCCTGAGCCAAGCCGTAAAAATCCCTAGAATAACTTTGCAAAAGCCTGTTAGCCTCTTGAGGCTCCTACACTTCTTTATTTTATTTTGTTTTATTTTATTTTATTTTACTTTATTGCAGTGACAGTGGATTCTAACATCACGTAGCTTTCCAGAGGTACGTTGTAATACATTTCGAATTCTGTGTAGATTACGTCGTGTTCACCGCCCAAAAACTAATTATAGTCCGTCACCTCACATGTGAGCCTCATCGCCCCTTTGGCTCTCTCCCCTCCCCCCCTCCCCCTACGGTAACCACCAATCCAATCTCCGTTGCTCTGTGCGTGTTCGTCATTGTTTTTATCATGTACTCATGAGTGAGATCACACGGTGTTTGACTTTCTCCCTCTGATTTATTTCACTTCGCATAATACCCTCAAGGTCCATCCACGTTGTCACAAATGGCCGGATCTCATCGTTTCTTAGGGCCGAGTAGCATTCCATTGTGTATACACACCACATCTTCTCTGTCCATACTTCCCTTGATGGGCACCTAGGTTGCTTCCAAGTTTTGGCTGTTGTGAATAATGCTGCAGTGAACCTAGGGGTGCATGTGTCTTTCTGCATTGGTGTTTTCCAGTTCTTTGGATAAATACCCAGCAGTGGGCTAGCTGGATCATACATATGGTAGATGTATTCTTAGTTTTCTGAGGATACTCCATACGGCTTTCCATGGTGGCTGCACCAGTCTGCACTCCCACCAGCAGTGTAGGAGAGTTCCCTTCTCTCCACATCCTCTCCGACACTTGTCTCCTGTCTTGTTAATTAGAGCCATTCTGACCAGAGGAAGGTGACCTCTCCTTGTAGTTTTGATTTGCCTTCCTCTGATCGCTAATGATGTTGAGCCCCTTTCCATATGCCTGTTGGCCACCCGTATACCTTCTTTGGAGAAGTCACTGCTCAGATCTTTTGCCCGTCTTTTTAATCGGGTTGTTGATTTTTTGTTGTTGTTGAGCTGTCGGAGTTCTTTCTGTGTTTTGGATATAAACCCCTTATCCGATATATGGTTTGCAAGTATCTTCTCCCAGTTGTTAGGTTGTGTTTTGGTTTTGTGGATGGTTTCCTTTGCCGTGCAGAAGATTTTTTTTCACTTTGATGTAGTCCCGTTTGTTCATTTTGTACTGTGTTTCCATTGCCCAGTCAGACATGGTACTTGAAAGTAGGCTGCTAAGACTGCTGTCAAAGGGCATACTGCCTATGTTTTCTTCTAGACGTTGCATGGTTTCGGGTGTGGCATTGCAGTCAGACCCGAGGAGGCTGCAGTTCCCCGAGAGCGAGCGTGTGGGCGGGGCCCCAGCAGTTCTCCCAGGAGGGTGTCCCTGTCCCTGTCCGCAGTCCACCGCCTGAGGGGCGGGGGGGGGTGGGGCGGGGCAGCGGCCAGGGAGCCTCTGGGCGGCGGCGCGCGCGCGCGCGCGCGGGGAGCGCGCACGGCTGCTGGGCCGCCGTCCGGGGAGGCGTCGGCCAGCCGCGCCTGCCTGCCCAGAGCCGAGCCCGGCGGAGTCCGGCCGCGCTCTGCTGCTCTCTCCTGGGCCGGGCTCGCCCGTTCCCCCGGCGTCCCTGGACGCCGCTCCGTGTCCCCGCTGCGCACAGCAGCCCGGGCCCTCCACAGCCACGGCCGCTAGCCTGAGGAGGCCCTCCTTCAGCTCCCGCTCTTCCTGCTCGCCGGACACGGACGACCAGGGCGCCTGCGAAGAGGATTCCATCTGGGAGAGGTACCTGGGGGCGTGGGCCTGGGGGCTGGTGGGAGGCGAGCGTGTCCCTGAGGAATAGGCTGGTGCGCCGAGAGGTGCCCGTCAGGCCGCGGGACAGCTGCGCGGCGCGGGCAGCGAGGGGGTCTCTTCGTGCGCTTCACGCGTTCGTGGAACGGGCGGTGTGTGCCGGGCACCTGCCCAGGGGCCAGCCTGGGGATGCGGTGCCCGGGAGTCGGGCGCTGAAGCGGCGCCCGTGGTCTTGGCTTCTTGGAAGGCCAGACGCGACGTCGGTAACGACACTGGTCTCGATGCGTTCTGAGGGGTGCAGGTCTCCCTCTTTTCGAGGCTACGTTCCGTTGGGGTTTTCACGAAGCCTGTCGTGGCCCTGAAGCTCAGGCCGGTTCAGGGGAAGTGGCCTGTGGAGGGCCGCATAATATTCGTGTGCAGAGCCAGTGCTTTCCAAAGGCCTTGACTGGGCAGAAGTCTACCTGTTAGGGGTGCAGTGGGGGCTGTCCGGGGAGCATTGTGAGCACAGGTGTGTGTCCCACACTTGAAAGTCTGGCAAAGAAAGCGTGAGGCTGGAGGGTGCTCCGTTCGTTCCCTCCTTCCACAGAAAGTCTGGAGAGTTGACTTTGGGACTTCCTTTCCTCGGGTCGGTGCGTGTTCAGTGGTCTGGACACTTGGTGGGCAAGACTGACAGGGTGTTTGACGTACTGGACCTCGCAGCCTAGTTGGAAAGGACAGATAGGCAGCAACTAATTACCTAGGAGATACGTAAAAGCCATTCTGTGTTGAGTGCTGAGAAATACGGCATTTACTGTTAGACTTTGTGACTTAGGCAGTGATGTTTAAGCTGAGAGCAGATGCCTAAAAGCAAAGGAGGACTTGTGCGGGAGAGCGTTGGGACAGGGCAAGGGAGGAGGATGGCCTGTCAGAGGAGCTGAAAGCATGCCCTGGAGACTGGGGCCGCGTAGGGACTGTAGGGTGGGGAAAACCAAACTTTTCGATTAAGGCTGGCGCTTTCTATAGGCTTTCGGAGACTAAGCGTGGTGATTCAGCACGTGGACTCTGGAGCCAGACTCTGTCACATGGGTCCTAGCTCTGCCACCTACGGGCTGTGTGAACTTGGGCAAGTTACTGTACCATTCTGTGTGTCAGTTTCCTGATCTGTAAAACGGGGATGATTATAACACACACTCCATAGGTGAGTGTAAAGGTTAGAGGCTATTTCATGTCCGTAAAGTACTTAGAGCAGTGTCTGGCCTTCAGTAGGCGTTAGTAGTGGTTGATTAAATAAATGGATAAATGCATACATAAGTATTCAAGGCTTGGAGGCTGTCCCTCGTGCAACGTGTGAACTGGAATGGATTACACCCGGCTTTGTTTCCTTTCCAGCTTGCAGTTGCTACTGACCGCATCTGTGGCACTGTGGAATTAGAAATAATCTCCCTCGACTTGGCTGCTCTTGGTAACAGAATCTAATGCTGTCCAGATTATCCCAGGGAAATAAAAGCCTTGTCAGTAGCCTAGTAGGGTCAGGCTTATTTAATAGGTATCGCTTATATTGGTTTGGCTGGTATTTGTTGGTAACTTTTTCTTGGCAAAGCTGCTCGGTTAAAAAAAGTAGATTAGCTGTAAAATAGTTCAGACCCAGGGAAAAGTAGAGAGTCGTGTAAGCAGAGCACGCCTTTCCTTGACTCTCTGTCGAGAGCTTTTGTGACTCCAGCCGCTCTCTGCCTCAGACGCGGTGCCCTCTGCGTGTGCAGTCATCTAAACCGTGCAGGGTCCGGAACCGTGGAGAATCTAAGGCAGTGCAGTCATGCTTTGCTTAACAGTGGGGCTAGGTTCTGAGGAGTGCGTCACGGTCAGGCAATCTCGTGAGCGTGCAAGCACCACGGAGTTCATAAACCTAGATGGCAGAGCCTCCTATACACCTTGGCTCTATGGGACTAATCTTTTGGGACCCCCGTTGTTGACTGAAACGTCCTGATGTAGCGCCTGACGGTACTTCCCAACTCCAAGGGCACGGGAGTGTAGCCTGTGGGGCTCTGTCAAAGAACGGAGACGCTCGAGGCCTACTCTGGACCCACTGACTCAGAATCTACTGGGATAGTTCCCGGCTTTAAAGACCAGCCATAGTCCTCATCTGCAGACATCTCCTCAACGGTTTTCCACACCGGGTTTTCCCTCACCTGAGAAAACAGGCCAAGAGATTGTGAGGATCCATAGTTAGTGTTTTAATCCATTTGGCAGGACTCAGTGTTTTTCACGTTCTGTGATACTGGGATCTGCGTCTTCACTGTCATGTGTTAAACCTTTAAGTCTTGTCCAAAAGTCATGTCATTACCTAGAGAATCCTTCTGTGAATTCCAGGCAGGTTGCCATCTTTCTGCTTCCGCCTCCTCTCCTCACCTTTACAATGGGGAGAATAACGGTAACCTACCTTTTGGATGTGAGGATTAAACGAGACAGTTGGTGCAAAGCAGTCGGCGCAGGATCTGGCACAAAGCGAAGCCTTCAATAAATTATGATTACAGTAGTTTTGACTTCCCTCCAGTCGGAATATAGTCGAGTTGAAGTTCGTGGCTATGTCACAGCTGTGTCTCAGGCTGGTGTCTGCCGCCCTGAGCCAAGCCGTAAAAATCCCTAGAATAACTTTGCAAAAGCCTGTTAGCCTCTTGAGGCTCCTACACTTCTTTATTTTATTTTGTTTTATTTTATTTTATTTTACTTTATTGCAGTGACAGTGGATTCTAACATCACGTAGCTTTCCAGAGGTACGTTGTAATACATTTCGAATTCTGTGTAGATTACGTCGTGTTCACCGCCCAAAAACTAATTATAGTCCGTCACCTCACATGTGAGCCTCATCGCCCCTTTGGCTCTCTCCCCTCCCCCCCTCCCCTACGGTAACCACCAATCCAATCTCCGTTGCTCTGTGCGTGTTCGTCATTGTTTTTATCATGTACTCATGAGTGAGATCACACGGTGTTTGACTTTCTCCCTCTGATTTATTTCACTTCGCATAATACCCTCAAGGTCCATCCACGTTGTCACAAATGGCCGGATCTCATCGTTTCTTAGGGCCGAGTAGCATTCCATTGTGTATACACACCACATCTTCTCTGTCCATACTTCCCTTGATGGGCACCTAGGTTGCTTCCAAGTTTTGGCTGTTGTGAATAATGCTGCAGTGAACCTAGGGGTGCATGTGTCTTTCTGCATTGGTGTTTTCCAGTTCTTTGGATAAATACCCAGCAGTGGGCTAGCTGGATCATACATATGGTAGATGTATTCTTAGTTTTCTGAGGATACTCCATACGGCTTTCCA
The DNA here is from genome assembly GCF_041296265.1 of Equus caballus. NCBI lineage: Eukaryota > Metazoa > Chordata > Mammalia > Perissodactyla > Equidae > Equus > Equus caballus. Next base: position 891,782 of record NW_027222395.1, read on the forward strand.
TGGTGGCTGCACCAGTCTGCACTCCCACCAGCAGTGTAGGAGAGTTCCCTTCTCTCCACATCCTCTCCGACACTTGTCTCCTGTCTTGTTAATTAGAGCCATTCTGACCAGAGGAAGGTGACCTCTCCTTGTAGTTTTGATTTGCCTTCCTCTGATCGCTAATGATGTTGAGCCCCTTTCCATATGCCTGTTGGCCACCCGTATACCTTCTTTGGAGAAGTCACTGCTCAGATCTTTTGCCCGTCTTTTTAATCGGGTTGTTGATTTTTTGTTGTTGTTGAGCTGTCGGAGTTCTTTCTGTGTTTTGGATATAAACCCCTTATCCGATATATGGTTTGCAAGTATCTTCTCCCAGTTGTTAGGTTGTGTTTTGGTTTTGTGGATGGTTTCCTTTGCCGTGCAGAAGATTTTTTTTCACTTTGATGTAGTCCCGTTTGTTCATTTTGTACTGTGTTTCCATTGCCCAGTCAGACATGGTACTTGAAAGTAGGCTGCTAAGACTGCTGTCAAAGGGCATACTGCCTATGTTTTCTTCTAGACGTTGCATGGTTTCGGGTGTGGCATTGCAGTCAGACCCGAGGAGGCTGCAGTTCCCCGAGAGCGAGCGTGTGGGCGGGGCCCCAGCAGTTCTCCCAGGAGGGTGTCCCTGTCCCTGTCCGCAGTCCACCGCCTGAGGGGCGGGGGGGGTGGGGCGGGGCAGCGGCCAGGGAGCCTCTGGGCGGCGGCGCGCGCGCGCGCGCGCGGGGAGCGCGCACGGCTGCTGGGCCGCCGTCCGGGGAGGCGTCGGCCAGCCGCGCCTGCCTGCCCAGAGCCGAGCCCGGCGGAGTCCGGCCGCGCTCTGCTGCTCTCTCCTGGGCCGGGCTCGCCCGTTCCCCCGGCGTCCCTGGACGCCGCTCCGTGTCCCCGCTGCGCACAGCAGCCCGGGCCCTCCACAGCCACGGCCGCTAGCCTGAGGAGGCCCTCCTTCAGCTCCCGCTCTTCCTGCTCGCCGGACACGGACGACCAGGGCGCCTGCGAAGAGGATTCCATCTGGGAGAGGTACCTGGGGGCGTGGGCCTGGGGGCTGGTGGGAGGCGAGCGTGTCCCTGAGGAATAGGCTGGTGCGCCGAGAGGTGCCCGTCAGGCCGCGGGACAGCTGCGCGGCGCGGGCAGCGAGGGGGTCTCTTCGTGCGCTTCACGCGTTCGTGGAACGGGCGGTGTGTGCCGGGCACCTGCCCAGGGGCCAGCCTGGGGATGCGGTGCCCGGGAGTCGGGCGCTGAAGCGGCGCCCGTGGTCTTGGCTTCTTGGAAGGCCAGACGCGACGTCGGTAACGACACTGGTCTCGATGCGTTCTGAGGGGTGCAGGTCTCCCTCTTTTCGAGGCTACGTTCCGTTGGGGTTTTCACGAAGCCTGTCGTGGCCCTGAAGCTCAGGCCGGTTCAGGGGAAGTGGCCTGTGGAGGGCCGCATAATATTCGTGTGCAGAGCCAGTGCTTTCCAAAGGCCTTGACTGGGCAGAAGTCTACCTGTTAGGGGTGCAGTGGGGGCTGTCCGGGGAGCATTGTGAGCACAGGTGTGTGTCCCACACTTGAAAGTCTGGCAAAGAAAGCGTGAGGCTGGAGGGTGCTCCGTTCGTTCCCTCCTTCCACAGAAAGTCTGGAGAGTTGACTTTGGGACTTCCTTTCCTCGGGTCGGTGCGTGTTCAGTGGTCTGGACACTTGGTGGGCAAGACTGACAGGGTGTTTGACGTACTGGACCTCGCAGCCTAGTTGGAAAGGACAGATAGGCAGCAACTAATTACCTAGGAGATACGTAAAAGCCATTCTGTGTTGAGTGCTGAGAAATACGGCATTTACTGTTAGACTTTGTGACTTAGGCAGTGATGTTTAAGCTGAGAGCAGATGCCTAAAAGCAAAGGAGGACTTGTGCGGGAGAGCGTTGGGACAGGGCAAGGGAGGAGGATGGCCTGTCAGAGGAGCTGAAAGCATGCCCTGGAGACTGGGGCCGCGTAGGGACTGTAGGGTGGGGAAAACCAAACTTTTCGATTAAGGCTGGCGCTTTCTATAGGCTTTCGGAGACTAAGCGTGGTGATTCAGCACGTGGACTCTGGAGCCAGACTCTGTCACATGGGTCCTAGCTCTGCCACCTACGGGCTGTGTGAACTTGGGCAAGTTACTGTACCATTCTGTGTGTCAGTTTCCTGATCTGTAAAACGGGGATGATTATAACACACACTCCATAGGTGAGTGTAAAGGTTAGAGGCTATTTCATGTCCGTAAAGTACTTAGAGCAGTGTCTGGCCTTCAGTAGGCGTTAGTAGTGGTTGATTAAATAAATGGATAAATGCATACATAAGTATTCAAGGCTTGGAGGCTGTCCCTCGTGCAACGTGTGAACTGGAATGGATTACACCCGGCTTTGTTTCCTTTCCAGCTTGCAGTTGCTACTGACCGCATCTGTGGCACTGTGGAATTAGAAATAATCTCCCTCGACTTGGCTGCTCTTGGTAACAGAATCTAATGCTGTCCAGATTATCCCAGGGAAATAAAAGCCTTGTCAGTAGCCTAGTAGGGTCAGGCTTATTTAATAGGTATCGCTTATATTGGTTTGGCTGGTATTTGTTGGTAACTTTTTCTTGGCAAAGCTGCTCGGTTAAAAAAAGTAGATTAGCTGTAAAATAGTTCAGACCCAGGGAAAAGTAGAGAGTCGTGTAAGCAGAGCACGCCTTTCCTTGACTCTCTGTCGAGAGCTTTTGTGACTCCAGCCGCTCTCTGCCTCAGACGCGGTGCCCTCTGCGTGTGCAGTCATCTAAACCGTGCAGGGTCCGGAACCGTGGAGAATCTAAGGCAGTGCAGTCATGCTTTGCTTAACAGTGGGGCTAGGTTCTGAGGAGTGCGTCACGGTCAGGCAATCTCGTGAGCGTGCAAGCACCACGGAGTTCATAAACCTAGATGGCAGAGCCTCCTATACACCTTGGCTCTATGGGACTAATCTTTTGGGACCCCCGTTGTTGACTGAAACGTCCTGATGTAGCGCCTGACGGTACTTCCCAACTCCAAGGGCACGGGAGTGTAGCCTGTGGGGCTCTGTCAAAGAACGGAGACGCTCGAGGCCTACTCTGGACCCACTGACTCAGAATCTACTGGGATAGTTCCCGGCTTTAAAGACCAGCCATAGTCCTCATCTGCAGACATCTCCTCAACGGTTTTCCACACCGGGTTTTCCCTCACCTGAGAAAACAGGCCAAGAGATTGTGAGGATCCATAGTTAGTGTTTTAATCCATTTGGCAGGACTCAGTGTTTTTCACGTTCTGTGATACTGGGATCTGCGTCTTCACTGTCATGTGTTAAACCTTTAAGTCTTGTCCAAAAGTCATGTCATTACCTAGAGAATCCTTCTGTGAATTCCAGGCAGGTTGCCATCTTTCTGCTTCCGCCTCCTCTCCTCACCTTTACAATGGGGAGAATAACGGTAACCTACCTTTTGGATGTGAGGATTAAACGAGACAGTTGGTGCAAAGCAGTCGGCGCAGGATCTGGCACAAAGCGAAGCCTTCAATAAATTATGATTACAGTAGTTTTGACTTCCCTCCAGTCGGAATATAGTCGAGTTGAAGTTCGTGGCTATGTCACAGCTGTGTCTCAGGCTGGTGTCTGCCGCCCTGAGCCAAGCCGTAAAAATCCCTAGAATAACTTTGCAAAAGCCTGTTAGCCTCTTGAGGCTCCTACACTTCTTTATTTTATTTTGTTTTATTTTATTTTATTTTACTTTATTGCAGTGACAGTGGATTCTAACATCACGTAGCTTTCCAGAGGTACGTTGTAATACATTTCGAATTCTGTGTAGATTACGTCGTGTTCACCGCCCAAAAACTAATTATAGTCCGTCACCTCACATGTGAGCCTCATCGCCCCTTTGGCTCTCTCCCCTCCCCCCCTCCCCTACGGTAACCACCAATCCAATCTCCGTTGCTCTGTGCGTGTTCGTCATTGTTTTTATCATGTACTCATGAGTGAGATCACACGGTGTTTGACTTTCTCCCTCTGATTTATTTCACTTCGCATAATACCCTCAAGGTCCATCCACGTTGTCACAAATGGCCGGATCTCATCGTTTCTTAGGGCCGAGTAGCATTCCATTGTGTATACACACCACATCTTCTCTGTCCATACTTCCCTTGATGGGCACCTAGGTTGCTTCCAAGTTTTGGCTGTTGTGAATAATGCTGCAGTGAACCTAGGGGTGCATGTGTCTTTCTGCATTGGTGTTTTCCAGTTCTTTGGATAAATACCCAGCAGTGGGCTAGCTGGATCATACATATGGTAGATGTATTCTTAGTTTTCTGAGGATACTCCATACGGCTTTCCATGGTGGCTGCACCAGTCTGCACTCCCACCAGCAGTGTAGGAGAGTTCCCTTCTCTCCACATCCTCTCCGACACTTGTCTCCTGTCTTGTTAATTAGAGCCATTCTGACCAGAGGAAGGTGACCTCTCCTTGTAGTTTTGATTTGCCTTCCTCTGATCGCTAATGATGTTGAGCCCCTTTCCATATGCCTGTTGGCCACCCGTATACCTTCTTTGGAGAAGTCACTGCTCAGATCTTTTGCCCGTCTTTTTAATCGGGTTGTTGATTTTTTGTTGTTGTTGAGCTGTCGGAGTTCTTTCTGTGTTTTGGATATAAACCCCTTATCCGATATATGGTTTGCAAGTATCTTCTCCCAGTTGTTAGGTTGTGTTTTGGTTTTGTGGATGGTTTCCTTTGCCGTGCAGAAGATTTTTTTTCACTTTGATGTAGTCCCGTTTGTTCATTTTGTACTGTGTTTCCATTGCCCAGTCAGACATGGTACTTGAAAGTAGGCTGCTAAGACTGCTGTCAAAGGGCATACTGCCTATGTTTTCTTCTAGACGTTGCATGGTTTCGGGTGTGGCATTGCAGTCAGACCCGAGGAGGCTGCAGTTCCCCGAGAGCGAGCGTGTGGGCGGGGCCCCAGCAGTTCTCCCAGGAGGGTGTCCCTGTCCCTGTCCGCAGTCCACCGCCTGAGGGGCGGGGGGGGTGGGGCGGGGCAGCGGCCAGGGAGCCTCTGGGCGGCGGCGCGCGCGCGCGCGCGCGGGGAGCGCGCACGGCTGCTGGGCCGCCGTCCGGGGAGGCGTCGGCCAGCCGCGCCTGCCTGCCCAGAGCCGAGCCCGGCGGAGTCCGGCCGCGCTCTGCTGCTCTCTCCTGGGCCGGGCTCGCCCGTTCCCCCGGCGTCCCTGGACGCCGCTCCGTGTCCCCGCTGCGCACAGCAGCCCGGGCCCTCCACAGCCACGGCCGCTAGCCTGAGGAGGCCCTCCTTCAGCTCCCGCTCTTCCTGCTCGCCGGACACGGACGACCAGGGCGCCTGCGAAGAGGATTCCATCTGGGAGAGGTACCTGGGGGCGTGGGCCTGGGGGCTGGTGGGAGGCGAGCGTGTCCCTGAGGAATAGGCTGGTGCGCCGAGAGGTGCCCGTCAGGCCGCGGGACAGCTGCGCGGCGCGGGCAGCGAGGGGGTCTCTTCGTGCGCTTCACGCGTTCGTGGAACGGGCGGTGTGTGCCGGGCACCTGCCCAGGGGCCAGCCTGGGGATGCGGTGCCCGGGAGTCGGGCGCTGAAGCGGCGCCCGTGGTCTTGGCTTCTTGGAAGGCCAGACGCGACGTCGGTAACGACACTGGTCTCGATGCGTTCTGAGGGGTGCAGGTCTCCCTCTTTTCGAGGCTACGTTCCGTTGGGGTTTTCACGAAGCCTGTCGTGGCCCTGAAGCTCAGGCCGGTTCAGGGGAAGTGGCCTGTGGAGGGCCGCATAATATTCGTGTGCAGAGCCAGTGCTTTCCAAAGGCCTTGACTGGGCAGAAGTCTACCTGTTAGGGGTGCAGTGGGGGCTGTCCGGGGAGCATTGTGAGCACAGGTGTGTGTCCCACACTTGAAAGTCTGGCAAAGAAAGCGTGAGGCTGGAGGGTGCTCCGTTCGTTCCCTCCTTCCACAGAAAGTCTGGAGAGTTGACTTTGGGACTTCCTTTCCTCGGGTCGGTGCGTGTTCAGTGGTCTGGACACTTGGTGGGCAAGACTGACAGGGTGTTTGACGTACTGGACCTCGCAGCCTAGTTGGAAAGGACAGATAGGCAGCAACTAATTACCTAGGAGATACGTAAAAGCCATTCTGTGTTGAGTGCTGAGAAATACGGCATTTACTGTTAGACTTTGTGACTTAGGCAGTGATGTTTAAGCTGAGAGCAGATGCCTAAAAGCAAAGGAGGACTTGTGCGGGAGAGCGTTGGGACAGGGCAAGGGAGGAGGATGGCCTGTCAGAGGAGCTGAAAGCATGCCCTGGAGACTGGGGCCGCGTAGGGACTGTAGGGTGGGGAAAACCAAACTTTTCGATTAAGGCTGGCGCTTTCTATAGGCTTTCGGAGACTAAGCGTGGTGATTCAGCACGTGGACTCTGGAGCCAGACTCTGTCACATGGGTCCTAGCTCTGCCACCTACGGGCTGTGTGAACTTGGGCAAGTTACTGTACCATTCTGTGTGTCAGTTTCCTGATCTGTAAAACGGGGATGATTATAACACACACTCCATAGGTGAGTGTAAAGGTTAGAGGCTATTTCATGTCCGTAAAGTACTTAGAGCAGTGTCTGGCCTTCAGTAGGCGTTAGTAGTGGTTGATTAAATAAATGGATAAATGCATACATAAGTATTCAAGGCTTGGAGGCTGTCCCTCGTGCAACGTGTGAACTGGAATGGATTACACCCGGCTTTGTTTCCTTTCCAGCTTGCAGTTGCTACTGACCGCATCTGTGGCACTGTGGAATTAGAAATAATCTCCCTCGACTTGGCTGCTCTTGGTAACAGAATCTAATGCTGTCCAGATTATCCCAGGGAAATAAAAGCCTTGTCAGTAGCCTAGTAGGGTCAGGCTTATTTAATAGGTATCGCTTATATTGGTTTGGCTGGTATTTGTTGGTAACTTTTTCTTGGCAAAGCTGCTCGGTTAAAAAAAGTAGATTAGCTGTAAAATAGTTCAGACCCAGGGAAAAGTAGAGAGTCGTGTAAGCAGAGCACGCCTTTCCTTGACTCTCTGTCGAGAGCTTTTGTGACTCCAGCCGCTCTCTGCCTCAGACGCGGTGCCCTCTGCGTGTGCAGTCATCTAAACCGTGCAGGGTCCGGAACCGTGGAGAATCTAAGGCAGTGCAGTCATGCTTTGCTTAACAGTGGGGCTAGGTTCTGAGGAGTGCGTCACGGTCAGGCAATCTCGTGAGCGTGCAAGCACCACGGAGTTCATAAACCTAGATGGCAGAGCCTCCTATACACCTTGGCTCTATGGGACTAATCTTTTGGGACCCCCGTTGTTGACTGAAACGTCCTGATGTAGCGCCTGACGGTACTTCCCAACTCCAAGGGCACGGGAGTGTAGCCTGTGGGGCTCTGTCAAAGAACGGAGACGCTCGAGGCCTACTCTGGACCCACTGACTCAGAATCTACTGGGATAGTTCCCGGCTTTAAAGACCAGCCATAGTCCTCATCTGCAGACATCTCCTCAACGGTTTTCCACACCGGGTTTTCCCTCACCTGAGAAAACAGGCCAAGAGATTGTGAGGATCCATAGTTAGTGTTTTAATCCATTTGGCAGGACTCAGTGTTTTTCACGTTCTGTGATACTGGGATCTGCGTCTTCACTGTCATGTGTTAAACCTTTAAGTCTTGTCCAAAAGTCATGTCATTACCTAGAGAATCCTTCTGTGAATTCCAGGCAGGTTGCCATCTTTCTGCTTCCGCCTCCTCTCCTCACCTTTACAATGGGGAGAATAACGGTAACCTACCTTTTGGATGTGAGGATTAAACGAGACAGTTGGTGCAAAGCAGTCGGCGCAGGATCTGGCACAAAGCGAAGCCTTCAATAAATTATGATTACAGTAGTTTTGACTTCCCTCCAGTCGGAATATAGTCGAGTTGAAGTTCGTGGCTATGTCACAGCTGTGTCTCAGGCTGGTGTCTGCCGCCCTGAGCCAAGCCGTAAAAATCCCTAGAATAACTTTGCAAAAGCCTGTTAGCCTCTTGAGGCTCCTACACTTCTTTATTTTATTTTGTTTTATTTTATTTTATTTTACTTTATTGCAGTGACAGTGGATTCTAACATCACGTAGCTTTCCAGAGGTACGTTGTAATACATTTCGAATTCTGTGTAGATTACGTCGTGTTCACCGCCCAAAAACTAATTATAGTCCGTCACCTCACATGTGAGCCTCATCGCCCCTTTGGCTCTCTCCCCTCCCCCCCTCCCCCTACGGTAACCACCAATCCAATCTCCGTTGCTCTGTGCGTGTTCGTCATTGTTTTTATCATGTACTCATGAGTGAGATCACACGGTGTTTGACTTTCTCCCTCTGATTTATTTCACTTCGCATAATACCCTCAAGGTCCATCCACGTTGTCACAAATGGCCGGATCTCATCGTTTCTTAGGGCCGAGTAGCATTCCATTGTGTATACACACCACATCTTCTCTGTCCATACTTCCCTTGATGGGCACCTAGGTTGCTTCCAAGTTTTGGCTGTTGTGAATAATGCTGCAGTGAACCTAGGGGTGCATGTGTCTTTCTGCATTGGTGTTTTCCAGTTCTTTGGATAAATACTCAGCAGTGGGCTAGCTGGATCATACATATGGTAGATGTATTCTTAGTTTTCTGAGGATACTCCATACGGCTTTCCATGGTGGCTGCACCAGTCTGCACTCCCACCAGCAGTGTAGGAGAGTTCCCTTCTCTCCACATCCTCTCCGACACTTGTCTCCTGTCTTGTTAATTAGAGCCATTCTGACCAGAGGAAGGTGACCTCTCCTTGTAGTTTTGATTTGCCTTCCTCTGATCGCTAATGATGTTGAGCCCCTTTCCATATGCCTGTTGGCCACCCGTATACCTTCTTTGGAGAAGTCACTGCTCAGATCTTTTGCCCGTCTTTTTAATCGGGTTGTTGATTTTTTGTTGTTGTTGAGCTGTCGGAGTTCTTTCTGTGTTTTGGATATAAACCCCTTATCCGATATATGGTTTGCAAGTATCTTCTCCCAGTTGTTAGGTTGTGTTTTGGTTTTGTGGATGGTTTCCTTTGCCGTGCAGAAGATTTTTTTTCACTTTGATGTAGTCCCGTTTGTTCATTTTGTACTGTGTTTCCATTGCCCAGTCAGACATGGTACTTGAAAGTAGGCTGCTAAGACTGCTGTCAAAGGGCATACTGCCTATGTTTTCTTCTAGACGTTGCATGGTTTCGGGTGTGGCATTGCAGTCAGACCCGAGGAGGCTGCAGTTCCCCGAGAGCGAGCGTGTGGGCGGGGCCCCAGCAGTTCTCCCAGGAGGGTGTCCCTGTCCCTGTCCGCAGTCCACCGCCTGAGGGGCGGGGGGGGTGGGGCGGGGCAGCGGCCAGGGAGCCTCTGGGCGGCGGCGCGCGCGCGCGCGCGCGGGGAGCGCGCACGGCTGCTGGGCCGCCGTCCGGGGAGGCGTCGGCCAGCCGCGCCTGCCTGCCCAGAGCCGAGCCCGGCGGAGTCCGGCCGCGCTCTGCTGCTCTCTCCTGGGCCGGGCTCGCCCGTTCCCCCGGCGTCCCTGGACGCCGCTCCGTGTCCCCGCTGCGCACAGCAGCCCGGGCCCTCCACAGCCACGGCCGCTAGCCTGAGGAGGCCCTCCTTCAGCTCCCGCTCTTCCTGCTCGCCGGACACGGACGACCAGGGCGCCTGCGAAGAGGATTCCATCTGGGAGAGGTACCTGGGGGCGTGGGCCTGGGGGCTGGTGGGAGGCGAGCGTGTCCCTGAGGAATAGGCTGGTGCGCCGAGAGGTGCCCGTCAGGCCGCGGGACAGCTGCGCGGCGCGGGCAGCGAGGGGGTCTCTTCGTGCGCTTCACGCGTTCGTGGAACGGGCGGTGTGTGCCGGGCACCTGCCCAGGGGCCAGCCTGGGGATGCGGTGCCCGGGAGTCGGGCGCTGAAGCGGCGCCCGTGGTCTTGGCTTCTTGGAAGGCCAGACGCGACGTCGGTAACGACACTGGTCTCGATGCGTTCTGAGGGGTGCAGGTCTCCCTCTTTTCGAGGCTACGTTCCGTTGGGGTTTTCACGAAGCCTGTCGTGGCCCTGAAGCTCAGGCCGGTTCAGGGGAAGTGGCCTGTGGAGGGCCGCATAATATTCGTGTGCAGAGCCAGTGCTTTCCAAAGGCCTTGACTGGGCAGAAGTCTACCTGTTAGGGGTGCAGTGGGGGCTGTCCGGGGAGCATTGTGAGCACAGGTGTGTGTCCCACACTTGAAAGTCTGGCAAAGAAAGCGTGAGGCTGGAGGGTGCTCCGTTCGTTCCCTCCTTCCACAGAAAGTCTGGAGAGTTGACTTTGGGACTTCCTTTCCTCGGGTCGGTGCGTGTTCAGTGGTCTGGACACTTGGTGGGCAAGACTGACAGGGTGTTTGACGTACTGGACCTCGCAGCCTAGTTGGAAAGGACAGATAGGCAGCAACTAATTACCTAGGAGATACGTAAAAGCCATTCTGTGTTGAGTGCTGAGAAATACGGCATTTACTGTTAGACTTTGTGACTTAGGCAGTGATGTTTAAGCTGAGAGCAGATGCCTAAAAGCAAAGGAGGACTTGTGCGGGAGAGCGTTGGGACAGGGCAAGGGAGGAGGATGGCCTGTCAGAGGAGCTGAAAGCATGCCCTGGAGACTGGGGCCGCGTAGGGACTGTAGGGTGGGGAAAACCAAACTTTTCGATTAAGGCTGGCGCTTTCTATAGGCTTTCGGAGACTAAGCGTGGTGATTCAGCACGTGGACTCTGGAGCCAGACTCTGTCACATGGGTCCTAGCTCTGCCACCTACGGGCTGTGTGAACTTGGGCAAGTTACTGTACCATTCTGTGTGTCAGTTTCCTGATCTGTAAAACGGGGATGATTATAACACACACTCCATAGGTGAGTGTAAAGGTTAGAGGCTATTTCATGTCCGTAAAGTACTTAGAGCAGTGTCTGGCCTTCAGTAGGCGTTAGTAGTGGTTGATTAAATAAATGGATAAATGCATACATAAGTATTCAAGGCTTGGAGGCTGTCCCTCGTGCAACGTGTGAACTGGAATGGATTACACCCGGCTTTGTTTCCTTTCCAGCTTGCAGTTGCTACTGACCGCATCTGTGGCACTGTGGAATTAGAAATAATCTCCCTCGACTTGGCTGCTCTTGGTAACAGAATCTAATGCTGTCCAGATTATCCCAGGGAAATAAAAGCCTTGTCAGTAGCCTAGTAGGGTCAGGCTTATTTAATAGGTATCGCTTATATTGGTTTGGCTGGTATTTGTTGGTAACTTTTTCTTGGCAAAGCTGCTCGGTTAAAAAAAGTAGATTAGCTGTAAAATAGTTCAGACCCAGGGAAAAGTAGAGAGTCGTGTAAGCAGAGCACGCCTTTCCTTGACTCTCTGTCGAGAGCTTTTGTGACTCCAGCCGCTCTCTGCCTCAGACGCGGTGCCCTCTGCGTGTGCAGTCATCTAAACCGTGCAGGGTCCGGAACCGTGGAGAATCTAAGGCAGTGCAGTCATGCTTTGCTTAACAGTGGGGCTAGGTTCTGAGGAGTGCGTCACGGTCAGGCAATCTCGTGAGCGTGCAAGCACCACGGAGTTCATAAACCTAGATGGCAGAGCCTCCTATACACCTTGGCTCTATGGGACTAATCTTTTGGGACCCCCGTTGTTGACTGAAACGTCCTGATGTAGCGCCTGACGGTACTTCCCAACTCCAAGGGCACGGGAGTGTAGCCTGTGGGGCTCTGTCAAAGAACGGAGACGCTCGAGGCCTACTCTGGACCCACTGACTCAGAATCTACTGGGATAGTTCCCGGCTTTAAAGACCAGCCATAGTCCTCATCTGCAGACATCTCCTCAACGGTTTTCCACACCGGGTTTTCCCTCACCTGAGAAAACAGGCCAAGAGATTGTGAGGATCCATAGTTAGTGTTTTAATCCATTTGGCAGGACTCAGTGTTTTTCACGTTCTGTGATACTGGGATCTGCGTCTTCACTGTCATGTGTTAAACCTTTAAGTCTTGTCCAAAAGTCATGTCATTACCTAGAGAATCCTTCTGTGAATTCCAGGCAGGTTGCCATCTTTCTGCTTCCGCCTCCTCTCCTCACCTTTACAATGGGGAGAATAACGGTAACCTACCTTTTGGATGTGAGGATTAAACGAGACAGTTGGTGCAAAGCAGTCGGCGCAGGATCTGGCACAAAGCGAAGCCTTCAATAAATTATGATTACAGTAGTTTTGACTTCCCTCCAGTCGGAATATAGTCGAGTTGAAGTTCGTGGCTATGTCACAGCTGTGTCTCAGGCTGGTGTCTGCCGCCCTGAGCCAAGCCGTAAAAATCCCTAGAATAACTTTGCAAAAGCCTGTTAGCCTCTTGAGGCTCCTACACTTCTTTATTTTATTTTGTTTTATTTTATTTTATTTTACTTTATTGCAGTGACAGTGGATTCTAACATCACGTAGCTTTCCAGAGGTACGTTGTAATACATTTCGAATTCTGTGTAGATTACGTCGTGTTCACCGCCCAAAAACTAATTATAGTCCGTCACCTCACATGTGAGCCTCATCGCCCCTTTGGCTCTCTCCCCTCCCCCCCTCCCCCTACGGTAACCACCAATCCAATCTCCGTTGCTCTGTGCGTGTTCGTCATTGTTTTTATCATGTACTCATGAGTGAGATCACACGGTGTTTGACTTTCTCCCTCTGATTTATTTCACTTCGCATAATACCCTCAAGGTCCATCCACGTTGTCACAAATGGCCGGATCTCATCGTTTCTTAGGGCCGAGTAGCATTCCATTGTGTATACACACCACATCTTCTCTGTCCATACTTCCCTTGATGGGCACCTAGGTTGCTTCCAAGTTTTGGCTGTTGTGAATAATGCTGCAGTGAACCTAGGGGTGCATGTGTCTTTCTGCATTGGTGTTTTCCAGTTCTTTGGATAAATACCCAGCAGTGGGCTAGCTGGATCATACATATGGTAGATGTATTCTTAGTTTTCTGAGGATACTCCATACGGCTTTCCATGGTGGCTGCACCAGTCTGCACTCCCACCAGCAGTGTAGGAGAGTTCCCTTCTCTCCACATCCTCTCCGACACTTGTCTCCTGTCTTGTTAATTAGAGCCATTCTGACCAGAGGAAGGTGACCTCTCCTTGTAGTTTTGATTTGCCTTCCTCTGATCGCTAATGATGTTGAGCCCCTTTCCATATGCCTGTTGGCCACCCGTATACCTTCTTTGGAGAAGTCACTGCTCAGATCTTTTGCCCGTCTTTTTAATCGGGTTGTTGATTTTTTGTTGTTGTTGAGCTGTCGGAGTTCTTTCTGTGTTTTGGATATAAACCCCTTATCCGATATATGGTTTGCAAGTATCTTCTCCCAGTTGTTAGGTTGTGTTTTGGTTTTGTGGATGGTTTCCTTTGCCGTGCAGAAGATTTTTTTTCACTTTGATGTAGTCCCGTTTGTTCATTTTGTACTGTGTTTCCATTGCCCAGTCAGACATGGTACTTGAAAGTAGGCTGCTAAGACTGCTGTCAAAGGGCATACTGCCTATGTTTTCTTCTAGACGTTGCATGGTTTCGGGTGTGGCATTGCAGTCAGACCCGAGGAGGCTGCAGTTCCCCGAGAGCGAGCGTGTGGGCGGGGCCCCAGCAGTTCTCCCAGGAGGGTGTCCCTGTCCCTGTCCGCAGTCCACCGCCTGAGGGGCGGGGGGGGGTGGGGCGGGGCAGCGGCCAGGGAGCCTCTGGGCGGCGGCGCGCGCGCGCGCGCGCGGGGAGCGCGCACGGCTGCTGGGCCGCCGTCCGGGGAGGCGTCGGCCAGCCGCGCCTGCCTGCCCAGAGCCGAGCCCGGCGGAGTCCGGCCGCGCTCTGCTGCTCTCTCCTGGGCCGGGCTCGCCCGTTCCCCCGGCGTCCCTGGACGCCGCTCCGTGTCCCCGCTGCGCACAGCAGCCCGGGCCCTCCACAGCCACGGCCGCTAGCCTGAGGAGGCCCTCCTTCAGCTCCCGCTCTTCCTGCTCGCCGGACACGGACGACCAGGGCGCCTGCGAAGAGGATTCCATCTGGGAGAGGTACCTGGGGGCGTGGGCCTGGGGGCTGGTGGGAGGCGAGCGTGTCCCTGAGGAATAGGCTGGTGCGCCGAGAGGTGCCCGTCAGGCCGCGGGACAGCTGCGCGGCGCGGGCAGCGAGGGGGTCTCTTCGTGCGCTTCACGCGTTCGTGGAACGGGCGGTGTGTGCCGGGCACCTGCCCAGGGGCCAGCCTGGGGATGCGGTGCCCGGGAGTCGGGCGCTGAAGCGGCGCCCGTGGTCTTGGCTTCTTGGAAGGCCAGACGCGACGTCGGTAACGACACTGGTCTCGATGCGTTCTGAGGGGTGCAGGTCTCCCTCTTTTCGAGGCTACGTTCCGTTGGGGTTTTCACGAAGCCTGTCGTGGCCCTGAAGCTCAGGCCGGTTCAGGGGAAGTGGCCTGTGGAGGGCCGCATAATATTCGTGTGCAGAGCCAGTGCTTTCCAAAGGCCTTGACTGGGCAGAAGTCTACCTGTTAGGGGTGCAGTGGGGGCTGTCCGGGGAGCATTGTGAGCACAGGTGTGTGTCCCACACTTGAAAGTCTGGCAAAGAAAGCGTGAGGCTGGAGGGTGCTCCGTTCGTTCCCTCCTTCCACAGAAAGTCTGGAGAGTTGACTTTGGGACTTCCTTTCCTCGGGTCGGTGCGTGTTCAGTGGTCTGGACACTTGGTGGGCAAGACTGACAGGGTGTTTGACGTACTGGACCTCGCAGCCTAGTTGGAAAGGACAGATAGGCAGCAACTAATTACCTAGGAGATACGTAAAAGCCATTCTGTGTTGAGTGCTGAGAAATACGGCATTTACTGTTAGACTTTGTGACTTAGGCAGTGATGTTTAAGCTGAGAGCAGATGCCTAAAAGCAAAGGAGGACTTGTGCGGGAGAGCGTTGGGACAGGGCAAGGGAGGAGGATGGCCTGTCAGAGGAGCTGAAAGCATGCCCTGGAGACTGGGGCCGCGTAGGGACTGTAGGGTGGGGAAAACCAAACTTTTCGATTAAGGCTGGCGCTTTCTATAGGCTTTCGGAGACTAAGCGTGGTGATTCAGCACGTGGACTCTGGAGCCAGACTCTGTCACATGGGTCCTAGCTCTGCCACCTACGGGCTGTGTGAACTTGGGCAAGTTACTGTACCATTCTGTGTGTCAGTTTCCTGATCTGTAAAACGGGGATGATTATAACACACACTCCATAGGTGAGTGTAAAGGTTAGAGGCTATTTCATGTCCGTAAAGTACTTAGAGCAGTGTCTGGCCTTCAGTAGGCGTTAGTAGTGGTTGATTAAATAAATGGATAAATGCATACATAAGTATTCAAGGCTTGGAGGCTGTCCCTCGTGCAACGTGTGAACTGGAATGGATTACACCCGGCTTTGTTTCCTTTCCAGCTTGCAGTTGCTACTGACCGCATCTGTGGCACTGTGGAATTAGAAATAATCTCCCTCGACTTGGCTGCTCTTGGTAACAGAATCTAATGCTGTCCAGATTATCCCAGGGAAATAAAAGCCTTGTCAGTAGCCTAGTAGGGTCAGGCTTATTTAATAGGTATCGCTTATATTGGTTTGGCTGGTATTTGTTGGTAACTTTTTCTTGGCAAAGCTGCTCGGTTAAAAAAAGTAGATTAGCTGTAAAATAGTTCAGACCCAGGGAAAAGTAGAGAGTCGTGTAAGCAGAGCACGCCTTTCCTTGACTCTCTGTCGAGAGCTTTTGTGACTCCAGCCGCTCTCTGCCTCAGACGCGGTGCCCTCTGCGTGTGCAGTCATCTAAACCGTGCAGGGTCCGGAACCGTGGAGAATCTAAGGCAGTGCAGTCATGCTTTGCTTAACAGTGGGGCTAGGTTCTGAGGAGTGCGTCACGGTCAGGCAATCTCGTGAGCGTGCAAGCACCACGGAGTTCATAAACCTAGATGGCAGAGCCTCCTATACACCTTGGCTCTATGGGACTAATCTTTTGGGACCCCCGTTGTTGACTGAAACGTCCTGATGTAGCGCCTGACGGTACTTCCCAACTCCAAGGGCACGGGAGTGTAGCCTGTGGGGCTCTGTCAAAGAACGGAGACGCTCGAGGCCTACTCTGGACCCACTGACTCAGAATCTACTGGGATAGTTCCCGGCTTTAAAGACCAGCCATAGTCCTCATCTGCAGACATCTCCTCAACGGTTTTCCACACCGGGTTTTCCCTCACCTGAGAAAACAGGCCAAGAGATTGTGAGGATCCATAGTTAGTGTTTTAATCCATTTGGCAGGACTCAGTGTTTTTCACGTTCTGTGATACTGGGATCTGCGTCTTCACTGTCATGTGTTAAACCTTTAAGTCTTGTCCAAAAGTCATGTCATTACCTAGAGAATCCTTCTGTGAATTCCAGGCAGGTTGCCATCTTTCTGCTTCCGCCTCCTCTCCTCACCTTTACAATGGGGAGAATAACGGTAACCTACCTTTTGGATGTGAGGATTAAACGAGACAGTTGGTGCAAAGCAGTCGGCGCAGGATCTGGCACAAAGCGAAGCCTTCAATAAATTATGATTACAGTAGTTTTGACTTCCCTCCAGTCGGAATATAGTCGAGTTGAAGTTCGTGGCTATGTCACAGCTGTGTCTCAGGCTGGTGTCTGCCGCCCTGAGCCAAGCCGTAAAAATCCCTAGAATAACTTTGCAAAAGCCTGTTAGCCTCTTGAGGCTCCTACACTTCTTTATTTTATTTTGTTTTATTTTATTTTATTTTACTTTATTGCAGTGACAGTGGATTCTAACATCACGTAGCTTTCCAGAGGTACGTTGTAATACATTTCGAATTCTGTGTAGATTACGTCGTGTTCACCGCCCAAAAACTAATTATAGTCCGTCACCTCACATGTGAGCCTCATCGCCCCTTTGGCTCTCTCCCCTCCCCCCCTCCCCCTACGGTAACCACCAATCCAATCTCCGTTGCTCTGTGCGTGTTCGTCATTGTTTTTATCATGTACTCATGAGTGAGATCACACGGTGTTTGACTTTCTCCCTCTGATTTATTTCACTTCGCATAATACCCTCAAGGTCCATCCACGTTGTCACAAATGGCCGGATCTCATCGTTTCTTAGGGCCGAGTAGCATTCCATTGTGTATACACACCACATCTTCTCTGTCCATACTTCCCTTGATGGGCACCTAGGTTGCTTCCAAGTTTTGGCTGTTGTGAATAATGCTGCAGTGAACCTAGGGGTGCATGTGTCTTTCTGCATTGGTGTTTTCCAGTTCTTT